>NC_143200.1:21949545-22275681 GCF_051530095.1 Phoenix dactylifera
GCATCGGGTGCGGCAACCAGCAGCTCCGGTCGGTGGTGCTCGCCCTGGGGGGGTTCCGCCGCCTCCACTCCGTCTACCTTCTCCCCCTGCTCAAGCCCTCCCTCCGCCGCCCTGCGGCCATTCCCCCACTACACCTCCCAGCCACCGCCACCGCCGCCGCCGGTGGGGGGCTGCCGGCGCGGTGGGGGAAGGACGAGGTCCAACTTTCCCTCTCCCTCCTCTCCATCGGCTACTTCGAGAAGATGAACCCCAACTACAAGCGGGGCGGAGACGGGTCTTGACGAGGGCCGCGGGCGAGCCACCGGATCTCGTGGATCTCGGCTTTAGACCCACCCTCTTTTTCCTTCTTCTTCTAATTTCTAATTTCGATTTTTTATTTTTATTTTTATTTTTATTCTCTGCCGTTGCTGTTGTGGTTTGCTCCAGAGGTGTGTGCTCTCTTTGTTTCTAATTCTGTGTAAACTTTATGGACCGTTGAATCCAACTTCCCCCACGTTTTTTCTTTTATTGTGTAAATTTTACTGCCTGATTTGGTTTGAGTCTTGGCCTTTGGGGATGTGGGTTACTGGGGGAGAAGAATACTTGGGGGTACGGAAAGGGGAGCGGAAGAGGTCGAAGGGAAAGTGGGAGTTAGTGCTGGGTTGAAGGCGGGTATTCCCATTTTTTCTTTTTGTTCTTGTAATTGGATAGTTTAATAAATGTGGATTGGTTTCCATTGGCAGTGTTGGATTTTTTTTGCCTGTAAAGACAAAAGAGAAGGCCGAAGGGAAGGAACACCGAAGAGGAAAAAAAAGAGAAAAGGGCGGACTTCTTATTATTTAGTCATATTCTTTCCTTTTTTTTTTTTTTTTTTTTTTTTTGGTGAATCGGCAGCTCAGTACTGCTTTAGTTATATTCTTTTAATGCACATCTTAAGAAAAAAATTTTAAATTTATAAATTTTTTCTACTGATAAAATCATTTTATGATTAAAAAATTGTAATACATACTATGTATCTAAATACTATATAATAAATAAATTAGTTATTTAACAAGTTAATATATATATATATATATTTAAGTAAATGGATATATAGTTAGATGCACACTTAGTAAATTAGTCATCTAATATTTTAATATATATTTTTAAATAAATTAATACATCGTTTTCATAATATCATATTTATTAATACATACTATATGGTTGACGATATGCATTCGTCCACTTTCTAATACATACTGAAAGTTTATCTGATATATATCTAGCAATGATCCAATACACACTGCCAAGTAAATCGATACATGATTTTCAAAATATTTTTTTTATCAGTACGCATTATATGGTCAGATGATACATGCTAAGTAATTAATCATTTTGTATTTATTTTTTAAAAAGTTAGAGGTTGACGGGCTCTTTTCGTAGTATGAGTTTTATTTTTATTTGACTTTTAGGTATCATTTTTAAGATGGATGCAGGAGAATATGTGATAAAATAAGAGTCTTGTCTTATATAATTTTTGTTCGAAAGGAATACGGACAAAGTGGTTTTTTCTAAAGTATTTTGGGCCGCTTCTGGAGGAGGGCTTGTGCAATTATCAATGTGGATTGTTAGAAGAAAGTATGTGGAGTTTCCCTCGAACTCTGATATTGGATTATCTACTTCAAATTGAAGGGAGTTTTTTTTTTTTTGAAGGTGGGTTTAATTAATGCATTTGTATGCTATTTGCCTCTTCATGGCATATGATTGGTTATAATTAGTCATAAATAGCGTAGCAGGTATGCCAATTGACGCTTGACAGAGGACAAGCATTCAAGCATGCGAGAGGTGGGAGACATTCAATAGTATGGAATGGATAATTGTGACTATTTGAACCAATTAAAAAGAAAAAGAATTGCCTCCAAAAAAAAGAGTTAATTGATGTCTATTATTGATCTGGAATCATATTAATTGGTGTTGCTCTTAGGAATATGATGATTATGCTTTTAATAGCTCAAAGTTTTTTTTCCTCAAAAAAAAAAGTACTAATCCCCAGAGCTTTGATCAATTGCACAAAAGGATTTTCCATGGCAGCATAACAAAATGTATCAACCATGATGCAGAAACCCTAAGCCTTTTAAAAAATACACATCAATAAACCAAGACAAGCCTTTTTATCTAGCATAGACAATCTGGTTAGCGATTTAGAAGGGAGTGATAGAATTGAATTAGCCGAGTCCGTACATCCTAATAATGGATGCATAATTTGTTATGAAATAAATAAATAAATTTTAAGTTAAAAGCACAAAGGCAAAACTAGTGCACATTGTGACACCATTAAATTTATTAATATACCATTAATAAATTTATATAGGTACGCATGTAGTTAGGACCATGTGTATTAATGTAATTCCCAATCTTGTAGTAGCACCTCATCTGATATGGTTGATTACCTTTTAGGATAACGTGGATGATATCGAAAAGAGGCTATTTTTATGTTTTAAACCCACGACCACTACATCCAATATAGTTGATTACTTTTAGGATAACATGGATGATATTGAGGAGAGATTATTTTTGTGATTTGAATCGCAACCACCAGGTCAAAATGGAACGATCTTACTATAACCCTTACAACCCTTACTACATCCAAGAGAAGAAAAATTCTTAAAAGGATAAAAACTTGCTTCTCAGCTCTTGTTAACCCTCAAAATAGTAGAATGTAATATTAAATTTTGGATTGATAGAAGTTTCTCAAATTTACTTGTGGGCTCTTGTTGACCCTCAAAATGATGAATTTCATATTGAAACTTTGGATTGATGAAAGTTGGCGGCTCATGGGAGTTCAAATACGAATTTAGATTGGAGCATAATGATGATCTGACAAATAATTTGTTACCCTCATCTTGTGCAAAATCATATCTCTTGACCACTAACCACACTAATTTTCAACAATTTTAGCCCAACTTCATAAAATTTATAGTTATGATGGGTTTCTCTTCTTGAATCTCCCAAATTTCTGGAATTTTTGAGGATCATTATGATAATTCCTTAGTAATTTGCTTTATAAGGAAAAGCTAGAAGCTTGTGCTTGGAATGCCTAGTTAAAAACATGGGAAAAATTAATTATGACCTTTCCTTGAATCACCATATAATGATTGGGGTCTAGCAATATTTCATTTTAGTCCCCTGTGTGCATGTGCAAGAGAAGTGAATAAGTGTAAGCTACGCTGCCCGACAGTATGGAGTATTGACCACATCGAGAGATAGGCCCTGAAGCAATTAGGAATAAGCGGAACCAATGTATTCTAATTTCTTGCCTTGCACTAGCCATCCTTGCTTTATACATGCATGTCACTGTTTCATATGCATTGTGCCCTTCTTTAACACGCTTATACTTTATTTCGTGCACAAGCCAAAACTTAAGTTTACATAGCCATTAAAACAAGGGATTAAGAATAAAATTCTTGATTAACAAGCCCCAATCATTAAATGACATTTTAATGAGGGGCACGAAGTTACTTTCTTAGTTAATTTGTAGGCTCAAGTTTGTCTTCACCTTTTTGCTCTCGTCTCTTTTTCTTTGGTTTGAGGTCACAGACGAAACAAAGGCTTGGTGCCCCTCATTGGCTTAAGGAGTTCACACAGGTGAGACGAACTGATGATGATGTTTAGAGTGCTGTGGATTGGTGAACCTCGTAGGCTTGATCTTCAATAATCAAAGGCTATATGCCTCTATATGTTGCCCAACCATAATACTTCATATATGTAAGCATGTACTTACAGCTTTTTGTTTCAAGGCTTTTGATGTTACTCAAGAGGGTGGTGGTTGAACCATCAAGTGCCACGGACCCTTTTATCACCACTTGGAATTGTACAAGTATATGTGTGGGATATCGTAGCATTTTTTTTTTTCTATTCCATGTCTAAAAGGGGGGCCAACATGAACAATTTTTGCAAGCAATGTGATGCCAATTTGAATTCTGACTTGCTAGCTGGGTAGCTTAAAGATTATGTTAGATTATTCTTCAAGTTTAGCTTAGACATCTTATTTTACTTGCTTATTGTGTAATATAATTGGAGTCTTTATATATATATATATATAATTTATTATTTTATCTTTCACTAGTATTGTCGGACATGAAGAATTAACATATTAGTAAAAGAATTAATTATCAAGTAAAAATGTGGCGCGTAGGGGTCACATATAAATAAGGTAGCTAGAAGAAAACCGCTCTCTACATAATTATACATAGGGTTGGAAGTTGAAGGTGCAGCCCCGTTGAGTTGAGTTGGTAAGCCTCTTGTATGATTAAGTTTGGCCTGAATTATCACTTGTTTTTGGATAAATTTTTTTTTAAAAAAGAGAAGATGGAAGTCCCATTGTAATTGTTATCAAGGCCCTTTGGATTCTTATTTAATTTAATTTTAGTCCATCATTGGTTTTTATCATGTCGTTTGTTATCTAATTTTCTTAATAAACCGTAGCTTGATGCCACTCCAAAGCCAAAATAGCATTCTCAGATAGTTCTTATGTATCAACAAAAGGCATTGCTCGTTTGCGTGAGAAGACTTGAAAGGCAACAAAGAAAAATTTTCTTCCATGGACATGGACGTTGCTGCTGACCTATCCGCTTCTGGATATTGTTAGAAGTTATTTACCAAGGGCTCGTTTGGTTCGCAGGAAAAGGAGGGGGAAAAGTGTGGTCAACGGAAAAGTAATGAAATGCCTCTTGTTTGGTTGGAGTTTTCAAAGGAGAGAGATGGGAAAGTTGTATTCCCATGGGAATATGATTCCCATATTTCATGGGAAAGTCTTTCCCATGAGAAACATGGGAAAGTTACTTTCCCATGAGGTGGGAATCACTCCTTTTTTATTTTTTTCCCAAAAAGACCCTTCAGCATTAAAGAAGCATTAAAGAGGCATTAAAGACCTAATTTTTATTAAGGGCATAATAGTAATTATACATAACTTTTCTAGGAAAGTGGATGGTCAACCAAACATAAGCACTTTGGAAATTTGTCACTATCCCATGGTTAACCAAACATGCCAAAAGTACTTTTCTAGGTATCCTCTTCCTAGGAATCTGATTCCCAGGAATCATATTCTTAGGAGGGAAAATACTTTCCGCGAACCAAACGAGCCCCAAGGGAATTGCTATAGTATAATTGTGCTTTTTTTCAGGAAAAAAAAAAAAGATTAATCCTAGCCATTCATTTTATAGGGTCGTACGGCCAAGATTCCACCGCCGGCCTTCCAAGTTCCAACAAGATAATTGGACAGACGGCAAGGTGGGACCGGGAACGCGCTACACGTACCCGGGCGGGGACAATTCTCACGGGAGGTGATCACATCCCAATGCCTCGATGCTTTTCTTGATTTCTTCTCCTCGCCTCGTGAGGGGCCCCACGGGAGAGCGCCATAGGGAGACGGGACCGGCCATTGCTATTTCCATCACTGCGGTGGTCTCGTCCTCCGCCTCCCGGTAGCCGCCGGCCGTCCCGGATGGGAAGAGCTCCCGCTCTCCTCTCTTTCCTTCTCCACATCCTCTTTCTTCTGGGGAGAGTCCGGTGCTCCGCTGTCGCCGCCCTCGGCCGCAGATTGCCGCCCTCCACCGACGGTGTTTGCGCTCGGCTGATTCGACCTTTGGGCTACCCTTGCTCCGAACACGCTGTATCGTCTTCCTTCTTTCCTTCTTCTTTTAGCTCCACAATATTGATCACATCTTTAGCGTGTCTTTGTTTCCTTTTCTTTGTTTAGTTTAAGAAAGGGCTTTTTATTCTGGATGTTATCTTTTTTTTTTTTTTTGATATTTTTGATTTTTAGTGCAAAAGAACGAGTTTTTGAGCGCGAATTTCAGTCATCAAGAAGCATGCAGGAAATCTTGAATTGTTGCCCAAGGGGAAGTGACGATTAGTGTGTTTAAATATTGGCAAGGGCTATCTATTGTTATGGAATTATGACGAATCTTTAAATTATTTGGTAGTTGGATATTGTAGATTCTGTAATGTGCTCAGTTTGACCTGCCTCATTAAGACGTGCAGATTGAAATGAGGTTTCATGATCTGCTTGTTATTTTTTGATTTATGAATTTTAGATCTATAATTTGATTTGTTTATAACCAATTGAGAGAAAGGATGGGTCATGTATACAGTAACACGCAAGTAGAATTTCTAGACAAAAAGATGTAGCAACAATAGTGACAATGCTACTTATAAGGAGACATAGATAATTGCAATTCAGGTAATACAGCTCTCCTGTCTCATGCTCTCCATTAAACACCTTAAGCTTTGCAGTCCTGGATAGGTGCAAAAGTGAAGACATAAGTAATAAATTTCAAGCGATTTATTAATATACTCACTAAAAGAAGACTCATCTATGTGTGGTATGGATGCTAGTGATTGTCCGGTTCTGCTGGATGAGTTTAAGTAGTTAGGTGGTCTAGCTATGTTCTCTGCTGCTGTTGCAGCCAGTATAGCATCGCTACAGGTGGTCTTGTCTTGAGTTTGTAATACTGGCGGAGGTCTTGAAAAATTGCACAAATGCAGCTTGCTAAAAAAAAACTTGATAGAATTCCTCTATATCCAGTCTTGAATAGCAAAGTATGGTCCAGTAAGATTTGTTTGATGATGGGCACAGGTCAACAGGTAAGGGCATTGATGGAATTATCTTGAATTTAATCTAGATGCTAAGTATGGGGTTTGATTTAGTACAAGGAAAGGGTACTGGGTTGTGAAACTTGAAAAAGACATCCATTCTCAAAAAGATGAGGTGCTAGAGGAGATCTTTGGCATTGATTGGAAAGGGGATGTCAGTTGACTTATAGATGTTTCCTTTTATCAAGACATTTGCCTTGAGGTTGAAATGGAAATATCTTGAAAAGCTTACTAAGGAAAATCTTGCATGGAGGAAATTAATGGAAGGAGAAAGAAAGGTGTGGGTGTTTGTGCAGGGCGGGGGGGCTAATAATAAAATAAAAACCCCAGATTTTCTATTCTTTGAAGATCCAAAGGAACCATAGAATGAATAGAAACATAAACAAAAAGGATGGAGCAAAATTTTCTTTTCCATTTGGATAATTAGATGATTGGAGTCTTTTGCTAAAAAAAGTACCTGGCAGTGCTTTAGGTTTGGATATGTTACAGTGAAGAGTATCTAGGAGATACAAGGGATTCTACTTTGTATGGATCTCTGGTACAACAGGCCTAATGCTTGATGTATTTTAAGTTCCATAACATAATTCACATTAGCAGCTGAAAGGAAAAAGAGGAAAGACCCAAGGGAAACTTTGATGTGCGTGGTGAGAGGGACAAAGACAAGGAAGGACAAGGGCGACAGTTACCTTTTCCATCAAGTCTGCCTATTTGATGTGCATGGGAAGTGGGGCACATCAAGACTGCCTCTATATTTGTGAATTTCCGTCATAAATGGAAATGTAGGTTTCTGCTCTTTGTTATCCATTATATTTTGCACACAAGTGTAGGCCCAGAAATACAATTCTAGAAAAACAAGAAGCCTGTTTGATGAAGAAACATATCAATCAGCTCTGGTCACAAAATAAAAGAAGAAAACTGAGTAGCACCTTGTGACACCATTTGTAAATAGCAGAACATACTCTGCATGTAGACTGGAACCTTAATAAAATTAAAACATAGCTTTGCCAAGAAATAAATATTCAACCTGTGAAGGTGCACAGACCTACTAAAACTTTCTCTATGAACATCAGAAATCCACTTTTTTCTTTTACGTACAAATCTAGAGTAAGGTGTGGGTCATTACTAGAATGAGGTCTGCTAGACAGATATTTAAGGAACATAAAGAAAGCCAAAAGAAAGGTGGAATGTTTGACTAGACCTAAAAAAGTATATATAATCAGATCTGGAATGTGATGCATAAGTTGCTGACAATTGGATCCATGTGGAGACTCAAGGTATAGTCAAGAGATCATAAAAGGTCTTGAAGGATGTGGTCAACTACACAATAACATGCCGTCAAAAATTAACCTAGGAGATCTTCCACTGAAGGAGCTAAAGGTAATAAAAACTATGTGCTTCTTTATGCTAAACTGTTAAAGGAAGTGGAAAAGAAAGGTGGAATGTTATACTAGACTAAAAATGTAAATTCTAATCAAATCTGGGATGCGATGCAAAAGGTGTTGACTGTTGGATCATTTTGGTATCATGTGGCGACTCAAGATATATAAGTAATCAATATATCATAAAGGGTCTTGAATGATGCGATCAACTACACGAACACATGCACAATCAAAAATTCTGTAGAGGTGATCTTCCATCTTAGGAGCTAAACATAAGAAAAATCGTGTGCTTCTTTATGTAAAATATTAAAGATTGTGGAAAAGAAAGGAGGTAGAGAAGAGAGGTGTTATAGAATAGGAGGGGGAAGAGGGTATTGCTAGCTTGTAGCTCATGCTTTAGTTGAAGCAAGTTTTTAATTCCACCAAAAAGCTAGCTTCTAGCTTATGCTTCTGCATCATTTAAGAGCAAAATTTTGTTCTTATTGCCATTGGAGGTGAATTTTGGGTTAAGTTTTATGACTTGCACCTAATATGTAAATTAAAAAATCTATCTCAAATTGCAGATTTCACTAATGCCTAAGGTGCACTTGTAAAACTTGACCCAAGCTTCATCTTTTAGTTGCATTAAGTCTGGCACAAGTGTAAGATGAACCCAACATCATTGAAACCAATTAAACTTGACTAGGAATTGTTCCAATATTTGGCTTAGACTTATATTAGATGTATAAGACCAAAATTAATTTCAGCTAGACCGGCGTTGATTTGGAACAAGTATATTAGTTGGTTGAGTTTGAGTGTAAATCTGAAATAAAAATGTTTGCAAACCTGTTCTAACCTATTTGCACCTTAGTTTCTACCCTGATGAGAAAAAGAAGTATTTATGCAGCATGCTGTTGCCAAAGAATTCTTTTACTCTTTAATTTAATGTGCTTTTGTGGAGATGCTCTTTGGAGCAACCATTAATGGAAGAGGAGCAATGTCATTTATGGGAGATAGGCTTCCATGTATGGGGCATATTTTGTCATTTGATCCATGTCATTGATGCACCTTAGTCCTACAATGGTCATTGCAATCATTGCTTCACTTTCGAGTGCATTGATGGCATAGGCCAGGTGACGAAAGCACCCTCATGCATGTAAGACAACCTAGTGCAATACGTGGGGGTAAATGTGTCATTTTGTGGAAGGATTTGTTCCATTGTCATCCATGGGCTTTTTTCCTGCCACAGTTATTCTAATAATTGCTTCACCTTTGAGTGCACTGATTGCATGGGCTACATGACAAAAGTAGCCCCATGTATCTTAGACTACTTACCCCAATATATGGGAGTGTTATTTGCTTGTAGGAGCAACTTACTAGGTTTCTTCGATAGGAGCATCATAGCTTTACCCATACATACATAGACATGCATCCACATGCACACGCGCATGCACACACACATACTCACTCACACGCGCGCGCGCACGCACATATATGCGCATGCTTATTCTATATAATCAATTATCAAGAAGTTATTAACTAGCGTATAACATTGTTTCCCACTTGTTCAAATCTGGTCTACCTTGATGCACTTGCTTTTCATCATCTCCACACTAGGTACCATCTTCTCCCATTTCTGTGTCTAACCTAATATAAAATTGTTACACACTATGTAAGTGGACAGTGACAACCTAGGCTACCTAGCCATGTCATATCCTCATGCATGAATACTTGAAGTGGCTTTATGAATGTGCTGACTATTAATAATTTCTAGTTTAGGTTTTAATTGAACAAATAGTTAAAGTTGAGTATATTATGCTTAGTGGTTTTGTGGAATAATTTCATGATTCTTTTATATCCATGTATTTGGTATAGCTTTTCTTGTCATTGACCATGTAGTTAGCTATGTGGTTGTGAGATATTTTTTTCATTCTTTATGATGCGACTTTCAACATGATTATGCAATCAATGTTGTGAATACACCGTCTATTATAGTTCAATGATAATGGTATCACTTGCAGGTTGAAACAGAGGATGGCTACATCTTATCTGTTCAACATATTCCATATGGGAGAAGAGCTCTAGCGAAAAAATCTGGTCCTCCAATTTTCCTTCAGCATGGCCTTTTTCAGGTATTGTTCATTCAATATTAGCTATTTTTTTTGTTATATTAGATTGATTTTGATTATTTTCTGGATATTCTCTTTTGCTGTGATTATTGTTGGATATCAACTGTTGCGTTCTACTCTTGGATGCATCTCACAATGTCAATAGCCTGGAAATAAGAGAACTATTTCACAGTACAATATATTTATGATGTATATATTAACATATAGAAAATCCAAACTTGGATAGGGAGGAGACACGTGGTTCATGAATTCTGCTGAAGAGTCGCTGGGATTCATCCTTGCTGATAGTGGTTTTGATGTATGGGTTGGGAATGTACGTGGTACACACTGGAGTTACGGCCATGTCACCTTATCTGAGAATGATAAGGTAATTACGAACAATGCTTTCATCATCTGCATAAACATTTCTGATTTAGTCTATGCTTAGATGTAATTTATCATGAGCCCATGCCTTTCTTTCTGTGTGAATGTCTGTATACACACCTGTGCATTGTCAATTGTGCACATGCATGCATTATTTGATGTTACAACCTGTTAGTGTTGGATTGTTCTGCAGGCATTTTGGGATTGGAGTTGGCAGGAACTAGCTCAATACGACCTGCTGGCTATGATAGGCTATGTATATTCAACAACAAATTCCAAAATTTTCTACGTAGGCCATTCACAGGTATGGTTAGCCTTAGGTAGACATTATTCAACATTTTAATTCATATCTGTTATGTATCATTGAAACAGCACAAGCCCAAATTTTTCTTGAAGTTCTTTCTTTTTTTCACCTTTGGCAGGGAACTATCATGGCTTTAGCTGCTTTCACCATGCCAAATGTGGTTCAAATGATTGAATCTGCTGCTCTTCTTTGTCCTATATCATATTTAGATCATATCAGTTCGAGGTTTGTTCTTAGAGCAGTTGGCTTGCATCTCGATCAGGTAATCCATTGTATACTTGAAAAGGTAGAGAAGGTCTTAAAGCTATAAAATTGACTTATCCCCCTCATCCCATGACAGCTGCTTCTCACTATTGGCATTCATCAGCTTAATTTTAGAAGGTCTGTTTTTGCTCTTGCCTTAAAATGAAATTTTCTTTTCTCTAAATTCTTCTGACTTTATTGTGGTATTTTTTTCCCTGATGCATATTTTATTATGTGCAGCAATATGGGTATTCAGATACTGGATTCTGTATGTGATGGCCATATGGACTGCAACAACTTGCTAGCTGCAATAACAGGTTTGGCTATATGCTGCTTTTACCTTATATGATTGGCGCTTCTATATTTTCTCTTGGTTAGTGGGCTCTTCCATGTTTTTTGACTTAAAAAAGCAAAGCATAGACAGATACGATAAAAGGGGGTCCAGTGATTTTTTCAAATAGATTCACTTGCACTGACAAAAAGGTATCCTTTGCAAGCTTAATATATTAGGCTCTGTAGAAAGTCCATTTGAGTTAGAATCAACCATAAGTGTTCGAAACGGGGAATTTTTACCTGCACTGCTGAAAATTTTCTTTCAAGTTTGAGGCAGAATATTATGGACATAGAAGGACAAGTAGAATATTACAAAAATAAATTAAATGTAAGGCAAATAAAAACAATCCTGAGTCCTGACCATGGAATTACCTGCTTCGTTGATGCTGCAAATAACACTAACATGGAGAGCAAGGATTTTGGCAAAATGGTTTTG
Source organism: Phoenix dactylifera (assembly GCF_051530095.1). NCBI lineage: Eukaryota > Viridiplantae > Streptophyta > Magnoliopsida > Arecales > Arecaceae > Phoenix > Phoenix dactylifera. The sequence goes on from NC_143200.1 coordinate 21,961,324, forward strand.
TAGTTAAATAGTGGTGATGGCTATTGCCTATTGTCCTAAATCACTGAAATTTAATGGAACCTACTGCTCCACATCAGTAGGAGTTTGCAGGTGATGGAAAATGGGACAGCATGAGTGACCTATGTTGTTTTTTTTCCATCTTGAATGGACAAGCTTATTCAAGGATTAAGTAACATCTGCGAGGGTATAAAACTTTAAGTAATAAAAAGAGATTTAAAATTCTAGATTTTGCTGCTAAATAATGTCATAGAAGTTTGAGAAATCTTATATTAGGAGCTGACATTTACATGAGACTGATGAGCACGGAGGTAGTTTGTATAGTGTTCCTGGGTGGCTATTCATAACATCTTCCAATTAATGACAGGATAAATTGTCCTATTTCTTACAACCACCATTATATCATTCTTTTTTCAACCGGTATTGATGATTCTCTTGTTTCTTTCCAGTGATCTTTAATAAATTGCCTTTTCTGTGCTCTCATCCATGTCAGTAAATTCTATTTTGAATGATATTCTTTATCCTGACTTATTTGCTATACTAGAGTGCTGAATTGGAGAGGCAATGATCTTTGCATGCAGGATTTTCATAGGAATGGTAATATAACAAATTCATTTTCGGGTGATTGCTAAGAACTGTTGTCAGGGTAGTTCAATAGGAAATATGCGAAAACTATAATTGTTGCCATGGAGGTTACAGCAGGGGTAGAGAGAAATGGGAATTCAAGTCAATTGCATCACCTATCTCTTTTGCTGCCAATGCTGATAATGGGAAGACAGGAATGCTGGCAAAATATTGTAGCTAACAGTGAGAGGATGCCAATGCTGATAATGAGATGATAGGAATGCAGGCAAAATATTGTAGCTCATACGGAGAGGACAGATCTATGTAATCTTCTAGATCACCTGAATCAGTAAGGAATTTGCAGGGCATTGAGAACGGGAATCTCATTCTTCATAAAAGTTATGGCCCCTGAATCCCAAAATTCACACGAGGAACCATCATTGAGGGAGAAGCCTTTGAGAGGAAGGAATTAAAAAAAAGAAATAAATATTAATCATCTCTACTAAATGATGTAACAAAAGATTCAGAAACCCAATATTAGCAGTGGATAAAAAATGGTTTGGATATGCATGCCTTTAGTAGAAGCTACTGGTAATGTTCTCAAAGGCATCTTCCTGAAAATGAGCTTAGGCTCACTAGTATTAAATGTTGGTATCAAATAAAATGCATTTTGTTTCATGCCCTATCATTCCTTATGTTCTTGGAAAGGATTTTCTACCTATCACTAAGAGATCTTGAAGTTGAAAAATAATATCCTGATGTTAAATACATGAAAATTTCATTATCTCATGGTATAACTTTTGTATTAATAATTTGTATTTTCATGTGCAATCTTGGGAAACACAAATACTAGCTTCAATACAACTGTTTAGTCTACTCAGTAAATCGATCAACTGACCTTGTTGTGCATGCTTTTGTACTCGATAGTTGGTATTTTTTCAGGTCATGGACCTAATATATTCCTATCCTGCCAGGTCAGATATCTGTACTTCAGGAGCCATCATCATCTGAGTTGGTTTCCATCATATCTTACTCAAGTTCATGTATCTTTGAACTAATTGCTTTTATCATCCATACTTCATTCCAAGAATAATATTAGTGAACTTTTGCAATGGAGACTCACCTTTATAAAGCATCTAAGTGCCAGTGCTGGTGGGCATGTTGGTCGATGGCTAGCACTGCACATGTTGTGGTGTGTGGACACATGTGCAACACCATGCCAAAATAAAAAATAAAAAATATTTTAATTTACAAGGTTTCAGAAAATAAATTAATATGTGCCCTGCAGACATGTGCTAGGTGGCAGTTGTGGCTTGGCACCATGTATATATGCCACAGCATATCAGCTCATGTCCACACTTGAAATCTTACTTTATACTATGATGATGTTTAATGTTTGTCCCACTACCAGCCTTTTTGCATTCTTATTCTGTTTCTCGCCTTGTCTAATGTTTCCTTCTCTTTCAGTGAATAGTAGTCTACTTGTTGCAATTTCTCTACTGATTAGTGGAAGGATTTATGAAAAAAGGAAGAATTTCTGAAGTGATTAAAGAAATATCCTTGCACTTCAAGGCCATTGGATGCCACCACAGGATTTACTCTTGCCTACCGAAGTATTTTTACCAACTTGCTTAAGCCTTGATTGCACAAGTTGCCTAGCACTTGCAGCAAATGCACTAGCAAATGCTTTAGCATTTTCTGTACCTTGATAACAACACTAGTGCTCTTTCATCCTTGTTTATTAGTTCTGGATCCCCTTTATGTTTTTGTATACTCCACTTTAGGTTAATCCCCATTTGATATCTTTTTTATATCCTTTGAACTTATTCTCTACGTGTTCAGTTCTACCCTTCTCATATCCGCATTGCTCATAATTTTCCTGTATTAAATGGTGGAGAACCATGACATCGTTCTGAACATTAATACTTGGCTTATGTATGTTCTTGCACATATTCTTGCTGATCTACAAAATTAATGCATGTTAATCAAGTTGTTAAATCCAAAGTTTTTAAGTGTCAGCCCATGTCAGGTGGCACATACAGTGATGGGCTTGTACTTGCACTTGACTGGCCACTACTTGCATTAACTTTAGATTGGTGCACACCCATTGAGGTCCTTCTTTTATTTTTTATTATTAAAAAAGATTTTCTAAATTCATAGCTAGATGTGTGCCTCAGCACGGCATAGGATGGCGCATGTTGAACAATGTCCAACATGCCCGATGCCAGTAGCACTCAAGTCCTTGGTTTAAATATTAGTTTACGATCTAGTTCTCATTCTTATTCTATTTAGGACACTCATATGTTGCAAGATTTTAACAGCATGTAAAGCTAGTATTTTATATTGGTCGCAGAGCAACATGTCCCCTCTCCACTATCCTTATTTTTCTATTGATTCTTTTCAAGGTCCATTGAACCGGTATCGAGACCCGTGCCGGTCAGCGCCTTTCGGCTTTCCCAACAGGTGACTTGATACTTTTAAAAAGTTACAATGCTACAGTGCCAGAATGTTTGGAACCGGGTTGACTTGGTGCGAACTGGCCGGTTCCCACCAAGTCTATACCGAATCGACCAATTCTGGCCGGTTTGGGCACTTACCGGCCGGTTTCAGTCATGGTTTCGGCCAGTTCTATATGGTTTCCGGCCGGTACGGGGTCGGATTCAAATGTAACAGGCGAACAGGATCGGTTTGGCGCTGCCCGAACCGGGCCGCCCGATTCGGCAATCTTTATCAAATTATACTTAAAATCTTTAAAAAAGAATGTTTGGAGAAGAATCTTTGAAGAAGAAGAAGAAGAACCGACTTGGACCAGTCGACGGCCGATTCTTCTTCTTCTTCTTCGCTTCTCCTTCCTGCTCCTGCTCCTCCTCCTCCTCCTTCTTCTTCTTCTTCTTTTGCTTCTTCTTCTCCTTCTCCTTCTTGTTCTTCTTCATCATTATCTTCTTCTTCTTCTCCTTCTTCTTCTTCAATGTTTCTTCTTCAGTTTCCCCTGAACTCCCTGCACAAGCTCGTCTAGCGTTGAAGAAGGAAGGGATCTACGCTTCTATTTTCACCCACGCCGAAAAAGAAGGATCGATAACCCGACGCACTGCCAAGGCTAGGGAAGCTCTCCAGAACAAACCGAAGCACCTGTATAAGATTTTAGATTCAAAAGTGAGACTAAAGTTGGGTAATATTTCTATCATCCTTCTCCTTCCCTTCTTATTCTCCTTCTTCCTCTCCTTCTCCTTCTCCTTCTCCTTCTTCTTCTTCTCCTCCTTTGAGAGGGGAGAGGGGGTGCAGAAGAGTGAGGAGAACAAGAACGCAAACTCAGAGATGTGGAGAAAAGATAATTCTATTACTCCAACGGTCTGAAAGGTTCTGCCTCACAACTGAGAGTGCATAGCCTTAAATAGACCAAGTTACAAAGTTGGAATCCAATTCGAATTGGAGTCCGAAAGTCAGGCTGCCGCTCATGGTCGATAGAGAAACAAATGACTTGACAAAAGAAAAGGAAAGACAGGACCAAAAAGACTCAAAGCTGAAAAGAAGCAAAGCATCTTTGCTTTTACAAAAGTGTTTTTCGAAAAGCGTCCTTTTTTTGCCGAATGTTGATTCTTTCGTCCTTTCTTCTGCCGAAAGTAATTTCTTCGCTATGAAGAAAGCATCTTTTCCTCTGGTTGGTGGAGATTCCTTCCGTCAGAGGGAACTAATGTGACCCTTGGTCGGTGGCATCTTTTGCCGAAAGTGGTTCCTTCCATGTGAAGAGAGCATCTTTTCTTGGTCGGGAGTGATTTCTTCCGCCTGAATAAAAGTATGTATGACTTAAAGCCTTTTGTCAGGGCTTCGTCAGAAAGTGGATTCTTTTTGTTGGATGGAGAAGTCATATCTTCGTCCTTCATGTTGTGCTGGCATGATGTGCTGGCACTGACAAAGCTGAAATGGTCAGGCTTTTCCACCGAAAGCAGATTCCTTGTGCTGGCTGGAATGGATTTTCCGCCGAAAGCTATGCTGATGTAAACACAAGGCTGATATTTTCCACCGAAAGGAGATTCCTTCAAGATAATTGCTGGTGATTCAGCATTGGAGATACGAAACTATTTGCTCGTGCTTCTGCCATTATTCTGTCTAGTCAAAATGGTGAGTTGGTTCCTTGCCTTTGCTTTGATGAAGCTTAACAGGGCTGAACCTGATTTGTTGGGACTTAATTGCTCCCTTTCTAGGTCTTGTAATTAAGACTTTTTGCCACATAGCTTCTGTGGCTTCAGCTGCACGAGTTTTGCGCATGAGAATGGACTGTTCTTTTTCCTCAAGAGATAGTGTATCCTCAGCATAAGGATCTTGAGATTCTTCTGCAAGACATATGTATTTATTATTGTCCTCAAGTGTGGAGTATGATGAACTCCTTGATGCAGTGCTCTTCAGGATTGCCCAAAGAAATTCTCAATTAGTTTGAAGAATGGGTGGATCATCATCCCAGCATTAACAAGTTGACAGATAATTTCATCTCTTCTGAGCTCTGTCCTATGATGTTCGTAATAGATGACAAGATCCCTTGGATATGGAAATGGGTCATATCAACAGATGTAGAAGAAGAGGTAAATATTCCTGTTCTTAAAAGGAAATTTCTTTACAAGTGGTGGCTGGGAATGTCCAGAGAGAAATTTGATGATATTATCACCACTATAAAATCATATTTGATTTCATTTAAAAATGACCATGTTGAATCACAGCAGACTGAAGAAAGCACTGACAGTTATTTTGCGAGTCTTAAGAACAAATTCTTCAGGAAGTATCCCCAATGTACTTCCGAAGAAATTATGTCCAAATGTATGGACCATATGAAGCAACAATTATGCTCTACGTTCAAAGCAGAGCCAAAGAAGACAGTCTCCATGAAGAGCACTGCATCAAGAAGTTCATCATGCTCCACACCTGAGGACAATAATAAATACAGGTGTCTTGCAGGAGAATCTCAAGATCCTTATACTGAGGATACACTATCTCCTGAGGAAAAAGAACAGTCCATTCTCATGCACAAAACTCTTGCAGCTGAAGCCACAGAAGCTGTGGCAAAAAGTCTTAATTACAAGACCAAGAAAGGGAGCAGTTAAATCCCAACAAATCAGGTTCAACCCTATTAAGCTTCATCAAAACAAAGGCAAAGAACCTGCTCACCATTCTGACTAAACAGAATAATGGCAGAAGCACGAGCAAATAGCTTTGTGTTTACATCAGCCCGAAGGAATCTCTTTTCGGTGGAAAATATCAGCCTTGTGTCTACATCAGCATAGCTTTCGGCGGAAAATCCATTCCAGCCAGCACAAGAAATCTGCTTTCGGTGGAAAAGCCTGACCAATTCAGCTTTGACAGTGCCAGCTCATTATGCCAGCACACTTCCAAGGACGAAGAAAATGTCTTCTCCCTCCAACAGAAGGAATCTGCTTTCTGACGAGCCCTGATGAAAGGTGCTTTAAGTCACGTCAACACTTTTCTTCAGGCGGAAGAAATCACTCCCGACCAAGAAAAGATGCTTTCTTCACATGGAAGGAACCACTTTCGGCAAAAGATGCCACCGACCAAGGGTCCCATCAGTTCCCTCTAATGGAAGGAATCCCAACCAGAGGAAAAGATGCTTTCTTCATAGCAAAGGAATTGCTTTCGGCCGAAGAAAGGATGAAAGAATCAACTTTCGGTAAAAAGGACGCCTTTTGAAAAGCACTTTTGTAAAAGCAAAGATGCTTTGCTTCTTTTCAGCTTTGAGTCTTTTCGGTCCTGTCTTTCCTTTTTTTTGTCAAGTCATTTGTTTCTCTGTCGGCCATGAGCAGGCGAGTTAGGGCGTTGCGTAGGGCAATTGTGCTAAGTACCCATAGTGATTCTCCTCTGGTAGGGTGCAGTAATCCGGATTGATGGGAGAAAGAGACTTGAATGTAGTTATTCATGTGATTGAAAGATGATTGATTTATTTTTCAACATAGATTAAATAAATGCCATATCATTCATGTGGTAGTGTTTTTTAGTCTTTGAATCATTAAGGTATCTCAGGCATATGTCCGTAACACAGAAGTTTGTATAAAAACTTCATTCATCTTGGTTAAAAATTTAACCCAGTCAGTTATATTAGGAACACCTTTCCTAAATTAAATAATGCCAATAATCAGGATAGATGACCATGGTATCTATTCTAAAAAATAAGGAAAAGAAGTAATATTTTCTTTCATTACAAAACCTCACTTAAAGGTTATTAATGAGACTAGGAATCTCTTAGTCAATAAGGGAAAACAATTAGCTTTCCTTAAACAAGAAGCTAATATGCTTAGCTTAGAAAGAAAATTGAAAGATCCTTATATAATCCAAAGAATTAAGGATATAAAGGTACAGCTTACAGAACAAATTTGTAGCGAACTACCCAGTGCATTTTGGTCTAGAAAGAAACATATTGTTTCGTTACCATATGAAAATTGTTTTAATGAAAAGAACATACCCACTAAGGCTAGACCAGCATAGATGAATAGAAAATAAAGGAATTGATACACTCCTAAACAAAGGACTGTTTAGGAAATCCCAATCTCCATGGAGTTGCACAGCTTTCTACGTTAATAAAAACGCAGAAAAAGAAAGAGGAATACCAAGATTGGTAATCAATTATAAACCCTTAAATAAGGTGTTAAAATGGATAAGATATCCATTACCCAACAAGAAAAACCTCCTTGATAGGCTAAGTGAGGTATTAATCTTTTCTAAATTTGATTTGAAATCAGGATACTGGCAGATCCAAATTGAGGAATCTGACAGCTACAGAACAATATTCACAGTACCATTTGAGCATTATGAATGGAATGTGATGCCATTTGGTTTAAAAAATGCACCCTCTGAATTTCAGAGTATCATGAATGAAATCTTCATCAGTCATGGGAAAATAGTCCCAATTGAGAGAAGTATAGAATTTGCATCCAAATTTCCGAATGAAATTTTAGACACCAAACAACTTCAAAGATTTTCAGGAAGTTTGAATTATGTGTCTAATTATTATAAAGATTTGGCATAGGATACTACAATCCTGTATGACAGGTTAAAAAACGAACAAGCACCTTGGAGTTAGAAACATACTAACAAGGTAAGAATAATTAAGTCCAAGGTAAGAAATTTGCCTTGCCTATCTTTACCAAATCCTAATTGGTATAAGATTGTTGAAACCGATACATCAGATATTGGTTTTGAAGGAATCTTAAAGCAATTGGATTCAAGCAGTGGTAAAGAAATTTTGGTAAAATTTGTCTCTGGAAAGTGGAATGCCACTCAGAGCAAATATTCAACAATTAAAAAAGAAATGTTTGCAATTGTTAAAAGTATTTCAAAATTTCAAAGTGATCTGTTAAACCAGTTATTCTTGCTGCTATTGACTGCACTGCAGTCAAACAGATCATAGAAAAATATGTGAAAAATTTAGTATCCAAGCAAATATTTGCCGGATGGCAAGCACAATTATCTGCTTTCGATTTTCAAATTGAATTTCTCAAATCCGAAGATAATTCTCTTCCTGACTTCTTGGCTCGAGAGTTTTTGCAGGGATGATTCCAAGGCGAGGATCTTATGATCAAGGCAGGAAATCTTCTGCCCGATATATCAGGGGACGCAGTGCTAATGCACTTTCCGAAACTACAGAGAATACATGGCCTCATTATATCTGGGGACGCAGTGCTAATGCACTTTCCGAAAGTACAGGGAATGCCTTGACAATTATGGCGGGGGACGCAGTGCAAATGCACTTCCCAGGTTCCACAAATGGTGGATTTGGCAACTTATCTCGGCAAAGGGAAAGAGAAAGTTGACCAAGAACAACAAATTAATGTTGTGCAAGAAATTTCTTTGCAATCAACTTCATCGTCGAGCCCAACGATGAAGGAAGTACTACAGGAGAATCTCCTGGACAGTACTTACTCGAAGAAGAAATCCGAAGAGATTATTATGTACCTGGATCATAGTGAAGTTAATAATCTGAATGATCCATGGTTCATATGTCAAAAATACTTTGACGAAGGGGGTTATCCTTCTTTGGAAGGAAGAAACAGAGTAGTTATGGAGGTGCTCCTGCTCCGTACTAATTCTGTGGAAATTAATCATAATTTCCAAAATGGTTCTATCAGGAGTGGTATAATCAACTTCAGCAAATGCATAATCCACAAGATAATCAGACCAAATGAATGGGGACTCGACCTAAATCAGGTCAAACAGATCACAGTAAATGGACAGATGGTTCTAGTCAATTATTGGGACTACGTCCAAGCCTTCACCAGTGTTTTCTATTATGAGAACCCCAAGAGAAGGCATTCGTGGTTTCTGCAGGTAAATCCTGAAGTACTACACAAATCCTTACCAGGATGGTTTCACAAATGGTGGACATATTTTGGGCCAGAATTAAATATATTGCCCAAAGAAATTCTCAATTATTTTGAAGAATGGGTGGATCATCATTCCACCATTAGCAAGTTTACAGATAATTTCATCTCTTCTGAGCTCTGTCCTATGATGTTCGTAATAGATGACAAGATCCCTTGGATATGGAAATGGGTCATATTAGCAGAGGTAGAAGAAGAGGTAAATATTCCTGTTCTTAAAAGGAAATTTCTTTACAAGTGGTGGCTGGAAATGCCCAAAGAGAAATTTGATGATATTATCACCACTATAAAATCAAATTTGATTTCATTTAAAAATGATCATGCTGAATCACAGCAGACTGAAGAAAGCACTGACAGTTATTTTGCGAGTCTTTAGAACAAATTCTCCAGAAAGTATCCCCAATGTACTTCCGAAGAAATTATGTCCAAATGTATGGACCATATGAAGCAACAATTATGCTTCACGTTCAAAGCAGAGCCAAAGAAGACAGTCTCCATGAAGAGCACTGCATCAAGGAGTTCATCATGCTCCACACCTGAGGACAATAATAAATACAGGTGTCTTGCAGGAGAATCTCAAGATCCTTATACTGAGGATACACTATCTCCTGAGGAAAAAGAACAGTCCATTCTCATGCACAAAACTCGTGCAGCTGAAGCCACGGAAGCTGTGGCAAAAAGTCTTAATTACAAGACCTAGAAAGGGAGCAAACCAGCTCACTATTCTGACTAGACAGAATAATGGCAGAAGCACGAGCAAATAGTTTCGTGTCTCCATTAGTGCTGAATCACCAGCAATTATTCCGAAGGAATCTCCTTTCGATGGAAAATATCAGCCTTGTGTCTACATCAGCATAGCTTTCAGCGGAAAATCCATTCCAGCCAGCACAAGGAATCTGCTTTCGGTGGAAAAGCCTGACCATTTCAGCTTTGTCAGTGCCAGCACATCATGCCAGCACAATATGAAGGACGAAGATATGACTTCTCCATCCAACAGAAAGAATCCACTTTCTGACGAAGCCCCGACAAAAGGCTTTAAGTCACATCCATACTTTTCTTCAGGCGGAAGAAATCACTTCCGAAGATGCTCTCTTCACATGGAAGGAACCACTTTCGGCAAAAGATGCCACCGACCAAGGGTCACATCAGTTCCCTCTGATGGAAGGAATCTCCACCAACTAGAGGAAAAGATGCTTTCTTCATAGCGAAGAAATTACTTTCGGCAGAAGAAAGGATGAAAGAATCAACTTTCGGCGGAAAAAGGACGCTTTTCAAAAAGCACTTTTGTAAAAGCAAAGATGCTTTGCTTCTTTTGAGCTTTGAGTCTTTTCGGTCCTGTCTTTCCTTTTTTTTTGTCAAGTCATTTGTTTCTTTGTCTGCCATGAGCGGCAGCCTGACTTTCGGACTCCAATTTGAATTGGATTCCAACTTTGTAACTTGGTCTATTTAAGGCTATGCTCTCTCAGTTGTGAGGCAGAACCTTTCAGACCGTTGGAGTAATAAGAATTATCTTTTCTCCACATCTCTGAGTTTGCGTTCTTATTCTCCTCACTCTTCCGCACCCCCTCTCCCCTCTCAAAGTTTGGTATGACCCAAAAACCTTATTCTGGTTTGGAAAATACTCATTTTTTAAGCAGAAATTGCTAAACCATTTTTTACGGTTATCATTTGGAAAGTCTTTAAATTTTTGATGTGTTGTTCTATTGATTTAGAAAACACCAAAACGTCATCAATATAAGTAATGATGAACCTGATTTGTTGGGACTTAATTGCTCCCTTTCTAGGTCTTGTAATTAAGACTTTTTGCCACATAGCTTCTGTGGCTTCAGCTGCAAGAGTTTTGTGCATGAGAATGGACTGTTCTTTTTCCTCAGAAGATAGTGTATCCTCAGTATAAGGATCTTGAGATTCTCCTACAAGACACCTGTATTTATTATTGTCCTCAGGTGTGGAGCATGATGAACTTCTTGATGCAGTGCTCTTCATGGAGACTGTCTTCTTTGGCTCTGCTTTGAACATAGAGCATAATTGTTGCTTCATATGGTCCATACATTTGGATATAATTTCTTCGGAAGTACATTGGGGATACTTTCTGGAGAATTTGTTCTTAAGACTCGCAAAATAACTGTCAGTGCTTTCTTCAGTCTGCTGTGATTCAGCATGATCATTTTTAAATGAAATCAAATTTGATTTTATAGTGGTGATAATATCATCAAATTTCTCTCTGGGCATTCCCAGCCACCACTTGTAAAGAAATTTTCTTTTAAGAACAGGAATATTTACCTCTTCTACCTCTGTTGATATGACCCATTTCCATATCCAAGGGATCTTGTCATCTATTACGAACATCATAGGACAGAGCTCAGAAGAGATGAAATTATCTGTCAACTTGTTAATGATGGGATGATGATCCACCCATTCTTCAAAATAATTGAGAATTTATTTGGGCAATATATTTAATTCTGACCCAAAATATGTCCACCATTTGTGAAACCATCCTGATAAGGATTTGTGCAATACTTCAGGATTTACCTGCAGAAACTACGAATGCCTCCTCTTGGGGTTCTCATAATAGAAAACACTGGTGAAGGCTTGGACGTAGTCCCAATAATTGACTAGAACCATCTGTCCGTTTACTGTGATCTGTTTGGCCTGATTTGGGTCAAGTCCCCATTCATTTGGTCTGATCATCTTGTGGATTATGCATTTGCTGAAGTTGATTATACCACTCTTGATAGAACCATTTTGGAAATTATGATTAATTTCCACAAAATTAGTACGGAGCAGGAGCACCTCCATAACTACTCTATTTTTTCTTTCAAAGAAGGATAACCCCATTCGTCAAAGTATTTTTGACGTATGAACCATGGATCATTCAGATTATTAACTTCACTATGATCTAGGTACATAATAATCTCCTCGGATTTCTTCTCCGAGTAAGTACTGTCCAGAAGATTCTCCTGTAGTACTTCATCGTTGGGCTCAACGATGAAGTTGATTGCAAAGAAATTCCTTGCACAACATTAATTTGTTGTTCTTGGTCAACTTTCTCTTTCCCTTTGCCGAGATAAGTTGCCAAATCCACCATTTGTGGAACCCTGGGAAGTGCATTTGCACTGTGTCCCCTGCTATAATTAGTTAGGACATTCCCTGTACTTTCGGAAAGTACATTAGCACTGCGTCCCCTGATATAATGAGGCCATGTATTTCCTGTAGTTTCGGGAAGTGCATTAGCACTACGTTTCCTGATATATCGGATAGAAGATTTCCTACCTTGATCATAAGATCCTTGTCTTGGAATTATTCCTGCAAAAACTCTCGAGCCAAGAAGTCAGGAAGAGAATTATCTTCGGATTTGAGAAATTCAATTTGAAAATCGAAAGCACATAATTGTGCTTGCCATCCGGCAAATATTTGCTTGGATACTAAATTTTTCACATATTTTTCTATGATCTGTTTGACTGCAGTGCAGTCAACACGCAGCAAGAATGACTGGTTTAACAGATCACTTTGAAATTTTGAAATGCTTTTAACAATTGCAAACATTTCTTTTTTAATTGTTGAATATTTGCTCTGATTGGCATTCCACTTTTCAGAGACAAATTTTACCAAAATTTCTTTACCACTGCTTGGATCCAATTGCTTTAAGATTCCTTCAAAACCAATATCTGATGCATTGGTTTCGACAATCTTATACCAATTAGGATTTGGTAAAGATAGGCAAGGCAAATTCCTTATCTTGGACTTAATTATTCATACCTTGTCAGTATATTTTTGACTCCAAGGTGCAGGTTTCTTTTTTAACCTGTCATACATAATTGCTAAACCATTCTTTATGGTTATCATTTGGAAAGTCTTTAAATTTTTGATGTGTTGTTCTATTGATTTAGAAAACACCAAAACATCATCAATATAAGTAATGATGAAATCAGAAAATGGATTGAAGATGTCATTCATGATACTCTGAAATTCAGAGGATGCATTTTTTAAACCAAATGGCATCACGTTCCATTCATAATGCCCAAATGGTACTGTGAATGCTGTTTTGTATCTGTCAAATTCCTCAATTTGGATCTGCCAGGATCCTGATTTCAAATCAAGTTTAGAAAAGATTAATGCCTCACTTAGCCTATCAAGGAGGTCTTTTTTGTTGGGTAATGGATATCTTATCCATTTTAACACCTTATTTAAGGATTTATAATTGATTACCAATCTTGGTATTCCTCTTTCTTTTTCTGCGTTTTTATTAACGTAGAAAGCTGTGCAACTCGATGGAGATTAGGATTTCCTAATTAGTCCTTTATTTAGGAGTGTATCATTTTTTTTTACACAGATCTAGATATTTTCTATTCATCTGTGTTGGTCTAGCCTTAGTGGGTATGTTCTTTTCATTAAAAAAATTTTCATACGGTAACGAAACTATATGTTTCTTTCTAGACCAAAATGCATTGGGTAGTTCGCTACAGATTTATTCTGTAAGCTGTACCTCTATATCCTTAATTTTTTGGATTATATAAGGATCTTGCAATTTTCTTTCTAAGCTAAGCATATTAGCTTCTTGTTTAAGGAAAGCTAATTGTTTTTCTTTATTGACTAAGAGATTCCTAGTCTTATTAATAACCTTTAAGTGAGGTTTTGTAATGAAAGAAAATATTATTTCTTTTTCTTGTTTTTTAGAATAGATACCATGGTCATCTATCCTGATTATTGGCATTATTTCATTTAGGAAAGGTATTCCTAATATGACTGACTGGGTTAAATTTTTAACCAAGATGAATGAATTTTTTATACAAACTTCTATGTTACAGACATATGCTTGAGATACCTTATATTTGATATCTAGTTTGTTTCCATCAGCTGCAGCTAAATTCTGCACTGTTTTCTCAAAATATGTTGTAGGGATTATTCCCTCCTGAATACAATTCAGATCTGCACCACTGTCTATTAGTGCTGTTATATTTTCTAAGACTAAATTGTCTTTTATCACAATGTTAATTATTGTGTTCCACCTTTGATATCTTAGTTGATTTAAGATACAAGGATTTCTTAGTAGATTATTTTCTACTAATTGATCTTCATTTTGTGACCTTAACAGAGTTATTTCTGTTTTTAATTGGTTAATTTTATGTTTCAATTCATTTGTTGAAACTGGGGTTTCTTGACTATTAGGCAGAGTATTAATTTGAAAAGATTTAGAAGAAACGTTATTCATTTCTTCTTCTGATGTATCTTTATTTGATACATCTGATGTAGAGCTCTTATCTACATCTTTCCTTCTTCTTTCTTCTTCCTTGGAAGAAGAATCCTTTAACAGTTTTATTAGCTGTTTTTTTTTATCATTGATTTCCAATAGTGGATGTATAGACAGTATTGTCTATCTGTACTTTCTGAACCCAACTTAGGATTCAAGATTACTTCTAGAAGAACATTTTCTTCTGTTTGTCTAAGTTCAAGTTTATTCTTGACCTTTTTTGGATAAGACTTATATTCAGCCTTAGTATTTCCTGAGTTACTAAGACTTATTAACTTAGTTCTAGATACAAGGTTTTCTTGTTCTGACTCAGTCTTAGGTTCAAAAATTTCTTGATCTAATTCAGTTTCAGATTCATTATCTGATTCTTTTTCAGTAATTTGAAAAAGATCACTATCTGACATAGGGTTGTCAGTGAACTCTATTAGATCCGGAAGACTTATTTCTTCTGTCCTAGACTCATTTTCTAGGTTTTCTTCTTCCTCGAAACTTATTAAGTCTGGAAGATCTATGTTCTCTACCCTAGATATTTCATCAGGGTTAGTCCTAGGATGTCCTAAGACTTTCTCTTCTATTAAAAGAGAATTTAGCATTAATGTTGCTTTCTGTTGTTCTGCATAGAACCTTTTAAACCATAGAACAAAGAATTCTATGGTTCCACTGGACTCTAAATCCTTATAGTACTGAGCTTTATAGTATTCTAACTCAGTTGGATTAAACTCCTTAAAATACCATTTTCTGAAGATCTTATTATCTTCTGATAGAAATTCCTGATTTAGGACATTTCTTAGTATGCTTCCTGATTGAAGATATACATGACGCTCTATTTGATTTAAATGATTAAAAAGAAAATTAAATTCTTTTAAAAATTGTTCATTATTGGAACTTGGGCTTATGGAACTATTTTCCATGCTTTTGGGCTTGCTGGTCAGTGCTTTGTGCAGTGAAGTTATGACGTTCCAAACCTCAACCCTCTGTCTATAAGAACAATAGTTAATGATTCAAAGACTAAAAAACACTACCACATGAATGATATGACATTTACTTAATCTATGTTGAAAAATAAATCAATCATCCTTCAATCACATGAATAACTATATTATGGTCTCTTTCTCCCATCAATCCGGATTACTGCACCCTACCAGAGGAGAATCACTATGGGTACTTAGCACAATTGCCCTACACAACGCCCTAACTCGCCCTCTTGGCATCAACGGGCTAAACAACGGGCACACAGCCTCCCACTCTCGGTCTTAACTCATCCAGGTACAGTGAATACCAAAGACAGGTACCAAATAGCCATCCTTGTGACTTCAGTTTGAAGGATATATGATTCAACATAAGAGAAACAAACTACCAATTCATGCTTTAAATCAAAGAATCATAAACTATTCCAACTAACCTTCGTATGCCCATGGAATAGGCTCCAAAGATTACTGTGTGAGGAGCCCCAAAAGAGGTTTAACCCTCAGGGATTGGACCCCACCAGAGGTATCTTGAGGTTAAGGTTTGAACATTACATACCTTCCTGCGCCTAGCACCGCCAGACGCCTCTTAGCCAGCCATTCTGGCTAAGCCCTGTTCCTACCGGCCTACCGGCGTACGGTTGGAAACCTTCCTCTCAAAATAGATGACTATGGACTACCAACTTGGCTCTGATACCGAACTTTGAGGGGGGAAGGTCTTTTCGGTCCTGTCTTTCCTTTTCTTTAGAATAGATTCCGTAAGGAATATCATTAACTCTAGTAACTTTCTTCTTCTTCGCTTCTCTTTCCTGCTCCTGTTCCTGCTCCTGCTCCTCCTCCTCCTCCTCCTCCTCCTTCTCCTTCTTGTTCTTCTTCTTCATCATCTTCTTCTTCTTCTCCTTCTTCTTCTTCTTTAATGATTCTTCTTCAGAGATTTTAAGTAGCATTTGATGTTTCTTGATGTTTTTTAATATTTCTATCATCCTTCTCCTTCCTTTCTCATTCTCCTTCTTCTTCCTCCTCTCGTCCTCCTCCTCCTCCTCCTCCTTCCTCTTCTTCTTCTCCTTCCTCTCCTTCTCCTTCTCCTTCTTCTTCTTCCTCCTCTCGTCCTCCTCCTCCTCCTCCTCCTTCCTCTTCTTGTCCTTCTTCTTCTCCTTCTTCTCCTTCTCCTCCTCCTCCTTCTCCTCCTCCTCCTTCTCCTTCTTCTTTTTCTCCTCCTCCTTGTCCTCGTCCTCCTCTCCTTCTTCTTCCTTCTCCTTCTTCTTCTTCTCCTTCTTTTTTTTCTCCTTCTTCTTTTTCTCCTTCTTGTTGTTCTCCTCCTCCTCCTCCTCCTCCACCTTCTTTTCCTTCTCCTTCTCCTTCTGCTTCTCTTTCTCCTCCTCCTCCTCCTCCTTCTTTTCCTCCTCCTTCTCCTTCTTCTTCTTCTTCTTCTTCTTCTTCTCCTCCTCCTCCTCCTCCTCCTCTTCTGGTCCTCCTCCTCCTCCTCCTCCTCCTCCTCCTCCTTCTCCTTCCTCTTCTGGTCCTCCTCCTCCTCCTCCTCCTTCCTCTTCTGGTCCTCCTCCTCCTCCTTCCTCTCCTCCTCCTCCTCCTCCTCCTCCTCCTTCCTCTTCTGGTCCTCCTCCTCCTCCTTCCTCTCCTCCTCCTCCTCCTCCTCCTCCTCCTCCTTCTTCTTCTTCTCTTTCTTCTGTAACCTGTGTTATTTGACCTTTACTCATGATCTTTAGTCATTGATCTTGATTCTAAACTTTCATCTACTCTTGTGAGTTATTTGGCGTTTACTCATGATCTTTAGTTATTGATCTTTATTCATGATCTTTAGTCATCGATCTTGATTCTAAACTTTCATCTACTCTTGTGACTTTGTTTCTCTTCTTCTTCTTCTTTGACCTTTACTCATGATCTTTAGTCATTGATCTTGATTCTAAACTTTCATCTACTCTTGTAACTTTGTTTCTCATCTTCTTCTTCTGTAACCTGTGTTATTTGACCTTTACTCATGATCTTTAGTCATTGATCTTGATTCTAAACTTTCATCTACTCTTGGGACTTTTTTTCTCATAAATCCTTCTCTTTCATACCTTCTCACGATGATCTTGTAACTTTTTGGATATGTTGTGCTTGGTCTTTGTTCGCCTTTCCAATAGTTATCTATTCTTTATGATTACTCTTGTTCACTCTGGATCCTGTTCATTTGCTCTGCTTGTTCAGCAATTCTTCATTCTTCCACTTGTAAGAACCATAATAAGTTTGGTTCTGAATTTTCTGGTGCATAACCTTAAGCAGTCTTATGATTTCTCTTATTTGCTTTCCCATCTGCTTTGTTGGATTGCTAAGAATCTTTGGAATTAATTACCTTCAAGTATATGTTTGATTTTCATGTCATAGAAACTTATACGCAACAAGATGTTAAAGGTGCATACATGAATGAACTTTCCTAATCTTGATCCTCTTTTCTGAGAATTTGGCTTTTACTGTTGCTTGTATTATCTTTAAAACCAAAAAATGTTGCTTATTGTAATCATTCCCCTCCTATATCAATGAATTTCTATTCACTTCTCTTGACAAAAATGTACTGTAGGCTTCCTTCATCTAGTTGTGATATGTGGTTACTTCTTGTTAGAACACACCTCTGTCATGCTTACTCAAACAGTGTGGACCATATTTTCCTTATTAATTTTATGCCTGGGTATGTTCTTCTATATGTCTTCATGTTTTATCCCTTGCTATTTTTTCCAGAGATAAAATAACTACCATGTATGGATTTATCAACATGGTGTTCCTTTCTGAGCAATTAGCTGTTAAGAGTACTATCTTTATTATTTTGCAGGGGAAAATTGTTGCTTCAATGGGTCTCGCGTAAACTATTACCTGGAGTACGAACCTCATCCATCATCCACAAAAAACCTGAACCATCTTTTTCAAAGTATGCTGTTAATTTTCTTGCTGGATTTTTATGCTAGTATCTACTTTATGCATAAATTGAAATATCAAACATGCTTTTAGAATTTTTCCTTTAGCATCTTATAGCATATTTGTAATAGTTTGTGTGGTTCTTCCAGTTGGGTGTTTGAAATTCTCTATATAGATTTGCTATTTCTTTAAGTTTGTTGGCAGGTTGATGCAAATTTTGTTGAAGGGCTGTAAAATGACAATGTTTCCAAAATATCTTAATGAAGAGAAAAATATGGATTCTCTAGGACAAGTATAGTAGAGCAAGAAGACACCAGAATATAAATTAGCAGAATAAAAAGCTGATATACTTCAATATAAAATGTGTACTGGCAACAAACTCATTCACGGAAAATATAAAGTGAAAATCGCAATCATTGATTCCAGGTTAAATAACCCATGCATTAACCCCGAGGAAACCTTTGATCCGATGAAAAGGAGCTTAACATGTCCATCCAAAACTGATTTAAAAAAAAAAACAATGTGAAAAGTTTTAAAATTCTTATATTTGGCAAACTGATGCTTTATCAACTTGTCCTCTTAGAGTTCTTTTGTTTAAGCTGTATTGTGACTCAGAGCTGTTTCAATTATAATTCATCAAATTTATGTAGTCTAACACATTGGAGGATTGCTACTTGGTTGCATGAGCTTGAATTGTGACCTAGAATGTAGATATTCTCACCTGCCTGCCAGCCTTGTAGATTTCATAGCAGGTCCTCTTGCCTAGATTTTCCTTGACTAGGAATTTGACGACAAATGTCTACAAGGCTGATGTCAAGTTGATGGCCAGTTGTAAAATCTGTTCAATCCTTCCGCACAGCCCTCTTAACTTAGATCTTGCTCTATAGCTTAACTATATATGAAAAAAAAGAAGGCATGGCTGGTGGTCATTATAGCACATATTGGACTTGTGTGAATTCTTGAATTATTCTTTGATTTCGGTTTGGTTCCAGTAGCTATCATATTCATTGTGAATTTCTCCTCTATCCCTCAGTTGGAAACGATTCTACCAAGCTTTTTTGCTACATGGAATTTTTTCATGGATTGAGCAAATGATATAGGTTTTCACTGTGCATGTGATCCATGATCCCCTTTATCATTGAGAGGCACGATCATGCAGGTCTATTTTGGTTGCTCTTAAAATCTCTTAGCATCTCTTCAGTCACTAACTTCCTTGTCATTTTGCTTTGACTATTTTTCTTGTGAGACATAGAATTAATTATTGGCCCTCCCAATACAATTTACATGTTTAAATCAATGATGTTTCGATACCACAAATATTGCTGCTGACTTGATCTCTAGTCTCTGTCGCGACCTTTTGCCAGCTGTATAGAGGCGATGTATTATGTCTGCATCATTTTGAAAGTAAAATTATTCAGTTGTCCATCATGACAATTACCGACTAGGGATGGCAATGAATTGAGTAGGCCATTATCTGTACCTGCTCCGTACTCGCCTCAGGGTGGGGCCGGGCAAGTTAGATGGGGAGGGTTGGACGGATCGAATCGGACAAAAGTAGAAAAATCTTTTTTTTTTTTGCATACAAATCAAACAGATAAAAAAGAATATAAAAATAAACTTTCATTCTTCACATAAGAATCGAAGAAATAAGAACCAAATTTTTAACAATAATAGAAATATAACAAACAAAAATATTGTTCTTTAATAAATGAAATGCCCCTTAAACTAAGAAAAGCGGTCAACTAAAAAAAATAACTATGCATTTTGGCACGTAACTTTTCACATGTTTGATCTTTCTCACGGAGTGGAGCGACCAACACAAAGGGTGGGAAGGAGTTTATGAAGAGTTATATATGTCTGGGTCGGGTTTTTTCCTTACCCATACCTGCTCTGGATCTGTTGTGGGTTGGGTAAAACCCGTCTCATTAGAGTCGGATTGGGTTGGGTCGGATACCCGATGGGGAGCAGTAAATTGTCACCCTATTACCAACCAAATTTTAGTTTATGAATGGATGAATGCAAAATTTCCTTGCAGTAATTATACTTTTAATCCATTTCTTAAAGTTCATCTGATGATATGCCCATATACTACTATGACAGTGATCCGCACAGGCACCTTTGCAAAGTATGACTATGGGTGGTTGCGGAACCTGATACATTATGGCCATTTGCATGCCCCAGCATTTGATCTGTCAAAGATACCGGACTCATTGCCCATATGGATGGGCTATGGAGGTACCGATGCATTAGCAGATGTTGCTGACGTTCGCCGCACTATCAACGAGTTGAGATCTAAGCCTGAGTTATTGTACATTGATAAGTACGGTCATATCGATTTCATCCTGAGTGTAAAGGCAAAAGATGATGTATATGGTGAATTAATAAGGTTCTTCAGATCTCAGGGATGGCCTAGCAGTTATTAGAATGCGTTGCCATTACTACAGGTGCTGATTGCTGTATAGTTTGAGTTTGAGTTTGTACATAAATTCTCTTAGTTTAGCATGTTGTAGTAACTAACAGCATAAGAGGGACTGCACATTATCTTGTTAGAAATATCTTGGAGAGGAACAGCCACCTATGAACAAGACACCACCACATTAAGGGGTGCTTATATAGAATTTCTGTGTGGGATAAAATACGTAGCCCTTGCATGTCCCTAGACCCCTCATTTCTGGTAACTTAATTGTAAGTTAATTTCAGCATTAGGAAAATATTGAGTGAAATTGTGATCAGTGTTGATCGATGTTACTATTAATACTGCCCAAATTATGAAGAGAATTTTTGAATTAAAAAAACTCTATCAAGAAAAGGTTTTGATTTAACTAATAAATGTAGACGTCATGCTATTTACTGTCTTCCCGCATGCTTTTCAACTCTGCTTCTGTCCGGTAATAGGTATAGCATCTTAGTCCAGCCCAATTCCTTGGGCTTTCCAGAAGGCATCAAAAGCATTTCTGATGCTCCAAACACATGAACAATGGAAAGGGGAAAGGGGAAAGGAAAAAGAAAAAAATGCATTCTGATGCAACAAGAACCCAAACATGTTTGGTTTATATATACATATATATATATATATTATATAAAAATCTTTCTAAAGTTAACATTTATTACACTTACACTTAGTAATTTGTAAAATCTATATTTACACCTAATTAAATTAATGGTATTAGTAAAATTGTTTATTTTATATAAAAAGTTGAAATTATCTTTGAGGTGAGAGAGGATGTATATATTTTCTTATGTCCTTGGGCAGCTATTATATCGCTTAAAGTTATTTTGGTTATTTTTGAAATTTTTTCTGATGTGGTATTTGGGTCTCATTTAAGCTTAATGGTTTGAGTAATATTTTTATAGATTAAAGTGTTGGATAAAAATAAATTTTAAAGGATAAGTGTAGATTTTTCAAATTATTGGATGTAAATATAATTTATTTTAATTTTTAAAAAATTATAATTTACTTTAAAAAATTAACTATGGTATGCTTGGAATATTCGTGTGAGCTCCACCACCTTCAGTCTTGATGGTGCATACAGAAAACACGAAAAGTCTTTAGACATGGTCTTTAGAGGCAACACAAATATAAATGATATGGTGACTGCAATTCAATTACCTGAAATACAAGCTGTAATTAGAAATGCTGTAATTGAAATTACAATTGCAAAAATTGTTTCTCTTTGGTCGTTTGCAATTGAAAACCCAGACACTATAACCATTTGCTTGTATGATGCTGAAAGGGATATAATAACCTTACAAATGATTTGATAATGCTGTTTCTTAGAAACTACAAACTGGTTACTTTTTCTATTTTAGTGTAATGAGTATCATATTATTTTTATAATTATAATAGAATCGTAATGCTATTATCAAATTAATATCAATATATTATTAATAATAATTATCATCTAACATGTAACACTATAAGTATGATTATCATTTAAAGACAAATTTTCTAGTACATTAACGGCAACGTACACATTTGAGATGACATGGCAATTTGACTAACACATCATGAAGCCAACACCAAACGAAGCAGTTACTGGTAATTCATTTTAATGACAACCAAGAGCAGTTGGTGGCAGTTCGGAATGGCTCAAAATGGTTCTCTTGTAGTTCCATGGATCAAATATAGACGAAGGGATAGGAGAATACGTGATCTCTCTCGCTCTCCCAACTTCAACCACAATGCTAACATAGTTTTGTGTTGATGTCATAACTAATACTAATATATATTTCATTAAGTATAATATAATATACTTTAACATCATATAATATAACATAGTATATTATGTTATACATAATACAATTAGTATATAATACAGCATCAATTTATATAATCATAATATAATTTTAAACTAACAATTAAGTAATATTCATAATGAGTATATTATAATAATTATTATCATATTAGTGTAATATAATTAATATTTTGTATATCTTCATATTACTATATGATATTATGATAATTATTAATTTATCATATAAGAACTATCGTAACAAGAATTACGATATTATTTTGATAAAAAAAATTTATTATAATCATACTAATATATTGTTATCATATTATTATCGGAGAGAAAGGGAGATGATGGTTGGCCTATAAGGCTGTATCTAGAGCCTGTAACTCGAGATATGGTCATTTTTTACTGCATCCTAGATGCAGCCAAAGGGCTTTATAGTGCAGCTTAATTAATTGAATCTGGTCCAGCTCTAGGCAGTCAAACACCTGCATCATGACATTCTTAATTAGGAGGAAGCATCTTAGAACCAAATAGTCCGTAAAATGCTCGCATCTCCTTCAGATAATCTTTTAAAAGACCCACTTTCGTCCCTCTCTATACATATATGGAAAAAAGGACCCGCTTTCTGACCCCCTGGCCTTCGCTTTCCACACCCTGTCAGACTTTACAACCGACCATTCATTCCGTTCAAGTACTTCACGCGGCCACCAAGGTGGTAGCCTAGTGGTACTGGGCAGAAATTCTAACCTTAAGGTCCCAAGTTCGAATCGCTGCGGCGACGATTAAATTGTGGACCGAAGCTCACTACTTTGGCCACTGCTTGGACTTGAGGTATAGGACCGCTCTTGAACCGCTAGTAGCCGGGGTGGTGCCGGGTGTGACGTACTCATACTTGGGACTCGAGCCAGAGCCCAGAGAGGTAGCTGAGCCGGGCCCATGGGTGGGGAGGGTATGAGTAAAACCGGTCGGGGTGCCCAACACACGGCCATTTCTGCCCGCATCGAACATTCTCCTGGCGGGGCGGAGGCCCAGTGGCGGCTGCTACGCGGGGTTGGGCTTGTCCATTCCTCCCCCTGCCCCTTTTTATTAGCAAAAAAAAAAAAAAAAAAAAAAAAGTACTTCACGCGCGTAAGATTCCAACACTAGACTCCAAAATCACGCTCGTAAGTCAAAGTAACCCATTAACTTAGAGAGAGAATTTCTCCATCTCAAGCATTAAGCAGTAAACCTCACGTCCTCTTTTCCTCCTTATTCTGGCACTGTACATTGTTCCCTCAGTAGAGACTCACCTAATAATTGAAGATCAAGTTGAGTAGATCTTAAATATTTATACAAAATTACAAAATTTAAATAATATTTTTTCGCTAATTTTTTTTACATAAACTTCTGAATTGTGATATAAAATATGTATTGTACAAACAATTGTACATATAACAAAGTTTCCAGCAATGGGTGGTTTTGGCTAACTTGGCTGGTGTGCCTTTATGAATGACTAGAGAATAAAAATTTGATTTGCATTAAATTATATGGAGGCGTGCGATCTTTAATGACAGGAGACCGTTAGCATCCGGCAATGTGAAGTTTCTTGCTTATGGCTCTGTGAATTCAACGATGTGATCCATGATATCCTGAAAAACGAGCGGTGCCTTTGGAAAGCTGGCGAATACAGTAAAAATCGTACAAGTGCATGATGACCAAGCGAGCCAACAGGGACTCATGCATTAGAAATTGTGCACTTCTCTGTCCCCCTCTTTCTTTGCTTGCGTGCCATTAGTCGTGCATGTCAAGGGGTAAGCCACACCATGTTCCCATTTAGACCACACCTGGACTTATGAGGGGCGTTTCTTGCTCACCTCTCAGGACCCTACATGCCACTGTAAGGCGTTGAAACTTTTGAAGCATTCAAAACAGCTGAAGTCATCCTCTTTCCCCTACGTCTAGCTCTCTCTGAATTAAACATGACCAAATGCTACATATATAGCAGAATCCTAGTCGTAGCTCCCTTCCATTCCGTAGACGCATCCATAAACCTCGAGTCTTAAGTCCATAACGGCCAAAAACCTCAGTCAGTTCCACATAAATCCTGTCAAAACGTAATGATCTCTGAATTCCTTGATGCAGTCGCCGTCTGAAACCCATGCAAGAAATTCTTCAACTTTCCACCCTCTTATTTTCAATTCAATATACCCTCGGTCAAACTTTCCACGCCCAGAGCACCATTTTTCCACCCAGCTTCCATGCACAGCTTAACGGGTGGCTTTCGTCTCACTGGTTCACGTTCTCCTAACCACCATCCGTCTCCCCCTGCTTTCTCCCACGCAACAACCGCGACGTTTCCTTCGCTGACCAGTGCTAAACCACGTGTTTGAATTGACGCTCTTAAGCTCCCCCCGTTCAAACTTATACCCCTCGCCTCAGGACTTATATAAACCGGAATGACACTAGCTAGTTCCATATCCATCTCTCTCTTGCTAAAAACTTCTTGATCACCTAACAAGCTTCAACAGATTCTCTTGCCATGGCTACGAAGCTCAAGGTGCTGCCTCTTCTGTTCCTTCTCCTGGTGGGGGGTCTCGTCCTTGTGGCTCAAGCAAGACCTCTTAAGGTATTGGAGCAAGACGGTGCGGCCGGGGGAGTCGATGACTTGGTGAGAGACTTGCTTCTGGGAGCGACCAAGCATGCAGGCCCCAGTAATGGAGGCGCAGGGCATGGGTTCGCAAAGTACTTCCCTGTCGGGGCGCTGAAAGACTCCGGGCCAAGCCCTGGAGCTGGGCATTAGAAGATGGTGTTGGTCGTCTTCCCTAGCTAGTTTAATTACACAACTATGTGATTAGTGATAAGTCCTGCAAGTTTCTTTAAGTCTTTTTGTTCCTTTCGAAAAGAAAGAGGGGGGAGGGCTTCAAGGTAGCTTCTTGGACTAGTTTATTTTTATTGATTTATTGTTTCTAATAGCTGTTACGTGTATACATAACATAAGATTGGGGGGGGATTCAAGGTAGCTTCTTTGGTTAGGTTATTTTCATTGATTTATTGTTTCTAATAGTTGTTACGCGCGTGTATGCATAATATAAGATTGGGTATATAGAAAGGATGCCATTATTCGTTCGTTTAATATTATGAGCATATCTATCAAGTTAGTTCTTTAATGGTGACTCAAAGTGCTTGGGAACGTATGGCTACTGACATGCTAGTTGATGTGCCTTTCTAAATATTTGTGTGTGAGAGAGAGTCATTTGGACACGTATGTTGAACGTGGCTTGTCCATGTCATTTTAACTTATTGCAGAACTTCTGCCATGCTTAATTTCTATAGAATGTTTTGACCATACATTACATGGATGTCTCTAATAATATATTACATATGTATGTACATAGGAAAGAATGCACCAGGAAACATGAACCATAGCGAGGGGGTGTATCTTTTCTTCTTCAGGCGAATCCATCGTCTCGATCATCAGCTGCTCGCTTTGAGATCTATGATGATAGATGAATGATAGAGCTAAAATCACTTTGAGATCCGTGTAGTGGATGATTACCGAAGAACGAAAACACCCATGCATGAATCCACTTGAAAATGCATAGCCAATTCTTAGCTTTGTGTATGATCATGTTGAGCAATTTCCAGCCGTCATAAAGATTTTTTTCCTTGAATTGCATGGTATCAAGGTGCAAGGTCTTTGCCACCAAATTGAGTCACTATCATAACATTGTCAATATATTACTGGAAACTTGATCTTTCATACCTCCTAATTTTTTGATTGAACCATTCTCATAGCTCTGCGCATGGAGAAACCTCCTTTTAGTTCAAGTTGGTCAAGTTTTTAACTTGATCTTGGCTAACTCGGACCTATCAATGCCAAAGTAGACTAAAATAAAGACAGCCAAGACTACATATCCCCTGAATGATAATGGTTCTCTGTTTCTAGTGAAATAACAACTTTCTGAAACTTCTGCTGAAGAAAGAAAGAAAGAAAGAAAGGTGAGAAAAGAGGGGATGGAAACCGGAATCACTTGACAGATCTTATAGTTCAGAATTGCCACAGCCCAGGCACCTGGCTATCGATCTATCATTGGCCTCTTACTGTATTGGAATTACATGCAACCATTGTCCACTGATATTGGGAAATTGATTGCGATATTTTTGCTCCTAAAAATCCAGCTCACAAGTAGTTCATCACGCAGGCTTTAGCTCAAGGCTCCACCATGATAGAAGAGTTACAACTCTTGGACCAAGCTGAAGTACCAACTATCATACTTGAGTACGGTGTGGCAATGGATTTATGAGTTAATTAAAAACGCCTTGATGAATTTCAAGCAGAAATTTATCTTTCTTAGATATTTGAACAAGCTTGCATAAAAGCAAGCTAATGAAGTAATAGGCAAACAAAAACATAGATGAGAGCATAAAAGTGCACGAAAATTAGTCATATCCCTTCACATGTATATTTGTCTTCAAATAAAATTTCATTGAAAATTCCACTAGTTATACTATTATTATCTTACCTCAAACCATGAAAGCAGTCTACAAATCTTTATCTGCACTATTCTTCCCACGTATCAAGCCGTTGGGTTGCTGCAAGTTGCTTAAGCATTGTGTGTTATATGAGAAGGAAGTGAATTGCTTGCAAGTTGGAAGTAAATCGAGTCCCTGAGTTGCTTATAAACAAAGTTCCTCGTTTGGGAAAAATTATTTATGAGACCTTTGTTGAAGATAAATTACTTAGAGCTTTCTAAGCTGCACGCTTCACATGGAATTATTATTATATGTTATCGCCCGGTGCTTCAGTGGGTCTTAATTAAATTATCATTATATTCTCGACTCACGATACTCATGAAGCAGATGTTGTCGGGGTTTTTTTTTGTTGAGATGTCTTATTTGTAAAAGAAAGTATCTTTTATTTTTTGGTACATAGAGGGGCCGAAGTGCCTCAACAAAGCAGAAATGTAGAAAAACTAAATTCGCAAATGAAAAAACTGAACTCTAGCCATGTCAGCCAGTACATCCATATCGTGAGACGAATAGGGCTGCAAATTGGGTTGGTTTCTTTGCTGCGCAGTATTTCGATGAGGTCCTTTGGACACACCAAAGGATATTCCCTCCCTTGCTTTGTTATTTTTTGTCTTTGGATTCTGCTGGTCGTACTCAAGCTAAAGTAGTGTAAGCAACTGTTGTAATAAAAAAAAAATTTCAGGCAGTACATGCATACTGTGAAACGAACGGGGCTGCGGGACTGAGTCGTCACCTTTGCTGCGCAGCATTTCGGCGAGGTCCTTTGGACATACTAAGGGGTATTCCCTTCTTTGCTTTATTATTTCTTGTCTCTGGATTCTGTTGGCCATACTCAAGCTAGATTAGTGTAAGCAACTGTTGTAACAAAAAAAAAAAAAAAACATTTCAGGCATGCATATCGTGAGGCGAACAAAGCTGTCATTACCTTTGCTGCATAGCATTTTGGCGAGGTCCTCTAGACACACCAAGGGGTATCCCCACCATTACTTTGTCATTTATTGTTTCTGGATTCTGCTGGTTATACTCAAACTAGAGTAGTGCAAGCTATCGTTGTAACTAAAAAAAAAAAAAAAAACATTTCCTAGCTACCCTTGCCAACCCATCTGCTGCTCGACTGCATTCCTTAAAGG
Source organism: Phoenix dactylifera (assembly GCF_051530095.1). Classification (NCBI taxonomy): domain Eukaryota; kingdom Viridiplantae; phylum Streptophyta; class Magnoliopsida; order Arecales; family Arecaceae; genus Phoenix; species Phoenix dactylifera. The sequence goes on from NC_143200.1 coordinate 21,989,266, forward strand.
CATAAGAAATAGTGAAAAAAAAATCAACGGATGCAGCACACTGAAGAACATCTTGAAGGATCCATTGGAGAACAGGGAGGTATCCAATTAATGACTGTTAACAAATCGTTCTCAGGCCAAATACATGCTTATTGATAATTCCTTGCATGGAGATAGAGAAATTGTATCTTGATAACTCGGGAAACTAGCTACTATATATATATATATATATATATATATATATATATATATGCTATTGTTGGCATAAGCAATTGGCAAGAAAAAAAATATTCATAGGTCTCCAAAATAGATAATTAGTTGCTAAAAAAGTATTCATAGGCCTCCAATAGATAATTAGTCGTTCATCAATCGTTAAGCCCTGGTTTACCGTGACGATAGGTAAGAAATAATTTTTGGGTCCTTGCAAGATGCCGCCCTGTTTCGCTAATAACCGGGCCGAGCCCGTTGGGCCCCGGTACCTAACCCTGTTCGAAATTCTAAAATTTGGACAGGACCGACTTGACTACAATAGACCCGATCGATTCGGATCCGTTCCGGTTCGGTCCCGTACCGACCCAAATCCACCAGCCCCCAACGGTCCGTTATATTAACCGTCAAGACTCAAGATGGCCTATTGGCCTTATATAGCCGGCTGTATCCAGTACCGGAGACTCGCAGACGTCCGAAGAATTATTAGAAACCGCCCCCGTCGGGCCCAGAGAGCGGCAAGAAGTGAGTCCCCTTTTTTTTGAGCTCTTTGAGCCGAGGTGGAACGGAGCAGAGTGGGAAGCGGGGGTCGGCGATGGGGAGCTCCAACACGACGGAGGGGGCCGGAGGGGGGAACGCCGACCCCTCTGCCTCCGACTCCCCCGCCGCTGGCTCCTTCTCCGAGGGAGAGAAGGTCCTCGCGTACCACGGCCCTCGCATCTACGAAGCCAAGGTTAGCGCCTAGGGTTTCAAGATTTCTTCCTTCTTGATCTTTTTTTATCGCTATTTGGTGGTGCTTTTTTTTGTTATGGTTTCAAGATTTCTTCTCTCTTGACCATTTTAAAATTTGTCGCTCTTTGGTGGTTTTCCTTTTTATGGTTTCAAGATTTTTTGTTTCTTGATTTTTTTTTTCTTGCTCTTTGGCGGTAGTCAATTTTGCAGTGTTTTTGCTAATATATGCGGCACAGTGGTGGAACTGTTTGATTGTTCCTAGTCATCTATGATTCTAGAGCTTTGATTAAAGTTCTTGTCCGTAATTTTATCTCCCGCTTCTCTCAAAATAATTGTAATCTGCCCTCGATGTAGTTCTTGTGGATTGAGAAAGAAATTGTCGCAAGTAATTCTTTAGCCACTACTGGACACGTGAGTTGGGGTCACACCCCTCTGCTTAGCAACCTGAGGTTCTGGGTTTAAGTCTTGGGTGGTACGTCCCCAAATGTTCGGAAAATTATGGTGTGTGAATGGTCTCTCTCTCTCTCCAGAAAAAAAAAGAAATGTGGACACTTTTTTTAAAAAAAATTTAAATAAAGAACTGGATAAAATATTTACATCAGTTTTTGCAGTATCCATATCTCTACAGTTTGACGTTAAAATAACATATTTTTCCTGACTGTTTACGGTTGGACAAGAGTAAAATTACTTCTGTTAGTTTCTTTTCAAGAGATGTTGGCGGAGGAATGGACTTTGCTTTTAAGATGATTAAATTGATGAAACTTGCAATGATGTGAATTTGAATGTTGAAGACTGGAGGTTTTGACTTGATGATTAGTGAGACAAGCAAAGATATGTGTGTGTATGTATGTTTGTGACGATGCCACAGAGGAGAAAATTTATGCAGGCATAAACCGCTAAAATGCACACAAAAGACTTATGCACAATTTTTTTTTTCGTTTATTCTTTCTTTTTCTTTCTCACTTTGATTCCTAGAGTATTTTGTAATAGGAGATTAAGGCTACTACTAAAATCTCTTAAATTTCGCACTATGCTGCTGGTCAGATTATGGCTGCATGTCAGTCAATAAGATATTCAAACATGTTTGTTCGAGAGGCAACTGAGTTCATTGATTTTAGTGGGGGAACACATGCTTGTAAGGCTTAGTAAACATTCATGTTCTTTCTCTATGCACTGTCTTGTGCATATAGGGCTTTGGTTAGTATGTTAGTTTTGCCTGTACCCCTCTCTTGCTCTTAGAACCATCTTTTTTTTTTTGTGCTTCTAGCAAACCCTACTTTGAGTGCTCTTTTCTATTTACAGAAGGACAAACATTTATGTAGCTAACACCATTTTGTTTTTTCAAATGTCCCTTTAATAATTTTTTTTAACTTCACATTGTCTTTGTGCAGGTTCAAAAAGCTGAGTTACGGAAGGATGAATGGAAATATTTCGTCCATTATCTTGTAAGTTATCATATTTAGTGCAGTTTGTTATCTTATCACATGTCTACTTTCTATCTCTCAGTTGGGTAATGGTTATCCATTCCTGCTCTTACTTTTGGCCTATGTGATTTAGTGTTAGCAGAATATTTATATATTTCCAACATCTGGTAACCTCTGTCTTTAATGTTGTAGGGTTGGAGCAAGAAGTAAGTATGATCCGGATGCAACTTCTCTAAGTATTCTCTATTTCTCTTTATGTCCTTATTGATGTTTGTTCCCTTGCAGTTTCTATATGTTAGATTCTGCTTTCTTCTCAAGAAAAATTTTCTTAGCATTGGAGTTCCCAAAACTTTTTAATCTATAATACGATGAGTCTGCTTTTGTTTCCTTCATGCTTGATGCAGATATATAATCATCTATGCAGTATGACATCTTTGCATCTCTTATATAAATTTTCAAGGAATGATGTTTCTCGACATAATGCACACACAGATTCAGGTGCATATATGGGATCTTCTATGTTATCAAATGCTTTCAATTAAAATAGTAAACTGTGGAATCTATATTAAATGGAAAGTTGTGACTTATTTATCTTCCATTAAGGGGTATAAGTCTTTGGGGCTTATTAAGATGCCTCCTGTGGCTGTTGAGGCCTTTAGATTAGCATACAAGCCTTTGCATCTCTTCTGAGATTGCACATGCAAATGTGCCATATATTTAAGTTACTAAGAGAAAAGAATTGCTTCATTCTAAGGTTGAAAAAATGGACAATCATAAAGGTGGAGTATAAATTAAGCATACTGAGGTTCAAACCAATTTTGAAAGTCCAAAACATCTTCTTGTCTGAATGCTCATGCAAGTTGAGTCACCTCAAAAGAATACTCAGGTGAGTTTCCAGCATTTTGAAATTGAGAAACAGCAAATAGAAAAGCTCAGGTTATTCCTTATTTATTTGGATGTTGCTGGCATGAGAATGGATTTGGATGTGATGTTGGGGAGGCTCTTAAATTTTTTTTTTAATTTGGTGGTGGTGATTGTTGTGGTGTGTGTGTTGTTTGAGGGGGGGATTCTGTTCCTATGCATAATTGCATATTTAATCATCCATGTCAATGAACTAGAAGCAAGTGATTGGTTTCTTTTTGTTTGTTTACTTCAAAACAAATTAAAATAATCAATAATAATTCATTTAGCTCTTCAGATCATCTTCAATCTACTCTTTAAATGATGATTTGGCTTCATTCCATATCTTTGTAGTCAATATTCTAGAGGATAAAAGAAAGATTGAAGAAAAAATGAGTTGAGCAGAAGAGGGTTGTTTGGATTGTTTAAACTAACCTGAAAAGGATTAGGATCATGATTTTCAGGCTATATCCTGTAATGCTCTCTTGTATTATAGCAGTCTTGTAAATATGCCATGATGCCATCTGATGCTTTGCAATATATTGTTTTGCTTATTAAGAGTTGGCTGGATGACTCAGAGAGGTGCTTCTGGAGTATTTTGTGATCAATGCATACTTTGACGATTTCAAGAAAAAATTATTGAAGAACAATAAATTCATGCTGTTGCATGGCTCAGAATGTTGGGCCATAAGGAAGTTCAGAAAACAAGTTAAATGTAAGGAAATAAGAATGTTTATATGAATGGTTGGTAGAATTAGATAGGGGGAGGAGATACAAGTATGTTAGAGCAATAGTAGGAATTTCACAAATTAAAAATAGAGCATTGGAGAATTGATTGAGATGGTATTAGCATATCGAATGAACTTCTAAGGGTCTGCAGTAAGGATGAGTTTTTGATTTTGTTGATGCTGGAAGAATAGGGGAAGAATGCTACTATAGAAGAGCTTGAAATAATATCGGGGACAGCCCTAAATAAGATTGCTTGGTGAGTGAGGATTCGATAAAGCTGTCACCAAATTGTTGTTAATAGATATGGTTACGACCAAATTGCTGGGACAATGATTAACAGATATGGAAATAACTCCCCTGACATCATCTTGATAGCTGGCTTGTAGGATATCATATGAGATTGTCCTATGATATTGGGCACACTATGGATTGGTAAATTAATAAGTTGTTCCGTTAGACTTTCTTGGATGCTCTTTTCCAATTGTATAGTAAACATGGGATGGTGGATGTAGATTCTTGGAAGCTTGTTTTTGGAATGAAATGTTTTGAAGGAAAAGAATCAACTCTTTTATAATGATGAGGTCCTTTTGGTGGCAAAATTATATAAAGATTTAGAGCAATGCCATCTTTTGTTTCCTTCATAGTTCCTGAGAAGCCAAGTTCCTTGGTCTGCGGATTTTATATGGAGATTGTTGCCAACCACCTTAATCCATACGGCTGTTGTTACAAGTGGCATGTACTTGTTTTATGTTTGTTGGTTCATTTTATGAAATTAAGTGCTAGTCAGGCTTGTGATAAGATATTGGGTAAGCGGTGGTGCTATTACCAATTTTATTAATTCTAAGACTTTGAATATGACAGAGGCATTTATTGTGACAGCTCGCTTTGGAAACTAATAGATACAATTATTAGCTTGTCATAAAGAGGACACAAGAACATAATAATTTTCGTATTTGGTGCAAATCCATAGCATAGAATCTCATGTTAACTGAAAATTTTGACCTTGTCACTTAGATTATTTGACATTTGCCTTTGTAGATATTTTTGGCATGTTTCAGTATGAAACTGCTTAGCAGTGGTACAAAAGGAGTGGTTATGGATTGGATATATGCAAAATCATTTCTTTGTCCTTTTATCCTTATGCATAAAAAGTTCTTTTTCTAGTTCAATATATTTCTTGGGTTCATGAATTTCTAAAAGTATCCAGGGTATGGTTAATGGATTTTAAGGGTGACACAGAGTGGGTGTCTGTTGTTTACAAAATTCTAAGCGCATTGGTTATGTGGAATAATAATGTATCATAAAGTCCACATTAGACTGAGCTTGTGCCAGTGGTTTGCTAAGCATCACGCTCCTAGATGCAAGGTGCAGGTGAAGCCCACCTCCAGCACCTTGCTTCTTTTGAGATGATGCCCCTTTAGTTAAGCGTTGGAAAGGTGCTAAAGGCGTGTGCCTTTTCCAAAGTGTAGTCCCACGCTAGGGTGCACCTTAACAAATCCTAGAAGATAATGTATGTGTCCAAATTAACATCCAGCTGATGATACATCTGCTGATGTCCTAAAAGGAAGGAAAAGGAAACGAAAAGAAAGAAAACTTGGGGAGAGAGAAAGGAGGGGTTCGCACAGGCTTATTCAGCGGCAAGTCTCCATCCTTCTCTTCCATGTGCCGGTCCTTCTCCTTCTTCTTCTTCAGCTGCTGTATCTGCAACTGCAGCCATGTTTCTAGCCATTTTCTTCTTCGTTTTCTTCTTCTTCCCTGTCCATTAAAAGCAAAAATCTTGTTTATTAGATTAGTATATCTTGTATTAGTAATTATTTTTTATCTGAATTCTAATGCTTGTTTGTACTTGTGTTCATGCATTGATGATTCCCACATTGATAATTCATTGTTAAATATGTTTGGAATCATGATTTTATTATTATTTATATGTATATCGATATTTTAGTACCTCACATAATTATGGCGTGCACCTTGCACCTGGGCTCTAAGAGAACTTGGCACCTTGGTGTGCCTTTAGCCTTTGACAACTTTGGTTCCCGCATGCGCTTGTTTGCTTGTGCCATATTGACAGTAATAATTGTTGAACCGAGCTGAATCGGCCGGTTCAGCCTGAATCGAGCCAACCGGTCTTCGACTGGGTCGGTTCTTCAATGGAAAATGGTTCTGGTCCTCTAGGGGCCGAAACCTGATTGGATGTGGCCGGAACCGGCCGAAAATTGATGGAACCGGACGGTTCCGTCCGTTTTGAACCATACCAATCGCCGACCGGTACGGATGTCGGTACCAGTTCGACGAACCTTGATTGACAGACATACATATCTGGATGCATTGACATTTAATTCTGAATCCAGGTATATGCATCTCAATATGGGCACACATACATTTATGAATTTAATCTGGGTATATAATATATGTTATGTCTTGTAAATATATATTGGATATAATGTTAGAGCCATACATGCATAATCTCATTTATATTTAGATATTCCGGGTAAAAATATGCATAGTTAAAACTTTGAGGTGGCAACGAGTTTGATATCTTTGAAAGTGACCTGCCAGTTTTTTTCTTTTCTTTTTTCTTAATTCTTATTGAACTTTAAGGTGGCAATGAATCTTTTTTTGTTGGATCCCGCCCGCTTCCCGTTCTCCCTTAGGCAGTCACTAGCTTCTACCTTCTATATTATTATATGTTATGTATGCACTTATAACAAGTTATCCTGTTTCTGACATGTCATACTAAATTCTGCAATAATGATCATATATATTGGTGAGTTGCATTCATGATTTTGGCTAGGATAGCTTACAATGGATTATTTTAGTAGTGACATGGTTGGCCATTGGGCTACCCTGCCTTTTTAATTCGAGGTTCTTAGTGTCTGTTATGTACTCTACTGACAAGTGGTGCATATAGACATCCTTTTTAAGCTGTCTTGGCTCAGAATATGCTGATAAGTACAAGCCCCTTTGAGAACAATTGATCAATATAAGTTCAAGAACTGGCTGCTGATACATGTTTGGCATGTGATGGGAACAAACCCTGCTCAATTGGAAAAAAACTTTCTAACTTTTAAATTTTCTTTTTTGACAGTTGGGATGAGTGGGTTGGGACTGATCGCTTGATGAAATTTACTCCTGAAAATATCTGTAAGCAGCAGGAGCTTGCGAAGAACCAGAATGCTGACAGAAATCTGAAGTCAGGGCGGTCAACACAAAATAAGCCAAAAGGCTCTAATGGTTTGTTTACTTACGTTGACTAGGCTTGTCGTGTTTACAACCTTCAGGCAACTACCTGTTGAGTTCCACTAGAATGTTTGGTCGGTTTTGTTTGTTCTGTATGTTTTGGATTGTTGGTAGAATCTTGGTTTGATGAAATGACAATGAAACAAATTTAACGTCATCACCATGTTCTCAGTCACAGAACATTGAAGAAAAGATATTTGGGAGATATTCTTTATCATGGGCTTTTTCAGTAATGAGCTCTACGCCATAACTAATATATCAAAGGACAATGCTGTGATTTTAAATTTGGATCTAGCAAATGATCTGTGTTTTACTCTTTAATAGACATTCATCTGTGTATTGCTTAGGATATTTTACTTTGTGAGCAAGCTAAAAAGTCCAGTTACTAATTCGGCTCTCCTGTAACATCACATTCGTACCACTGTAATTCCTTATGTCCATTAAAGTGCAAGTGGGACAGTCTATGACTCTATGACATTGGGCCTTATTTAACTACTCATGCATCCATATTCTATATATTTTTAATGGATCACTTTTGAACTCTGTGTTGAAAATTCCTTGGCTACCTACTGGAAGCACCCTGTTCTAGTTGATTATTTGGCTTCAATTGAATTTTTTGGAATCTTTTGGTATACTCATATTTCTACATGCATAGTACAAGTATTGTAATCTTGATAGGAGGATTGCTTGAGCAAATGAAGCTTGTTATGAGCTGTTGAATTTAGGTACATGTTTGCAAGTACACACACATTAATTTACATTTATACATATGTTTAGTGTGTGTGTGTGTGTTTACGTGCATGTAAATTTGTGAATGTGTCTGTGCATGTTGGGATCATGTCTCGGTTTGGCCTTTTGGCATATAATTTGTTCCTCGAAAAGAATGCAACCTTTACATCAGATGCTGTATTATTTCATCATTCTAGGCAATTTTCTATTCTAGAGGAATATTTGACAATCTGTTCTTTGTGAAAGAGCTGAAACCTTGTTCTTAATGAGGTAACCTTTTCTTTTGGGCAACCTTTTGTTTAGATCTCATGATAGACCACTCTCATGCCTAAGTTACCTTATCCAGGAACATAGTACGGATTGTGTGCATGTGCATGTACAGCTGACTTAATCACGTGTTTGAGTCAAAGCCAATCTAATACTCTTTTATATCTACTAACTAGATGTAGTTTGTGTATATTCTAAGTAATGCTAGTGTAGTATATGTTTTAATGTATGTGTTACTCTGTGTTGACAGATGCAAAAGCAGATAAAGAAGATCTTAAGAGCTATGGTGAGCCACTATATCATTTTTATTTCGATTGATGATGGTTTTGTTTGCTTTCAATATTTAGTCAACATATAATGATTGTTAAAATTATAGATCAGATTTTCATGTTAGGCTTTTCAAGTACAATATTCCAATCCTTTGGGGTGTTGAAATGTTATCTTGTTTAAAATTTACATACAATGATCTAGCTTGGTGGTTCTGGATGTTTCTACTTGTTACTATATGGCGAGGAAAAATGTACATCATAGTTACCTATTATAATTTTAAGAAATTTGCATGAAACATGAAGATAAGATATTGGAGTGACCAGCATATGCCATTTAGGGCATTTGCCAATATATTTGGCTAAATGAGTCAGACTAGTGAACATTCTCACTATAGTTAAGTTGCATTTATCTATAAACACTATATACAAATGAGGATTTGACATATGACCATTTAATTGGACCGATGTCTTCCTGCATATGTATGTTACGAAATAATTGAGAGACAAATATCAGACATCTATCTCGGACTATGTTAGAAGATAACATTGGCTATTCCTGCTATTATGCTTTTTATGGCCTACTTTTCTTAGGTCTATATATTTTATTGTTGGGAAATGCTGGAAAAACAGTCCTATTTACATTCATCTTGACATTGTGAAAAAAGGTGCCTAGTTGGCCCACTTCCCCATATGTAACTGATAGAAACATTTATCTTGATGTCAATGAACCACATCAAGTCCCTTGTTTCCATGACAATTGTCATCATATGATTTAGTTCCTTCTGTAGTCATGGTGACATTCTGAAGAAAAGGTGCCTAGTTGGCCCACTTCCCCATAAACATTTTATCTTGATGTCAATGAGCCACATTGGGTCCCCTGTTTCAGGACAATGCTATTTACATGGTTTAGTTCCTTCTGTGTTTTTTTCTGGTTTATATATGGTAAATCTAAAGATGGTTTTTTATGCGTTTCATCTCCTACCATGGGCTCAATTATTTTTCTTTTGCATCTTATAATTTCCGTTAATGGTTCTACCATCTATGTTTGAATACAGTGCTTAGAGGCAAGAAGCGGAAGGCTCAATCTGGTAATGAGGTGCGCTTTGCTTACTTTAATTTCCAATAGTCTACGACTTTATAAGCTGATACAACTTAAACATTTGTAGCCATGCAACTTTGCCTTCTCCCTCAAAACATATACAAATTGAATTAGAAACGCACATATGTTTTTGATGGGAATTAGGCAATTTTACTTAATACTCTCATGTCCAGCTGAAAGAATCTATGTTATGCATGTTATTCAACAAACTGGTATATTCTTTTCTATTTTCATAGCTGTTCTAAGTTCTGCAACATTACAGTAGTCCAGTGATTTCTAGCTATCTGCTAATCAATTTATAATTTTCTGCCATTATCTTTCTACAGTTAAGCATGTTTAAAGTTTTGGGCATCATGCCTGCTATAGTACTTCTTATTTCAAACTTTGATGTGGTCTCAATTCTTTCTGTATCTTGCTTGATGTATATAATTTTTCTGAATTCTTAACGGGCAAAGTACGATACTGGAATAAGATTATCAGAAAATTTTAAACAGAAAATGCATTTTACTAATAGTTACGATTTATGCATTTTCTGCCATTATCAGTCAGGATATGATGATGTGCATTGTTTGACTACTGATAGGAGAAGGACGCAAAACCAGCAGAAAAACATGTGATGTTACAGTTTCCTTTGACGCTTAAGAAGCAGCTGGTCGATGATTGGGAGTTTGTAACTCAGCTGGGTAAGGTAGTAAAATTGTTTACATGTGCATTTCTTGTTCTTATAGTGCTGTGGTGGAATGTGGAGTCTATTTATATAAGTTGCCTTGAATATCTTAATGTCTTTGTGCCTTACCCTATTTTTACTATCATGAAGAAAAAAAAGTTTATTGATAAGAATTATTGGAAGAGGCGAAGAGCTTTACATTACAAGGGATGAAATGAAAAGCCTGTCTGTGTGGGCTTTCTATCAATGCCCTTTGCTGTCTCCTATTATATCAAATTCAATATATGTTGAAACAATTAAAATGGTGTATTTTATCAGTTTGTTAATGGCCAGACAAATCTTTTTTATGAGAAAGAGACTGGGTATTGATGATGGCTGCCATTCAACCAAAAAATTGGAATTAGCTGTCATATTGAAAGAAACATGAGATGAAAAAATTGAAATGTAGTGAACTGGGCATTGTCTCAATGGTCACAACCTTCGCTCCTTGGAGGCGGCTTTGAGTTTTGGGTTTGAGCCTTGGATGGTGCATCTCCAAGTATTTGAGCCCTAATAATTTACCTTGGGCAGGTCTCCCCTCTATTACTATCAAGAAAAAAAAATGTAACAGAAAATATTGAAATGTATTCTATCTTTTATAAGAGAGGATGCCATTGAACTTATTCGCATTGTTGAATTTGAATAATGAGAATCTTCAAAATATAAATTGGCATGTGTGAGCTAGACTAATCATCAGTGCATGCACATGGTTCATGAAAAATCATTAATCACTTTACATTTTTGAAGAAATGAATTATGTAAAGTTTTATAAATATATTGCTTCTATTGCTTGGAGTGCTGTAGCATTGAAGGTGGTGGGCACATGCGCAAGCATGGAACCACATAAATTTCCCCTTAATGTACCTCAAAACCTAGTGCTACAAGTCTTATATATGTGCTGAAATCTATATACATCATGAAAAAATTTCCCAGAAACATTCTTCTGTTCTAGAACACATATATTCCTAACTCTGTAGGGAGATCAGTACATAAGGTTTTATTTCCCAGTCCTGAACCTGATATTGATCAGGGACTAGGTTGGCATCCCGAACTTGGGCTGGCACCACATCCTGGTAACTTATTAAGACACTTATTTTGTTTTTCTGTCTTTTCTGTTTTTGTTGTTTTAATGATTGTTTAAAGGCTTTTTAGTTTTTTTTAATCATAATTTAGGATTAAGGGAGGGTTTTTTAGGAAATAGGTGGGTTTATGGTGTTAGTAATGGCAGCAGCACCATGTTTCCTTTGGCTGTTTACTTTGCATGCAAGAGGAGGGAAGAAAGAAGGAATTAAGAGAGAAGGGGAGATAGCAGACAAATCCAGCTACCATTGCTTAAACCGCTGAATATGTTTAGACTCAGCGGTTTTGTGTTTGTAACCATATTGCTGTCTTTTAGTTTTCATCCCAGAAGAATGACCTGTAGATGTACAATGTTAATAATATAGTGGTTACCCTATTAACGCACAACACTAAACTGCAGATGTGTGAAGGTTATGTGCGCATTTACCAAGGTCACCTGTATGTAAGCATTGCCTGCAATGTTTAAAGAATGTATTGTACATCTCAATGTTGTTGCCTTCATTTTGTTATTATTTATCATGATTTATCGATCTTTTTTTTCTTTTGTTTTTACAAGAACTTTATCTGCTTTTCAAGTTTGGATCCATTCTATCAGTAATTTTGGCATGTACATTTTGGCCAATGACCAAAACAAATGTCCTTCACAATTGAAAAAAAATTCTCAATGGCCAGTTTTATAGGTGACATGTCATTGTCTTTCTCACATTCTATAATATGAGCAGGGGGTTTGTCCTACTGGTGACCTACCTAGTTATGTTTCCAATGACTTATGCGATGCAGTTGCTTAGTCATATGTGGCTGTTGCAGGAACCTGCCATATAACCATTGGTGCAGCTTTAATTCAATAAAGTATAAGCAGAGAAAAGTGAAGTTCTTAGTTTCTGTTTCCCCATTTTTGGCCCATCAATTATAGAGCCATAATGTTTGGATTTTTCTGTTTGGCATTCTGATGACTGCGATGAGATGCAAATATTGCATAGGTTCTTCTAATGATTACCCTGAGGTCATTTGTAAGTTATAATTTGATATCTTTTTATTTTAATGTACACAGATTTTTGATGCCAAGGCACATTTTAAGATTATGGAGTCTTGAGATGTTTGTTTCTGTTTCTTCATTGTTTTGATTTTCCTTATCAGCTTTTAGATAATTACTCAGTAAGCTGTATTATTTTCCAGAGTTTCCCTTTTAGATCTTCACTTGCATATTCCATGTTCTGTTTATCTGATTATAACCAGTTTCTCTTTCACTAGTTTCTGCCTTTTAACATCTGTTCTTCTGTTATGAGAGGCATCTAACATGAGAGTGCCACATTGTCAGCTTGTCAAGCTCCCTCGTTCCCCAAATGTTGATGATATCCTAAAGAAATACCTTGATTACCGAACAAAGAAGGATGGCATGTAAGTATAAGCATTGTAAGTCCAATATCATATACACTCAATTGTGATGTCCTCACTGCATTTCTTTTTGCATCGACTTGCTTGTGTCGATCCTTTCTGCAGGAATGCATTTTTCCTTTCTTTGAGATATACTTTGTCTAATTGGTTCTGGTTGATCCAAGCTTTCTCATGCTTGACTTTTATAATGAGTTTTTTCCTCGTGGATTTCAGTTAGTAAAATATAATAATTATTATTGGGTGTTCAGCTAATACTTCCTGATGAAAATGCTAGAGTACACCCAGTCTATTTCCCACGCCATTCCTTGTTCCAGTGTGGTGCCTGGCGATTGGCTCAACCCCCCTGTGTCACTGACCTACCCCATTTATTGCACCAATAGGACAGGGAACTGCATGAGAAACTTAGGGATCAGTAGCAGTACTTGTTCCTGATTATGGTACAATTGCTGATAGATTCCTGTATGACATTATTAGAATACACATTCCCCTTTTTATCATCACCATTTAGACTTTCTAACTTGTAATTGGTTGGTTTCGTCTTTGAAGAATTGACAACACTTGCTCCATACTGACTCTTGCGGGCAACTTGTCTTAAACTATTATACTTGATTGTGATTAAAAACTTAAAATTTTCATTTCAAATTGGTTTCTTTCATGAAGCTGAAAGTACCTTTTCAGTTACCTGAAAATATTTGGTGGAGATCCATACATCAGTTTTCTTTCTTTTTCTAATTTTTGTTAAGCCTCTTGCAAGCCTCTCAATGTTATGCAAATATCTTGCCCTGTGAAACCATTGAAAGAGTTCTGTGTGGTTCTTCCAAAAAAAGGTATTCATGTATATTTTCCTTCATGGTATCCACAATGGTATCCACATTCCATAATATTTGATGTTTATTATGTTTTCTCGTAGAAATTTATTATGCACCAGCCATTATATGATAATACACTAACTTTTCATTATCATGTATTTTGTTATTTACAATTTCTCTAATTGTATATAATGTAATGAATTTAAAATGTTTTAGGATTGCTGAATCTGTTGGGGAGATACTAAAAGGGTTACGCTGCTACTTTGACAAAGCATTGCCAGCTATGCTTTTATATAAAAAAGAGAGGCAACAATATCAAGAAGCAATTTGTGATAACGTCTCTCCTTCAACTGTGTATGGTGCTGAACATTTATTGCGCCTTTTTGGTATGCATATCAGACACCATTTGCTCTCTTCTTTTCTGAAATCTTAATAATACCATTTGAGTTCTTATCTACATAGCCTTTCTTCATCTTTTGGATTTCCATTTCCCTGTTCTTTGTTTTTCTGTATATTTCTTTCATGATGCTGTTTTTGCTCTTAGAACTGTCCTATATTTGCATTTCTGTTTTTTTAACTATACCATAATCCTTGATTATATTGTAGATTCTAAGTTTTATGTGATTTTTGAAATTGTATTTGAGGCCTTAAATATTTGCATTTAATTGCTTTTTTGTACCATGTTGAACAAGGGCCCATTTATCCAACTTGGATCTCACCTACCTAAGCCAACCCATCGGGTTTGCAAGTGGGGTAGGGATCAGGCAACTCCGGCTTGCCAACGTGTCTGGTTGGGTTCGGGTTAAGACCCCTCAACTTGTAAGGTCATGGGGAGTATATATGCGAGTACGTAGTAAATATGAACCATTAGGGAGATTTTGCTTTGGATTTTGGACATCTCATTGGGGAGGTCAGGCAACTTCGGCTTGCCAACGTGTCTGGTTGGGTTCGGGTTAAGACCCCTCAACTTGTAAGGTCATGGAGAGTATATATGCGAGTATGTAGTAAATATAAATCATTAGGGAGATTTTGCTTTGGATTTTGGACATCTCATTAGGGAGAAATTTGTTTTAAAACTTGGGTTGGCATGTAATATTTACTTTTGGATATGTCGCTTATGTTATCATGTTATTTGCTTTGTTATAAAGAGAGAAAAAGATAAAATATATAAATAATAAATGTAAAAGGATGGGCTACCAGACTGTACCTCCCAGTATCAGGGGTGTCGTACCATATAGGTAGCGACTAACGAACCTCGGTATGGGCAGCATATTGATTGTCGGCACCACAAACTGACCCGTATTGACATTGTACTAGCATGATACTAGTTTGGGCGCCGAAATCGATACTGCGAACCATGTTTGAATCCTAGACCTTGTGGTTAGTAGCTCTGTGTTGTCCTACCATAACACATAAGATGCAACATTGGGAAATATGCGGATGGCGGTGCGAGGAGATACACAAATGGGGAAATGCTCGAATGTGCGAAAGGGTATTTTGGGAACTAAGAATTGGATGTGCACAAAATGGAACTAGGAGAGGTTCTTTTAACAGTAGAATATAGGTGTTTAGTTCTTAATTGCAAAACAAGTTTTGATTATTTGTTATGGCAAGATAAATTCTGAGATAAGTTGTGGAACAAACAGTTTAAAAACTGTGAAAAATGATAGCCTGCCCATACAATAAAAAGCCCAAAGTGAAATGGAAGTGGACCAATTGGTTGCAGATTTGTTTCGAATCAGGCATCTCAGACCTGTTATCATGTTGGGTTTGGTTTGCAGGCCTATAGGGCCTTGATGTATGAATTTGACTCGACCTGAACCCAAGCTGATTTTTCGATTGCCACCTCTTCCTTGATATCTAAATCTGTGTTCACAAAAGAATCTCCTATTATATGACATCAATAAATTTGGCCTATACTAATGAAGGTTACAAGGTTTGGTGTATGAAGCACCCAGTTTATTGTCAACTATTTCAATTCCAGCAGATGGAGGCTGAAAAGCCATAGCGTGCATCCTGTAGTTTAGAAACAACGAGACATCCTCTCAATACAAGAAAAAGAAGCTAATCAATTGATACATTGACAACATAAGAAAATGTGAGTGCGGAGCATATATTTCTAGTTTGAACTATATCCTATGGTTTAAAAAGCTTATTGGAAGACATAACTTGATTTCATCGCTAAAGAAGGTTGTTTTTTATGCTTAGTTTTCTAGTAAGTGTTGTATAAATTAGGATGGCAAGTTATAGAAGAATTTACTTGACTTAGTTATATAAAATGTGTTTATTACTGGTATCTCAATTTACAGATGCATGCCTATAAATCTCTCTCTTTGTGAGATCACACACATGAAAAATAAAACCATCATATATAGATACTCTGAAGGATAAGCTTCAAGTTATGGTTAAGTTTGAGGTGGGTTTCAAGTAGGGTTGATACTGCTATTAATAATGTCAATATATTAATTACGTAAAAAACTATTACTGTTTGCTGCTATGTACTAATTGGTAAGTAAAACTTGTTAGTTATTATTGTTATTAATATTACTGCTATTTATCAAGAAAATTAATTCATTTTTACTGCTTTTATTGTAATTAATACATTTTAAATTTTTAGATAGTTAAAAAATAGTAACTGTATATGCATCTGCATATACTGCCACATACTGCAAATAGACTATGCGGTCCCTTGACCACCTGCTTACCATAGCTACCTTTTAAAACATTCATTAATCCCTTTAGCTTATTCTAACTTTTCTATTATTGAAACTTGGAAATCCATATTTGTTTTCTAGATATAGGGCTTCATGAATTCACCAATTCTTAGTACCTGTTTTCATGAATATTTTATTTTAATGATTTTATAAAAATTGTAGCTGTGAGAATAACAAAAAAAAAAAAAAAATCCCAACTGGTGGCATGTGAGCCTGGATTTTTTGAACGCTTAATGAATTCATCATTTATAACCAATTTGCCATAGGCACTTCTCATTATTTGATTCTAATATGTTCTTTGGTAGAAGTTGAAGTGGTGGGCCTTGGGCCATCAGTTTGCTGTTGACAAGTATATGTGGTTGAAATAAATGCTAAGAACGTTTGGTTTTATGCATCATTAACGCTATAAATTTCTTTAAGACTGCTTAAAATTTGATTTAGTTATAATTTATAGAAAGATTTTTAGGAATAATTAAAAAATAGATATGTAGATAAATTAATCAACACAGGTACCTTGCACCTGGAAAGCAATTTATCATTTTATTCATGCACAAGAAAACCCATTGCTAGGATTGTACCCTCCTCCAGGGTATGCAATTTAGATAAAAACTCTCGCAAGTTTCATTCATGCTTTGGCCTCCTCTCCTCTCCTCCTCCTCCAGGGCCCCAAGTTAGAGAAAGAAAGAAACTCTAGCAAGTTTCCTTCATGCTTTGGCATGTAGGTCTGTTAACATAACAGCTGCTAAGCACCCTCAGTGACTCCTTGTAAAATTAGGACTTGTCCCCATGCAGAAAGAATTAAAAGAAATAAGGAACAGAACAGCAAATTTAAACCTTCCAGAGGATTTGGGCTTCAAAAAGGTTCACCAAAAGGATTTGGGCTGTATGTAATTCTTCAAGAAGTTAATTAAGGATTATGAAGAAGAAGGATGAATTAAGATTTAGTATGATCTTAGGGCTTGGTCCATGGAGCAAAAGATGTGGAGTCAGAGGCTCAGATCCTGTGACAGGTGTGGCAACTCTTATCATGATGATCAGAGTCTCTGATCCATAGTGGAGTGTCAAAGGAGTAAAACTAGAGCATCACTCAGATGCCTAGATTTTAATCATCAAAAATGACTTACAGCCGAAGAATTAAACTATAGTTTAGGAGTATTACTTTGGTCCTAAAGTGCGAAGTTGGCACAGCTCGGTTAAAGATGAGATCATGCTATTCAGGGATTTTAATTGAAGTCAAATAAGTGCGGTAGTTGATAAGGAGATCGACTTTCCTATTTTAAAAGTCCTAAATTACTTGTAGCAGAGGCCACAACAGGCTATTAAAAGGCTCTACAGCCGACACTGAAAGAGCATCATGTATTGTGGTTTATTTTTGGTGAATAAAAAAAAAGTTGAAGGCTAGGTTCAGCCCACTATTCCCCCTTTATCTCGATCCTCTTTAGTTACCCTCTTGTTCTTCTTATTAACTCTTCTTTCCTATGATTTTCTCCATTTCTTCTATTACTATTCCAATGTGCTTATTTTCTGCACCAAAAGAATTTTTCACTGTTTATTTTGTTCTGTGACCGGATAGAATGCTGCTGATTTCAAATATTTATTTTCTGCATAGCATGCCAATTTTTTGACACATAATTTTTATTATCACCAAAGCCTTTTCTGCCCTGTATTTTGTAACAAGACTGTATGACAATCTTTTTTACCCTAGTTTTCCTTGAAGAAAGTCCACCTACCCCTTCGCAGGCTATCCCAAGTGGACTTGCATCAGGATGTAATTGCCTAAATGATTTAACCTCAGGTTAATACTACTTGGGTTGGAGATAATTGTAAGGAATCTAGGACTTCCCTAATTCAAGCCATAGTCTGAGTAGTACCTTTTGTAATAGTAATCTTATGTAAAATAGGATTTCTAATGAAAGTGAAATTTGGCTATCCTAAGGACAAATATCTTGATTAACAGAGTTAAATTCTTTTGTATGAACGGGTTCGTAGACCCTACTTTAACTGCCCAAGGGGTTGTTTGGGTGTTGAAAGATCTTATGTAGACTCTCATGCTTAAAATTATGTAGAGAACTGTTCGCTCAGAGAGATCACAGCTTCCCGACCAGTTAATCCCTGCTCTTTGGGAATAAATAATCCCTTTTCCAAGGTGATTTAGCTTATCCTGAAAAACATGGATTAGTTGTGCCTGTCTTCGCCGATTGCTTTGAACTGCTTTTCTACCTATGTGTATCCAAAGCATAAGCCTCCTGCCAGATCTTATTGGACTAATAAGATGTTCTGGCATCCAAATAGCCCTAACAGTCATCGTAATTTTCTAGCACCTGATTATATGTAGGTACATGAAATTTTAAATATCTTGAGTCTCATAGTTCTGAAGTATACTTGTATAAAAGCATGAGGTGTTTAGAGAGGTCTACAAGAAATATTTAGAGGATGGTGTAGATATGTAGTATTGTTTGTTCGTCACATGCTAGTGGGACTTAATGAACATGTTTTTAGGCAATTGGTTGATTATTCTATTATTTGTAGATGTTAACTGTATGTATGTGGTAGTATAGCCATTTGTTACAAAGTTATTGCTCCCATCCAGTATTGCATTTGCTCAATACTAGTTCCCTCTGTTTCATTGTATCAATGCTTGGGATTATCACTCTGGCCCTTCATTTCAGAAACTTCAAAGACCATCTGATTGACTTATTAATTAGACAAATTTGCTATTGGAGTAATTTCCAGCCATTATATAGTTTTTTGTATGCTGGTATATTAAATAGACCAAAGTTTGTTGTATCGGTTGGTACCGGTACATATCGACCATACCATATCAGTATGCAGTATTTTTTTATTTTTTTTTTGGTTGGGGGTGGGGGGGGGGGGGGTATCGACACTCGGTATGCCAAACCGGATACCGTTGATACGCCAAACTGAATACCATACCAGATGTACCGGCATTATAATATGATGGTATTGGTACGAGGTTTGGTATTGAGACGACAAATCTTGCTTGTACCTCAAGCAAATCTTGTGGTTAAAAAATTGTCCATCTGATTGAAATGAATTTATATCTGCAGTCTATGGTTTCATTAAACCATTTGTAGAGAACTTCTAGTGATAATTTCTTTTTTGCAAATTAGGAATATTTGGCGAACTCCTTTAAAGCACTTTAATTGTTATAGTTCATGAGGTTAGCTTCACCTGGACTTTTAACTCATTCTGTTGAATTCCAGAAAAGGATAAGTTATCCTGCCATTCCTCTCTGTTCAGTATACTTTATAGCTTCGAATATTTGGCTTCCCATATGGTGTGATGAGTGCAATAAGATATGTTTGTCATTTACATGTTTCTGCTTTATGCATGATATGAAACAAAATTTTTCATGCTATTCTATGGATAGCTAGGCAATGTTGTGAATGCTCTGATTTTCCTTCATTCTGCTTGTTGTTATTAGAGTTTAACACATTTGATGGCCATGTCTTGATTTTCGCAACCTTTTTCCTTTGCTATTTGCAGTGAAGTTGCCTGAATTACTTTCTTATGTCAACATGGAAGAAGAAGCACTGGCAAAATTGCAGCAGAAGCTGTTAGATTTTCTCAAGTATAACTCCCCTTCTTAATGTATTCTTGGAAGTTCTTATATTCCATGTTTATGCTTCATAGACCTTTGATTGCATGTAGCGTCAAGAAATAAATCTGTGCAGTTCATTTCATTTTCCTCGATGAATTATTTTGTGTTATTTTCGGCTTCAGTTTTGGGGATGGGGGAAGACTGTATTATGTGGAAAACACACGATCTAATTTGCATCATCATCTAATTTGCATCATCGAAAACATGATCTAGGAGCATTCATGTGTGAACATGCATGCTGAAGGTAGTTACAGTCATAACCTTAAACAAGCTTAATCCATCTATGTGGTCGATGTTCTTAAAAGAAAGCCAGCTTAGTCACCTAGACTGCTTTCCTTGGGCATTCTTTTAGCATTTTGCATCATGTTTGAGTATGCTGGATGAAATCTATTTATAATTTAGTATTTGTTGTTGACATATTTACATCTTACTTGATATATTATGTTTTATTTGTTGATCCGAACCCTTTTGTAGGTTTCTTCTTATATCTTTATAGGTAATTATAATTTATTATTTATGTGCTGCCTTGGCCTCTAGCACCTATGCTCTGACAGCCCCCCTGGCTCTCTGTCTGCCGCTGACTGCCTTTTAAAACATTCATATGGTGTTGGTGTTTTGGATATTAATTATTGCTGATCTAAAGTTTGGAACATTTTGCAATGAGCTGTGGACTTGAAGCCAGCCCCCTCTATGATAGAACTCAGCTAAGACAACATTGGCACGAGGATCTGTTGCCTTTGGTGGATACTTCAAGGTTCCCTTAAACTCGGAAAAATTCTGACAAAGGGATGAGGGTTTGATCCAAGGAATTATTTTATGTGAGACAATTGATATAAGCCTAAAGACCCACTTGTGGACAATCTTCATTCTTTAGATGTTATGGGTATAATAGATTTTTCTCGTATGACACCCACTTGTTTCATTCCATAGTTATTATGGCTATAATAGAAATTTTCTTTTAAGACATTTTCAATCTCTCTCTCTCTCTCTCTCTCTGTGTGTGTGTGTGTGTGTGTGTGTGTGTGTGTGTGTGTGTGTGTGTGTGCTGTTGTTTAATGGTGGGAATGCCACCAATCATTCTTTTTAGGAAATGACACCAAGAATTACCCGTGTCCTATCCTTGGAAACACCTCCCAAGTCTCCAACCTAGAACCTCCTGTTCTTACCTGTCTTATCCTTGGGAAACACCGAGGCTGAAACCAGAACCTCCTCCAAACTTGCTTGATTGTGCTACATTCATAATCTGCTAAAGCTGTGATATTATGTGGGCAATAGTACAATACTACCTGTTATGCCTGGGAAGTATATGGTATGTAGCGGTTCTCAATGAATTTTATGGAGAATGAAAGTTTAGATATAAATCGGAATGTCCTTACAGGATTGTGGCACTGATAGTTTCCAAGGGGACCACGTTTTTTACTTATTAATGTGGGGAATTGGAGGCCTTAACTAGCACAACATTGCTTTTGTACATACTGTCAAATTCCATGAATTTTGTTATTCCTCTTACCGATGAAGTGCAGGTTTTTTTGTGTGGAAGATTTGAAGAGTTTCTGCAAATATCTATTATATAATGCTTGATCATGTCACTTGCAGGTTCCTGCAGAAAAATCAGAGCTCCTTTTTCCTTTCGACATATGATGCTTCCAAAGGCATAGATGGCACAGATGCCAAATAGACCTTGACCAGAAAGCATGTGTTTGCTGTTACGTACCAAACTGCTACAGAATTGCCGAGTCCGATCCCTATTTTGTTCTTGTTGTATGATTTGATTGTTGATTCAGAGCATGAGATCCTTTTTTTTTTTTTGTATGTGGCAAGATGGAACTCATGTTAACAGCTTGAGTTTTCCAGTTACAAATTAAGAAGTGTGAGTTTGCTTTTTGCTCTCAACTATTGAAGTTTGACATTTAAACATAGCAGTGGATTCACCGGCGGATATTGACTGTTGATAGGTACGTATGAAATCTTTATAATGATGCAACTTCATAAAAAGATTTTCCTCACCTTTTCTACATGTTCTGTATAAATGCTGACATTTAATTTAGAAAAGTAATACTGTAACCTGTGAATAGAGCATCTGTTGGACACAACTATTTGCTAGTATTTTGCTTCTTTCTTTTTTCCTCTCTCTCTCTCTCTCTCTCTCTCTCTCTCTCTCTCTCATTGTAGTGGCTGCTAACTCCTTTTCAACATCAAATAAAATATTACCAAGAAAGCTATTCAAGGCTAGGCTGGTCCGATGAAAGTATTTTCATTGTAATGGTCATCAATTGTTGCTGTGAGGGGCAGATGTAACAGGATTGCCATTGTGAAGAAATTCGTCAATAATTCACATCGGCGCACTCTCCACATCCGTATGAAAGAAGCCATAGAAGATGAAAGATGGAAAGTTGCTATGGAGGAGGAGATTAATGCTATTGGAAAAAACGACACCTGGGAGTCAACCTCTCTTCCGAAAAGTTATTGGTGTAAAGTGGACATTCAAGAGCAATCGTGCAATGGATAAAGAGGTACAAAAGTAAGACTTAGTGCAAAAAGTTGCAGGCATAAGAAAGGATTAGATTATCAAGGAATCTTTGCACCAGTTGCTTACCGAGACACGGTGACGTCAGTCATTTTCTTTTGCAGCGCATTACAAGTGGAAGGTATATCAAATGAAAAAATAAGTTTCTGTCTAGGACTCCAAAGGGCATTATAAAAAGAACGGAAGATGGTGGATCGAAACAGGCACCATGAGCATGGAATACCCACATTGACAATTATTTACAAGACAAATGATTTTGCCAAATACTCATATGAGCATGCTATTTATTTAAAGAAGAGCTAGGGATGATATTTTCCGATCACAGGCATATATTGGGATGACTTCTTGGCTAGTGGAAGCAGTAAAGAAATGATTCATGAAATTAAGAAAATGTATGACAAGATAATTTGAAATGACGGGTGGAGGCTTGATGTCTTATTCTTTGGAATTGAAATAACAAGAAGATGGGAATTTCATTTCTCAGATCAGATATGCTCAAGATATTTTAAAGAAATTAAGAATGGAGAAACGCAAGGAACTTGATAAACTGGTTAATTAGGGGGTGAAACTGAGCAAAGATGGAGAAGAAAAAGCAGTCAACTTGACCCATTAAAGGGCTTTATTCGAAGCTTCTTGGATTTAACAGTTAGTGAACGAGATATTATAAGTAGGCCAATTAGTAAATATATGGAGAACTCTAAGAAATCATATTCATTAGCAGTAAAAAGAATATTTAGATACATGAAAGATAATATTTGACCATGTCTATTCTATACGACTTATAAAGAGAGCGATGACCGGACCGAAAGATGAAGATGGAAGGAAGAGTACTTGGGATATGTTTGTATTTTGGTATCTACAGCATTTACTTGGTCATCAAATAAGCAACCTATTACGGTACTGTCAAACAATAGAATACATTACAACTACATTGGTGTCCGGTATTTATTAAGCTATTCGACAAATTTATTAATAGAATTGGAACATTCATAGAAGGATCCAACAACAATATTTGTTGACACCAAATCAAGCATTGACTTAGCCAAAAACCCAGTGGAATATGGAAGAAGCAAGCATATATATATATATATATATATATATATCATTTCTTTTGTGAATAGGTTAAAAAGATTGTTGAATTGGTTTAAAGCTATTTTTAGATATTTATGAGTATAGATCTAGCCTAATTTATAATTATATAAATTTATTAATTGTACCGGTCCAACTCATTGGCGAATACTATAGAATTTTCAGTCCGATTATTCATCCAAACTATCGATGTTCTTGGCTCCGATATCGCTCTCATGAAAGGCCTCATTTTCTTCTACAAACTGCAACCACGCAAAGGCATAGGCATTATACGTATAAACCTCGCTCGCATCCGCGTCGTTCACACAGCGTGTGCGGCCTTCCGAGCCCGACCCCTTTGACCCTATCTGCGAGTCTCCATCTCGAGTCCTCGCGCCAAGAAACAGCTGCAAAACGTGTCACGCCTCATCCCATCCCACCCCGGACAGCGATGTTGTAGCCCGCCCGGCGCACCCTCCCTTGGCTTCTTTTCCCCCGAGTCCACGCCTCCTCCTTACTTTTCCGCTCAGCCGGCATCTTCTCCGCTCCCTTCCAACGCCTCCTTTGCCTCCGCGGTCATCATTACCCTCTCTCTTTCTCTCGCTTTCGCTCGTCGTCCCATCCGATGCTCCCTTTTTCTCTCGCTGTCGCCGTCCGGGCGTGGGCGCCAGCTATCCGCTGGGACGGCCGGAGCGGATCGAGCTCTCGAGAAGTATTCGAATGCGGACGAAGGAGGAGGACGTTTGGGAATTGATTTGGCCTTTACTGTGCGCCGTGCCGTGCTTCGCCGGGATATTTTTGGGGTGCGATCGTTGCATGTCACGTCGTAGCTTGCGGACGATTTATACTGACTTCAAATCGACAGGGCGTTTGTTCGCACGTGGTTGGACAAAATTGGCTTCGCTTCCTGCCTAAATTTTATCCAAACAAGCGCGATCCTTTTTTTGATTCGCGACCGAGCAAGGGAATGGCCAAAACGTGTACATCCAGGAATGTACTCGATCACGAATCATCGTGCCATTAAGATAAATAATAGCCATCGTTGAACTACAACCATTCTCACGCCCCATTATGAATACCCACATTTATCAATTTAAATTAAAAAAAAGCACCTCTCTATACTGCATCCGGGTGACATAATCAGTACTTAGCACCTAAGTGATCCGACGAAGAGTCCGAAACAAAAAATTTTGAAGAGTTAATCAAGAGTTAGCTAGGGTTATAATTGATTATGAGAAAAATATTAGACATCTTAGCTAGGCTTCTTAACTTCAGCCATAATCGAAGTAAATGACTTCAGTAGAAACCGAGTTTTCACCATGCTCAAGCTAATATATATCAGCAGTTACGGCGACACTAAAGTCAATACATGATTGGCGTGATTGTCGCCATATACTATTCGTATGAGACGGTTACTACATTGTTAACGTACAGCTAACCGTTACTATACAATTAAAGTATATCGCGCTAAATCATACAATGGATCCGTATTCTATCTTATATAAAGAGATAGCCTGAAGATCCTTAGGTGAGTTCATTTAGAAATTCTATTTGATATATTTTTTTCTTTTCATACTGTTGCGCTATTATTCTGAGTTAAGCATCGGAGAATCTCCGCCAAAAATCTTCCAGCAAGCAAATTACTTATAGGTTGGCCTCCGCCTAGTTTTTCCTCTCTTAGGATAAATCCGACCTTAATAATAATAATAATAATAATAATAATAATAATAATAATAATAATAATAATAATAATAGTAAGCGCAAGGATTTGCCATTATAGCGACGTTTGCGCAGCCAGGCGTATTTGGATTAATTTATTAGTAGTGTTTCCAACCGCCAGCGGCCACATGCGGACGCGAAGAGACGGGTGGAGTGACGTGCGGAATTTTTGGCCCACGTGGGGGAACTTCGCTGCGAACCGCGCCTCCCGGAGGACGGCTGCAACCAAACGACTCCTTTCGCCTCTTTTGGGCCACAAAGGATCGCAAGATAGTTTAATTTTATGGCGTCGCTTGTCGGTGTGATAGCACGCGAGATGCGTTTGGGGACGACGCAGCTGTCACATTGTGGACGGTAGGTGATGTGGTGATTTTATGAGATGCGTGGACGGCGGTAGATGACACGAGGAGAAAGCAGATTGATGAAGAAAGACCATTTTGTTGTATAAAATAAATTGTGGCTCAAGTTTTTTTTAGGTTCGGTATAGATGCATCTTATAGTAAGCTTGCTTTGCCGACATCTTATCTTTGGTGCAATGAGTTGAATTGGACGGAAACATGGTAGAGTTTCCTATCGGTGGTTGCAATGAATGCCACATTAGTTTTGAGAGCACTGCTTGACGCGTAAATCATCAAGGATCGAGGTTAATGAAATACTAAAAATAATATAGTTACTTGGATAGAATGATAATATGTTATGTCACTGCTTTTACTTAAAAATTTAACTTAGGTCAACATCAACCAATTGCAACTAATAAGAGGAGATCATATATGTGAGTTATTTATAAGAATGGCCATCCAAGAAAGCTAGTTATGTAAGGGAGCTGTTGGTAACTTCCATCCAAAGGAAGTAGTTGTTGAAAATAACTCTCTTTTTTTTAAAATAAAGGCAAGGAGGCTACCTTCGGGCTCCCTCTACTAACATACTTGGTATTACAACAACACTACCAAGCACTGGTTGCCTTCTAGAAGAGTTAGATTACATATCCTATGGAGAGCTTTGTCTAAAGGTGCCCTCATAGTATTTTAATAACTAAAGTCTTTCTTGGTGGTGGAAAATTTTCTAACCCCCATGAAGGCTCAGTCTGCTTGACAGCGGAGTTGGGTAATCCATAGAGTGAAGATTCAACCTATTCACACAATAAAGTCAAGGGACCCATGGACTGGAGGTTCATTTTGTTCATGCATGGAATCTTAGCAATCACTTGTGTAAAAGAACCTAAGAATTCCTTTGATTTATCTAAATCACAATTCATCGTACCGGAGAAAGCTAAAGATGCACAAAAAATTACTTTATTTTATATTTTAGATGGATCAAATTCACAAGTTGCCAAATTGGCTTGACTTTTCATGATGTAACGCGATCTCTATTATCTTTTTGTAGACGACCAAAGAGACGGTCATGAACGATTTTACTGCCTTCCTACACTAGATTGCATGGGGGAAAAATCCATGGTATCATTGCTTGGTAATCAACATATACTAGTTAATTGTTGTTAGTGAGAAAAATCCCTCAATAACCGCTATATATATATATACTAAGTCAAAATGTTCCAAATAGGTATTAGTGCCTATATTCATATGTCCCACCCTCACCTAATTTTAGCCAAGTCTTTCTTCCACTCTACTACTCAGAAAAGGAACAAAAGCTTAAGAAAGTCATATACCAAGTTCTAGCTCTTTTTAGGTGTACAAAATTATCATCCAGTTCTCAAACTGCTGTGTACATTTGGAATTGCCAGTTCTCATGGTCAAATATTTTCAGGCCACTAATCAGAGAGTTCCAGCATAGGCCATATTCATAGGGAAGACAATCTAACTGCAAATCGACCGTTAAAAGATAATTAAGAAGTCAACCAAGGACTTGCAATTGACTCTAGAGATTAGGATATTTGACTATGAGTCAATTCGACCTGCAAGAGTTTGAAGGGAACATTCATGCCTCAAGTTTTGGCTTCATTAATGAACTCGGGGGACTAATCTGAATTTAGTTTAGATAAACTTAAAACCAAGCAGAATGCTAAGTCTGCCTGAATTATGTCGAATTCAAAGTGTTTGCTAAAGTGTCTAAGTTTCAGAGAACTAAATCTCATTTTCTTTGGCTGACTTTAGTGGACTCATCGGACCACTTTGCTTTGGATGGACTCTGAGAATTAATTCTAATTTGACTCAACCAGGAGTATTATTCAACATTAGAATTGTTATTGGCTTGTCACGGGCTTCGGTACCAAATGAGGGCTCCCAAAGCATAGGAGTGCTTATACATTAATTTGGTTCTTAGTTTTTTTTTAAAAAAAAAATTCTTGGGCCCAGATTTATTCAACTGGGGGTTTCTACAAGTCTTGTGACCCCACATTTGGCTGATCTCCCAACTATCAGATCCCATCCTGGAACTTGGTCGGTCATTTTTTAGCTTCATAACATAATGAAAGGACTTTAGAGGTTTTCTGATGACTAGAGGCTCTGAGGTCTTATTTCATTGGTCTAGGTTTCTGGTGCTCAAAGCACCACACATTATTCTCTCTTCTGTTTATATTCACTTCAAGTACTGTTTTCTGAAAGCATATTTGTAGAAAACAGTACTTGAAGGGAAACTTGGTCACTCTTCAATGTTCATGTAACAAGATTTATATTTTTATCCTAGGAGAAAGAGATGGAGATTCATTAGTGTTGCTGGTGGTCCAAACCGAGAACGATTGGCACAGCGGTGTGAACGGGGTTCCGTTTGAGTTGCCTTGGTTGGTGTTGATTGCGCTCCACCTTCCACCGGAAAACCTGCAAGCAAGCCTCGCACCACCACTGGGGTAGTGGGGGCCCTCCGACGATCAAGTCAGAGGAGATTGGAGGAGAAGGAGAGATAATAGTAGCAAGTAAGAGAATGCTCTGGAAGTTCTTGCTTACCCCCCCTTCTCCCCCCAGCCGCATATATACCAGGCTGGGGGGTCCTTTCGGGGGGTTGGTCATCGTGTAGCACGATGGAGCTGCCACTGACATGGCCGTTACAGGGCGTCGTGGGGCAGCGCTGGGTACGGCCATGACAGGGCGTAGTGGAGCTCCGCTTTGTACGGCTGTTACAGGGGATCATGGAGCAGCGCCAGATACAACCGTTGCAGGGAGTAGTGGAGCAGGAGGCTGCGGCGTGCCTCTGGGGAATAGCCTGTCGTTGTCGAGAGATAGCCGACTCGGGGTCGGGCTGCGGAGACGAAGAGGTCCGACTCGGGGTCGGATTGCTGGATCAAGGGGCGGCCGACTCGGGGTCGGGCTGCGGAGCCGAAGATGTCCGACTCGGGGTCGGATTGCTGGATCAAGGGGCTGCCGACTCGGGGTCGGGCTGCGGAGCCGGAGATATCCGACTCGGGGTCGGATTACTGGATCAAGGGACTGCCGTAGTCTTCCTGGGTGCGCGTGCCGGTCACGTGGGGCGTGGCGGCTAAGTTCCCCCGTAACAGTAGCCCCCCACTTCCGAGCCTGGAACCAGGAGGGGAACGGGTGAAGGGAGTGATGCTTCGAGATTGCCGCCATCCCTCGGAGAGGCGCGCGCGCTTCGAGCTCCCCGCCTTCTTTATGGCGTATGGCGGTTCTTGCTGACCTGGCAGTCTGAGGATTTCGGCGGACATCCTTCCTTAATGGCGTCGATTCGCCTTTGGGGCGCGAGCGACCCTTCGGCAGCCAGGCGTCCTCTGGCGTCACCGAGGCGTCACCCACCTTTCCGCCTATTTAACCGGGGGCCCTCCTCCGTCCGCCTTTCTCTTTACAGACATCTTCGAGTTTCTCCTTTGCGCTGCCGTCATTGCCGTCGGACTGTTCGCTTGCTCCTCCTTTGACGCTCTCGGAGCCGTTCTTCCTTCTCTTCCGGTGAGTTGCCCCATTCTTCAATTTAAGGCTCTCCATACTTTCTCCTTTTGTATTAGTGTACTCCAGTCGTTCCAGTCCTTTTCCCCTTCTTGACCCCGTCCTGACCGTAGATTCACTGGCCATTAGGGATGGGCGAAGTGAGAGCAGACCGCATTAAGTCGGAGCTGGTCGCCGAAGACCTAGATAGGTTCGTGGCTCGATACCACCTTCCCGAGGCCTGCAATGTTACGCTCCCGGGGCCTGAGGAGAGGATGTCCCATCCTCCTCCAGGGAAGGTTGCCATCAATGAGGGCATTCTTCAGGCCGAGTTCCGCTTTCCCCCCTCGGACTTAGTCGTTCAGGTGCTTCGGGGTTTAAGAGTTGCGCCGACGCAACTGGTGCCGAACTCATGGCGCGCCCTGACGGCCTTTCAGGTTCTCTGCCGCATGCACGAGGTTCCCGCCACCCTGAATGTCTTTTGGGAATGCTACGGCCTGAGCGGCCACCCCCAGGACAAAGGGTGGTGGTGCTTTGCGGCGCGGCGAGGGTGCGGCCTCGTCAAGGAGGCTCCTACCTCCATTCACGGCTGGAAGGGGCGCTTCTTTTCCGTTGACGCAGATCCCTCTTGGGGAATCAGGGCGACCTGGGAGACGCCGATGAAGTCCCCGATTGGCCTATCGAGGTTGTCGAGGGAGGAATCCGATGGCGTCGCCGTCTTGAAGGGGTTGGTTGCCGAAGGCCGGCTCCCCCCGGTGGCTCGCCTTATTTCCGAGGATACCTTGGTGAACGTCGGTCTGAGCTCGGTCCCCGCTGACCGTGAGCCCGCCACCATTTCTTTTTTAGCTCTTTTCTCCTCTTTCGTCTCGTTCTTTCCTTCAGTTTCTCAACCTCCGACCACCTCGTCCTTTTTGCAGAGATCGACGACGTCATGCGGTCGGACAAGGCAACGGCTGTTGGTAGGACGTCCCTACTGAAAGCAGTCCGGAGGAAGAAACGAGCTCCTCCGAGCGGGGCCCCACCGGCGAAGAAGTCCCGCCGGCAGGCGACTCCGACGCCGACAGACGGGTCCGGACCCACCGATCAGGGGGACGCCGCGGGCGCGGACCGGCAGTTGACGCTGTATCAGCCCTCCGATGCCGAGACTACCGTTTCTCCGGAGGCATCACCCGGGCGCGCCCGAGATGGACGGGTCGGACGTGATCGGTCCCCTGCCCAGCCTTCGACTCGGTCGGCTCCGGATGATACGAGGAGGGACGCGCCGAGGCCCCGGCCGAGCGGGACCCTGTCAATTCCAGGGGCGGTCCCCACCCCGAGCATGGTCAGCATGACTCTTCCCCAAGCGATGGGTAAGGGTAAGGCTGCAGAACCACCGTCCGACTCCGGGGAGAAGTCGGGGTCGGCCTTCACTTTCGCCGGCGCCCGAAACCTCATCGAGACGGTGCTGCTGGAGAAGGACCGCAGGCAGGTCCGGGAGATGAGGGTCCCTGACGTTGGGGCTGCCAGCTGCGTCTGTCTCATGTCGGTGAGTGTTCTTTTGGTCGCTTTCATCATTTATAGGCTCTGTTGATCCCCGCCTGACGCCCTCGTTTTTCCTATCTCTTAGCTCGCCCAGTACATGATCCGCCTGGAGGAGTGCTACGAGGAACAGGCGAGGCTTCTGGCGAGGGCCGAGAGCCGACTGAAGGCAGTAGAGGAGGGAGGTCAGGCTGCGGCAGGGAGGACGACCAGGGACCTCGAGATGAGGCTCTAGGTGGCCGAAGAGCGGGCACTCGGCTTCGTCACCCTCGAGAAGCAACTGTTGGAGGCTCAGGAGCAACTCAAGGTTGCCTCGGGTCTCGAGGGCGAGATCAAGAAGGCGGAGGAGCGGGCCGAGAAGCAGTCCCGGAAGGCTGCCGACTACCGGGAGAGGTGGGAGAAGGCCCAGCGGTCAGCCGACGACGCCCGCAACCGAACCCGGTCTCTTGAAGCCAAGCTGGGCGAATTGGAGTCGGCCTTGGAGAAGTCCCGCGCGAGCGACCAGGAGCTTCAGTCGCGCCTGGAGGAGGCTGAGGCTGCTC
Source organism: Phoenix dactylifera (assembly GCF_051530095.1). Taxonomy (NCBI): domain Eukaryota; kingdom Viridiplantae; phylum Streptophyta; class Magnoliopsida; order Arecales; family Arecaceae; genus Phoenix; species Phoenix dactylifera. The sequence goes on from NC_143200.1 coordinate 22,020,371, forward strand.
GCATTGCTGCCGAGGCGAAGCACAAGGAGGCTCAGGCTGATCTGCTGAGGATCTCCTCCGAGGCGGACGACCGGATTGTGGCGAAGGTCTTGGAGGCGAAAGCTCAGATTATGGAGCGGGCAGAGGCGGCGCTGGCCGAGAAGAGTGCGGAAATCGGGCGTCAGGCGGTACAGGCTTATCGTCAGTCCGCCGAGTTCACCCGTGATATGTCGGAGGCGGTACAGGCCTATCGTCAGTCTGACGAGTTCGTCCGTGACATGTCGGACGCGGGGTCCGACTCCTTTATCTTAGGCTTCGAGGAAGGCCTGACAAGGGTGTCGGCTAAGTACCTCGAAATTGACCTGAGTGGGATCTCTCTTCTAGACTCCTCTCCGGCGCCATTGCCTGCTGATTCTCCAACCGCCTCCCTACCCCCTGCGGACGTGCCCGGCGTTCCCGACCCGGGGGTTCCTCCAAGCTGACCTTCTGTATTTTTGTTCTTTTCTTTGTGTGTTGGCGTTTTGCCAAGTTGTATAGGTCTCGGCCCTGAAACAATGAAAGTTAATGCAAATAGAGTTTCTTCATTTCACTTTCGTCCTTCTTCTTTTTAACTCTTGGTAGCGTCTCGCTGACTCCCGACTCTTGAAATTCTTCTGGCGCTAGGCCAGGCATCTGAGGGTTAGGCCTCAGGGAATTCTTCCGGCGCTAAGCCAGGCATCCGAGGGTTAGGCCTCAGGAACTTCTTCCGGCGCTAAGCCGGGCATCCGAGGGTTAGGCCTCAGGAAATTCTTCCGGCACTAAGCCAGGCATCCGAGGGTTAGGCCTCGGGAAATTCTTCCGGCGCTAAGCCAGGCATCCGAGGGTTGGGCCTCAGGAAATTCTTCCGGCACTAGGCCAGGCATCCGAGGGTTAGGCCTCAGGAAATTCTTCCGGCACTAGGCCAGGCATCCGAGGGTTAGGCCTCAGGAAATTCTTCCGGCGCTAGGCCAGGCATCCGAGGGTTAGGCCTCAGGAACTTCTTCCGGCGCTAAGCCAGGCATCCGAGGGTTAGGCCTCAGGAACTTCTTCCGGCGCTAAGCCAGGCATCCGAGGGTTAGGCCTCAGGAAATTCCGCTCGTTGGTCGGCCAAGGCTGGCGCAAGCCGAGGCGACCGGTCGGGGCTTCAGGCTAGTTTGCTCCCGGGATGATCATCGGGTTAGCCTGGCATCCGAGGGCCAAGCCTCGGGGGATTCCGCTCGTTGGTCGGCCAAGGCTGGCGCAAGCCGAGGCGACCGGTCGGGGCTTCAGGCTAGTCTGCTCCCGGGATGATCATCGGGTTAGCCTGGCATCCGAGGGCCGAGCCTCGGGAAATTCCGCTCGTTGGTCGGCCAAGACTGGCGCAAGCCGAGGCGACCGGTCGGGGCTTCAGGCTAGTCTGCTCCCGGGATGATCATCAGGTTAGCCTGGCATCCGAGGGTTGTCAGGCCTCAGGAAATTCCGCTCGTTGGTCGGCCAAGGCTGGCGCAAGCCGAGGCGACCGGTCGGGGCTTCAGGCTAGTCTGCTCCCGGGATGATCATCGGGTTAGCCTGGCATCCGAGGGCCGAGCCTCGGGAAATTCCGCTCGTTGGTCGGCCAAGGCTGGCGCAAGCCGAGGCGACCGGTCGGGGCTTCAGGAAAAACACAAAGAAAAGAACTATCCTCTCGAGGGCCCTTTTGTGGGACAAAACCGTGAGGGCAATCCCCCCGTCAGCGCTGGACGCGCGGGTTATTCGTTGCTTCACCACCAACGGTGGAAATTTCCGATCACGGAACCTTCCCGCTCTAGAAGGTTGGCCAGACCACCAACGGAAGAATAACTCTACGCTAAGGCCTCGGGAAATTCCGCTCTAGAAGGAGGCCTCGGGAAATTCCGCTCGTTGGTCGGAAAAATCTATCCGAGACCACCAGCGGTGGAAATCCGCTCGGCTCGAGGGCCCTTTTGTGGGACAAAACCGTGAGGGCAATCCCCCCCGTCAGCGCTGGATGCGCGGGCCGGAAACGTCTCCCTCCGTCAGCGCTGGACGCGCGGACCGGAGCGCCCAAAGCGGACAATACCTCGTGGGGAAGGAGGAAGGAGCGCGGGTTGAGGAGGACAGGTGAGCGCTCAGGGAGCAGCGGCTCCTGGGCCCGCTGCGGCGCCCGAGACATCACACCCTGCAGGTTCTGCACTGCCTCCGCGAGGGTGCGAACCTGCTGGGCTAACTGGTCGAACTGAGCGGCTTCGACCATCTGAATGGGAGGTGGAGCGGTGGAGTGTTGCTGAGAATGTGTTGGAGACGCAGCGGCCTCCCGGCCGGAGGCGCGAGAGGCCCCGCGACCGGAGGCATTGGAAGCTCCACGACCACCTCGCCGTGCCATTACGATCGCTCTGAGATTCGGGCCCTCCTTCTAGCGCCAATCTGTTGCGGGATTTTCACCCCGGCAACAGATTTAGTCCCAACCGAGCCGAGCAGAAAGAGACCGCGTCCGCCACGAATAACCCGGCAACGAAAGAGACCACCAGAAAACCGTTGGTTTTCCCGAGACCAACAACGAAAGAAACAGTTGGCCAGAGGAGGAGCCCGACGCCTCAACGTCGGCGCAGAAGCCTGTCGCCGGCGAGGAACAACGGCGCCCTACGCCCTCGTTCTCCGCCCCGACGTTTCAACCGGTACACTCCTCTCCTGACTCCCCGGGCCCAGATCCTCATAGATTTTTAAAAGGGGCGGGAGGACCTCCTCTTAACAGGGGAGGTGGGTGCCCATTTAATATAGTACTCTGTACATATCTTCATTTGTCTCTTTATTATTTTGTATAATAGATCCAAATAACAAAAGTTATCATTTTATGGTAACTCTTGCACATTGATCTTAATTCGGAACTTCATCTGGGATCAACAAGGAGGTTCTCCCCGGCGGAACTCCGCTCTAGGCGTTTCATCCGGGATCACGTCTCCCCTCCTTGGGTTAGCGCCAAATCTGTTGCGGGATTTTCACCCCGGCAACAGCCTTAGTCCCAATCGAGCCGAGCAGAAAGAGACCGCGTCCCCCACGAGGTATTGTCCGCTTTGGGCGCTCCGGTCCGCGCGTCCAGCGCTGACGGAGGGAGACGTTTCCGGCCCGCGCGTCCAGCGCTGACGGGGGGATTGCCCTCACGGTTTTGTCCCACAAAAGGGCCCTCGAGAGGAAAGGATTTCCACCCCCCCATTTAAGGCACAGAACCTTTCCGCTACTAGCCGATGTGGGACTAAATTCGGGTGCACCCTCCCCCCCACAACATAGCCCCCCTAGTGGGAAGGTTCCTGTGGCGCCTCCCAGTCCTAGGGGGTAGTCTGCGGCAAGGGGCGCGTCCCTTCCTCTAGCGCCAATCTGTTGCGGGATTTTCACCCCGGCAACAGCCTTAGTCCCAACCGAGCCGAGCAGAAAGAGACCGCGTCCCCCACGAGGTATTGTCCGCTTTGGGCGCTCCGGTCCGCGCGTCCAGCGCTGACGGAGGGAGACGTTTCCGGCCCGCGCGTCCAGCGCTGACGGGGGGATTGCCCTCACGGTTTTGTCCCACAAAAGGGCCCTCGAGAGAAAAGGATTTCCACCCCCCATTTAAGGCACAGAATCTTTCCGCTACTAGCCGATGTGGGACTAAATTCGGGTGCACCCCCCCCCCCCCCCCCCCCACAAGGATTTTCACCCCGGCAACAATTAGTAATATCAGTATTTCAAATCCAAATATTGTTGGAATATGTCACCCAAGACTTGAACCTGAAATCTATGATTTTTAAGCAGATGGATGTGATCATCAGAGCTGCCCTGATGTCACTCTTCAATGTTCATGCAACAAGATTTATATTTTTATCCTAAGAGAAAGAGATGGAGATTCACTAGTAATATCAGTATTAAATCCAAATATTGCAGGAATATGTCACCCAAGACTTGAACCTGCAATCTATGATTTCTAGGCAGATGGATGTGATCATCAGAGCTGCCTTGATTCACGACACCGCTTCTATAGTTAAATTGGTGAGTATTCAAATTTCAAAGGATCAAGTTTGTTTAACCTAAATCCTGCCGAAGTCCAACCTTTAATTTAGGGTGGGTAGACATGCATTAATAGGTAATAGCTTGGCTAATGATAGCATAGCCATTTTAAGTTGGATGATATTAGAGTCAAGGGCTCAAGCAACATTGTGTAACTTGAACCGATCGAGTGTAACCCTCAACCAAATCCGACAATTGTATTGGCTATAAGTTAATATAAAGTTAACCTATTACTTAGGTATGTAATCATGAAACTTGTATTGATTTCTATGCTATCTGACCTAATTACATTTGTATGGTATCATGCCAAGGTTAGCTCATGTCCAACCCAACTAGCTTGATTTGCCCTTGCTAGAGTACTATATTAAATGGGCACCCACCTCAGTCTCTCTCTCTCATCCCCTTAAACTCCTCATGCCTCCCCTTCCCTCATCCAGAGTAATTATCTCTATCCAAATTAACTGACTGCCACTAATTTACGAGCAATTCAATCCATCCAGTCACTGGATAAGCCCGCATAATTTGTTTTAGATTTGTCTTCAATTCTTCTTAAGAAAGTCTAGTCACCAGTGGGTCGGTGCAGGCCACAATCTCACACAAGAATCAAGCCTCCACATCTATGTAATTGGTTCTAGATTTGATTCCCATCTTCATAATAGTTAAACAATACCCTAAATAAGTACACTTAAGAACCCAATGCTACACAGGACAATCACACATTTTATTACTGCCGACTGGACTTATGAAGAAGAACTAAATAACTTTGCATACATCACCTAATATTCCAGCTATGGAGTTCTTTATCTTCTTTTCCCTGTTTCTTTCTTATGAAGCACTTGTTTTGATGTTTCTTGTTAAACCTCTTCGCAGCTAAGGCTCACAGATTATTCCTTTCATTTTTTCAGAAAAGCTTACCCCTTCGGTGTTAAAGTTGACGGATTCTTAGTCAAATACTGTCCACAAAGTGATATTACTATTCATTTCATTTTTAAGAAAAGCCTTTGATTCTTTATTTCCCAGCAAGAAATCCATGATGCTTTTATGTTTTATCTTTCCTCGCCTCAAAAAAAAAAAAAAAAAAAAAAGCCCTTGCATTCTTTTTATCTGCGAAGACATGCATTAAGAATACAATCAAGCTAGATACTGATAAATTCCTATGCCTTCTACATTGATACAACAAGATGCTACAATTCTCCGTTCCCTTGCATGAATTTCTCTCTCTGCCACTGCAGTCATTCCATCTCCCTCACCACAGCTTCAAACTACAACCTATGAGCTACATGACAACAAATGAGCTACATGACAACAAGGAACCCCTATGATTCCTTTTAGACCCGGTGCAATCAGTGGAGATCCAGACACATCCATTGGTGCGTCTCTAAAAGGCCCCACTATTCCCTAGCTGGGTCTAAAGTCAATTGCCACTTTATAGCACGCTCCAACCAAAGTTCGCTATCTCAGTATCGGATTCCATCCAATACCATTTTATTACAGTATAGATACATCAGATACTGTATCTGCTTTGGCGTACCAAACATTTGCAAAACCTTTCATATCCCGTACTGATTGGTACGACAAAACTTGCAGCAAACCAAACCACCGATGAATTGATCGGTGACGGTGGATCCAAAAATAGAAATAAAATATTAAGGAAGGAGAGAGAAAGAGGGGAGCATGCTACGGGTGCGTTCAATCGTCAATGGATCACAAACATACAAGATGCTATGTAGTAATATAATGAAACAATAAAAAGAGTATATAGGGGTTGAGTGTTACGCAGGGCTGTTGCCTAGATTCCATCGAGTGTGGTGCGTGGTTCCCTCCTTTTGGACCGTCCACTTTCTCACTCTCCATCCCTCGCGATCTATTCTTTATTTTAAGTTTGGTGATGCCCAGCACTTGTTTGGATTAATTAATATAACCATTTGGCTTATCCATCTAAGCAACACGAGCAAGGCGATAAAAGGATTATGGGGTCAAGATCTTGGATCGATTCTTGTATTGCCCGAGAAATATCCATGCTGGGCTTGTCCGGCTGGATCACGCAATCTCTGCAAACAAACCTAGTTTTATTGGTTTCTTTGGTACGCCAATCGACCAAGCAAAGGAAAAGAAGGGCACTGAATCCTTTAAAAAGGAAGAGCCGTTGAGCAACGTAGTTTAGTTTAGTTTAAGCTATCCGGAGGAGTTTGGTTGGTTTAGTTTGCAGGTGGGAAAAGAAGAAGAAAAGCAGAGGGCAGTAGAGCACCATTAAAAGGGAGCGTCTAGCGCCCTTAAAGAGCATTCACACATAGTTTTGATGGAACCATGGTCCACAAAAAAGACGAACTGGTACTAGAAAGACACAGCAGCAGATCGAATAATCCCAGGGCCACCATCTCCGGGCACTTTGTTTGGTGCTAGCAAACTAGCAAAAGAGGCCCACCACCACGGTAACCTCATGCCCGTCGTCCGTTTGCTCCTTTGGTGCTGATAGCCGCGTTTATAAAGGCAAGGAAGTGGCTTGTGATGAAACCAAAGACCGATCCCATGGCACTAACATTGTCTTTTCCTTTTCTTTCTTGAGGCCTTACTTTGAAAGTAGGACGAGGATATAGATCCAGGCTTCTTCTATCCATCGTTCTATGAACTTCTTGTTGGAAATAGTTTGCCTAAAAACTATTATATCTTTATTTTATAAAAGTATTATAGAGAAATGATCTACCGGAGAAAATTACAAGATTGAAAATAGCTTGAATGGAACAAGGCGTGAGACATACATTGCCAATCTGGTTCAACCCAATCCTCCTCTAACGAGCACGATCATTGGGGAGGTTTGATCTGGCCGATTTCTTCATTTGCCTAGATGAAAAAAAAAAAACTCAAAAGAGGTTTGAAAGAAAAGAAACAAAAGGAGAGAAGAATTCTCTGTTTCGTGTCAAGATATATTTATTTTTTAAAATTATTTTTTCTAAGTTAAAACTCTAACCGTTTTTGTGTGTAATTTTATAATAATAATAATAGTTATGAGTGATAAATGATGTTATATCCAATCTATTAAATCCAAATCCTACTCAAGAAATTCTAGATTATTTGTCTCTGCAGCTATTAATTTTCAAGTTGCTGGTGCAAGTTGTAATATCCCGTGCAAAGAGTTGGAGGAGAGGTGTCGAAGTCTTGTTTGTCCAGTAAGGGTCACGATCATCCACAAACCCTTAGGTGTCTCCATTTTTAATGTTTGACGGTTTTCGTCTCCACAGCGTCACATCTAGATCCATGCATAGAGAAATAGAAGTGACACTACAGAAAAATTAACCTTTCGCGGTTAAATGGTTATAGAAGTGCTAGATCCTTCCAAGCTTGCATAGTTGGCACCTATGTGATGCTTTAGGAAGCGTCGACAAATGATTTAAAAAACTCCAGAAATAACCACTTTTCTTGTAATGTGACTACCCTGAAAGAATATCAATCAAGCTATATTAGAGATAATTGAAAACAAGTCAGATAATTTAGAAAATTATATGAAATAATCATGTTAAATATAAATAATAATTTTATAAGAGAACATACTTAAAAGTAGTATAAAATTTAAAACATATAGCGTAAACTAGATTAGAGAAGTGCTAGGCACGGTCATAGAGCATTATTACCCCTCTCGTGTGATATATAGCTCTAATACTTCCAAGATACTACTAATCCCCTGCTCAGTCCGACTTCTCCCTGGTGCAATACAAGCACGTGGTAGGTTTCACTCAATTGATTCTTTTAAGCTGTTGAAATTAATATTTTTGAAACTATGTAAAATATGGTAAAAAAGTAGTGAAAGTGATGGAAATTCTTGATGAGGAAGAAAGAAAGACAGAGAAAGGCTGGTTGTCACAAGGAGAAAGAGCTTTCTATCTCTATTATATCGAGATTTTTTGGATCATAACCTTCTATCTAAAGGGTTACTATCCATTATGGGTTAATAAAGCCAACTTAAGGGTTTAGCTGGTCATGCAATGACCAGCCTAATAACTCCTATATTAGATATAATTTAAATACTAAGGTATTTTGATAAAGCCAAAATGACTAAAATAAAATAATTCAAAAAATAACACAAAAAAATCAAAGGATAAAGGGGTATAAATGCATAGCTGGAATAGCCTGATTTATGAGGTCATGCATTCATATCTACGATGAATCACCTAAAAATCTACATATCCAAACTAAAATTCACCCGCTAGAGAAATATTAAATAATTTAATTTACATTAAATTCTCTAATATGGTGCTAAAATAAACTAGTTGAGGATCGAAGGTTTTAGTGATTGAACTTCTCAACCAAAAAGAAATAAAAAAATATTAAATGGCTAAATATCAACCTCAAAGTAAATATGCAATTAAACAAATAAATGGACAACTAGAAAGAGCACCATAAGTCCACTTTATTTGATCCCGTCATCAATCCGCCCGTTACACGTCTCTCTTTCTCTCTCCTCTCAAAGAAAGCAAGAATTGGAGACATTATTGCTAATAATAAGCGGGTCATGTCCTAACAACGGCTTCCCTTGTCGTCTTGTTGGGGTGGGAATCAGTTGACGGACCCACCGCCGAAGCAGCTGGGGGTTGAAAATGCGGGATGGGTCCCGAACAAGGGTGCAAATGAACCGGACATTTAGCTGGCTGCTCGAGCTGGATTCGATTTCAAACTTGGTTAGATTTAACTGATATCCAACTTGAGAGTTGAGTTCCCGTAGCACAAACGGTTTTTTCACACCGAAGCAAAATACACAATATATTTTAATTAATAAATCATATTTTATTTATAATATATATTAATAATTTATTTTTTTTAAAATGTAATATATTGTAATATTTTATTTTAATCATATTTTTTTTTGTTATAATCAAAATTTGAATTCGAGCTTAAATTCAAGCATGATATTTGAGTTGAGCTGAATCGAATTTAAATATTATTATTTTTCCAATCGAATGCTAATTTAGATTTTAAAATTAGAATTTTTGCATGAATATATTTTTAAATATCGAATTTTGCATGAATACCCTCCTAAAATTGATATTTGCATATATATATCTTCGTAAAATACATATTTTACTATTTTATCTTTTTTATATTCTTATTTTTGCATATATACTCACATCATCTAACGCCATTAAAAAATTAACGGTTTCAAATTAAAATGATTAAAATATCTATATTTTATAAGGCGATCGATAATAAAATAATTTTAAATTTTATTTAATTTTAAATTAAAATAAATATAGTTTTTATTAATGGTTTTAGGAAAAATCGTTATATTTAGAATATTTGTATAAAAATATTATTTTATGAGGATATAGAAATAAATATAAATTTTAAAAAAGTATTCACGCAAATTTAAATTTTATATTTAAATATTTGGAATTTAGCTCGAGCCTCCTATTTGACTCGGTTTGGCTCCATCGCATTGCTGTGGAGATGAGAGATGGGGAAGCAACCGCATGAGGTATACGCTGGCCACTTCGCCCGAATCCCGACAAGATGCTGTCCCCATACGACCGCCTCTCTCTTCTTTTTAAGAAAGTCGAAGTGGGTTTTAGCTGGCGTCGCTTGCGTGGCGCCAGCGGACTGGGCGGGTCCACACTAGCAGAAGGAAACGCAAGGGAACCAGTCACGAGAGAGAAGCCAGGGAAACAGTGGTCATGGCTGTTTTGGAAGCGACGCCACGTTGGACGATACACGACAAATCGCAAGGGGCACCACAAACTCCTCAACACGTGTCTCGCTCACAAGCTCCTTTCGGCGGTTGGAGGAGTCTGGAGAGACACGGACCGTCCGCCTACGTGGCGGGCCAGCGGACCACACGCTGGACGATGACACGATGTCTATCCTCTTGTTTTCCACGCGAGGTCAATAATTCAAGTGAGAGAAATTAAGCCACGCACCAAAATAAAAACAGCAAGCAATTTCTCTTCAATTATTTATCTCAAAAGTTGACCGGCCCGGTTTTTGGGGGCACGTTTTCCTTCCTTCTTCTGCTAATAAAGCGAGGCGAGGCTGCTCCTCACAGACTTCAGCAACAATCCACAGCGAACTCAGAACAAGAAGTTCTCAAAGTATAAACTATTAGCATTATTAGCCGAGGCACATACAGTAATAATGGAGTTTAGGCGTTGTTGTTGCTTAAACTAAGTGAAAGCGAATCCGTGCTGCACTTGCTCCGTGCTTGCCTTTCCCCATCCATCCCGGCTCGACCATATAAAGTTTTTAAAGCAACAATAAATTGTATATTTTTTTAATTAAGGTAAAGGAGTGGACACGCGGAGGGCAGCACACCGGGATAGGAGTGGCGTTGTCTCGGGAAAGCAAGTTTTGGTATCTCCTGCTGGGCTAAGGGGCAAGGGTCGTTCGGTTTATTATATTTTAATTCGGCAATTCGGATGCAAATCCGGCCCGAGGTCTATAAAAATCGACCGACGGTGCCTGCGATGGGGAACATCCTCGGCCAACCGTTTCTTACGGGCCATGTGATCGCTTTTACTCAAACGACGGATATACCCTTTATCTTGAACGGAGTACCGACGGAATCGTAGCGCAAGTAAGGGATAGTATGCGAGGGTAAATGTGGGAGGGAGGCATGGTTTTCCTTCTTGCCGTGGAAAAGTGGTGCATCCTCACACGTGTGGCTCGCGACACGGGAGCTGCAGGGGCACGTGCAACGACCCCCTCTCTCGCTCGCGCTCTCTATCTCCCCCTCCCAACCGGCCCACCTTCCGCGAGACTTCCTAACGGGCGGGATGGAGAGAAAAGAAAGTGGGAGTTGAGTGCTGGACAGCTGTCAGCGCGTAACCGTTGCCTGCGAAAAGTACGATTCCTCAAATCTCGCTTCTTTTTGTTTGTTTTCTCCGGTCATCCACCGGGCCCCTTCCTCTCTCCCGTCCTTTTCCGTTTCCCTTTCGTTTCCCTTCTATTTTTATATCATTTTCTTCGACAACCTAAAACAAAGCGGTTCAGAGGCGCAGTGGCGCGCACTCGAACGCGATGACGTAATATGCACGGATACACGTGGGGAAAGCACGCTGGCCGTTCATCCGTACGCCGAGCCCCACCGATCACAGGATCACGGAATGGACGGCTGCGATGGCCGATAAATCAAATCCGGTCCAGTATGTTAATACGGTTAAACAAAGAGACTAAGCAAACGGATTAGTAGTTAAGCCGTTTCTTTGCTGGGTTCACATCATTTCCGTTGTGCGATGCTATCGGGAATGGAGCAGTAGTAGTTGAGAAGCCATCACGACGCATACGCACCGATCTCGCTCGACAAATACACGTATACAAAAGCATTAAATAATGAAATTAAAGGAGCAAAACAGAACATTTGGCTTGGGTGGCGGGGGAGCCAACCCAACAAGAAGGCGTTAGGGTACACTGTACGACTGAAGAGAAAAAGGCATAGGGAATACGGAACAGGAGTAGGGATTATCTATTGGCATGCAATACGACGGAGACCGACTCGCTGCCGGTTGTAGGTGGGAGCGCCAACCGGCAAGCCACCCCCCGTTGATATCGTTAATATATAAAATATAATATTAATAATATTGAATGGGAGCAGGGGAGCGTGGCGTGGGCTAGCGGCATGCCAGCAACAAACAATAAAATATTAGAAATATATCCAAACAAACATGGCCATCGATGGCATTTAATTAATTAACAATAAATACAAGATTAGGAAAAGATAACGGAAGGTCGGAAGGGGGAGAGAGAGTGGCGCAGTCCAAAACGAAGAGTGGGAGTCGGTTTTAGGCAGCTCGAGTGACGGACAGGTGTCCACGGAAATGGTTGGGGAAGGGGCTGGGGATGAGGCCGTTAGGGTGCGGTTGGGGCTCGGTTTGCAGGTTGACAGGCTGGATGACAGGACTGCAGTAATGATCCGCCCTCTGATTCCGCGACCGCGCTTGTCATCCACTGCCACCTCATCACCTTCCCTTTGAAACCATTTCTTTATTATCGCTCTCATTTTGAAATGTGCTTTCTAGAATCGCAGCACAAAAACATTATATATAAATTGCAACCAACCACATCATGCAAGATTTAAAACCTCCTCACAAAATGCTGTCCAGCCTGGCTCGGTCAAAACTCTCACCCGGCTATCTATGCTTTTCTCGCTTCGTCCCCCTTTCCAACCCGCTTCGCCACCATCTTTTTTATTCATTATTGTTACGTGTCCTGAGAATTTTATATTGCTTATAAATTATATTAGGTAATAGTTTAACGTTATAACTCTACCACTAGCCGGTTCCGGTTAGGCGTTTCCTTTTTTGTTTTTTTGAATAGCCGAGATGGATCATTGAATCGTACGTACGCCCGGTGTCCACGCGTACGGAGGAGCAAAGCGAGCCTTATCGACCGGACGGCCGAGATTAAAGAAGGGAAGCATATGGACGCCGAGTCGCGTCACCCTTATCTGATGCCCCGCATCCATGGCGGTACTAGCGGAACCGTAACAGAACTAACGGAGACGCGTTCGCAGCAAACAGTGATAGTAGTTAGTTAGCTGCCCTCCTATTCCGTACGGGAAACGGACGCGTTGGGGTGGTGACCGGGGAGGAGAGAAGCCGGAGATATTATTGAGCTGGGGAGGGGGCTATTTTAAGGAAAGGGGACGGAGGGGGAGAGAGAAAATAAAGACGGAAGTAATGGAGAGAGATCCTGTCCGCGAGTAGCCGACGCGTGTACAGATGCCAGCTGTATGCAAGCAACCGCCTGCCTGGAAGAAGCGGGTGCGCCCCCTCGATCAACTCCCCATGACCGGTCACCTGTACCGGCTACTCCCGGTCACCCACCTCCTCTCACTTATATAGCGCTCCCCCATTCCCACTCCCATTCTCGTCCTCTCTCCGACGTCTCCGTTTTCTCTCTCTCTCTCTCTCTCTCTCTCTCATGCTATTTATAACCACCGCCTCCCCTCTTTCTCGCTAGCTAAAACCGAAAGGGGTTCCCTTTTTTTTCGGTCGATCTTGAGATAGGGTTTGTTGTATCGATTGATGGCGGCGTCGATGTCGAATAGGGGTAAGGACATGGATCGGATCAAGGGACCGTGGAGCCCGGAGGAGGACGAGGCGCTCCACAAGCTGGTCCAGAAACACGGGGCGAGGAACTGGTCTTTGATCAGCAAGTCGATCCCGGGGAGGTCTGGGAAGTCGTGCCGGCTTCGGTGGTGCAACCAGCTCTCGCCTCAGGTGGAGCACCGGCCCTTTACGCCGGAGGAGGACGATACCATCATCCGGGCCCACCGCCGCTTTGGGAACAAGTGGGCCACCATCGCCCGCCTCCTCTCCGGCCGGACCGACAACGCCATCAAGAACCACTGGAACTCCACCCTCAAGCGCAAGTACTCCTCTGCCACCGTCGCCCCCGCAGTCGACGACGTCGGCCTGCCCCATCAGCAATACGACGCCGCCCTGGCGGCAGCGGACGACGCGGCCGCGCGGCCGCTGAAGCGCTCCAGCAGCGTCGGGCCGGTCCTCTCCTCCGGCGGCGGGCTCTGCTTGAGCCCCGGCAGCCCCTCCGGATCCGACCTCAGCGACTCCAGCCGCCACAGCCACACGACGTTCTCCTCCGTCCCCACCGCCGCCGCCGCCCACGCATCGGCGTCGCTCATCTACCGCCCGGTGCCGAGAACCGGCGGCATCGTCCCCCCGACGTCATCTCCTCACCACCACGAAGCAACCGTCGTTGCCTTTTCCGCCATCAATACCAAGAATGACGATCCGGTCACGTCCCTCTCTCTGTCCCTCCCCGGATCGGATAAGCCCGAGGCATCTGATCACCACCAAACAAACCAGAACCAGCTCCAGCTCCTGGCTGCACCACCACCTCCGGGACCGGCGATGCCGCTGCATCCGCCGCCCCCGATGGCGCCCCCCTCCGCCACCGATGAGCGGAGGCGTCCGCTGGAGGAGGAGAGGCGGCCGGCGTTCCCCTTCAGCGCCGAGTTCCTGGCGGTGATGCAAGAGATGATCCGCAACGAGGTGAGGAGCTACATGTCAGGACTGGAGCAGAGCGGTATGATGTGCATGCAACCGCCGCAGGAAAGCATCCACGACGCCGTCATCAAGCGGATCGGAATCACCAAGATCGAGTAGTAGATTAGCTCCAGATGGATCGAAGGATCAAAGGAATTAAGGATGGAACAGTCTTCGATGAAGAAAAAAGAAGGCTTCTTTGGCTGTTTAGCTCCGTTAGCTTATTTTTCTTTCCCTTTTGTTTAATTAAAATCCCCCCTCCCCCTCCCTCCCTCTCTCTCTCCTCCTCTCCTTTGGTACTTGGTAGCCAGTTCTATACAAAATAAGGTGGATGAAGGGTTTTTTTTTTGTACAGAAAAGAGATCAAGCTGGGGTAAATCTGTTGAAGAGGTTTAGAAATTGATGAAGAGAAAACAAGAAAAAAAAAAAGAGGCGGTTTTTATTTTGTCCAATTCCTTTTCTTTTACTTTAGTCCCATAGCTTGGATGAGTAGAAAGATCTCCTTTTGCTCCCTTTGTGTCAAAGAAAATTTGAACTCCAAGGAAAGAGAGAGAGATGAAAACATACTCTCTCTCCATTTTGGATTGGCGACTGTTATAGTAGGTGACAGCTAACTGATTCGGTTTTTCCTTAACTTATAATAAGCGTTCGTGCGGGGGCTGTAGTTAATGTTTCTGGTTCGGTGGCAACTTCATAACCTAACGGAAGCAAAAACTAAAAGTCATTAAGAAATTTAATAATAAATGTATCTGAAGGCATTCGGTTTCAAAGATAAACCTTATGACCGATACCTGTAACAGCAACCGTAATCAAGTTGAGATGCACTATTATCCGTCCATGACCTGGTTGGATACTTGGTCCTTGTCCGCCGGAATAATAAAACGTTCACGACACGAATCATGGAGAAAGAAAATTAATAATTGCGCAACGATGAAATGGATGAGTTAGGAATTGGAATTGGTTTGGGGACTTTGATTGATGGCGACATGCCGACTTTTGATTGGATTGGAGATTGGCAGTCGTTTCGTGCCAGTTGGGTGGTCTATTTCATACTTACTTTATTTGCTTCCATGAGCACTAACGTTGATGAGGGCTTGCATAGATGTGACTCGTGCGACATTTGGTCGCCTCGCTAAACGAGAGTCAATGGCGGACCATGCAAGGAAATCATGTCCCCGCCGTGGCCCACCTTCCGTTCACCAATTTTCGAGATTTGTGCACCAGAAATACCGATCAGCCATGGATGATGATATATAGGATTCTTGTGTCCTATAAGGCTATAAGCTGTTCTTAGGAATGTAGAATTCTAACTCTTAAGTCCGAGCATCACTAACCTGGTTCAGGCCGTATGTTTTGCGACATTAACCATTGAATCATATCTTATCTTGATCTTAAAGTATTCTATTATTTTATTCCATCTGTCTACTACATGATTCAACGATTGATTTCGTAAAAGAAGATGAATCATTCTTCTACGTGAAAGATACAACCACATCTCCCACTAACCCTACATATGCCATATGAACGATCTCTCTCTTTGTAGGTATGTCTGCCTTGTGTATATGATCAGGAGGAGTTTTAGAGTCCATTCAACCAAGGGTTGGATATAGCTGGCCCTGCATGCAGGGAATTTCGACCACATACACATGTTGGTCAAAGGCTTCTTCGAGGTAGATGAGAATTCATACATGCCTTCCAATGAAGATATGATCAAAGAGACAACCGGAGCTTGTTTTTTCTTGATACAGAGAATACTGTTTTAATTATATAAATCCAGATTTCCTGGAGATGCATCATCTAAGAATAGGGTTCGAAACCACTGGTTACCAAGCATACGTGGGCAAGATCACGACGCAGAGCTGTTTTTGATAAAATACTATACAAGTTAGCTGGGAATCCATATTCTCATAAAGGTGGGCCACGCTTGAAGTTTACATTTTGAGCCCAACAAGCATCACTCTTCTTCTCATTTACTAACCTTGCCCGCTAGGACGATCTTTTTACACTATGGAGAGACCACCAAATTGGTTAATGAAAATAGAAAAGTAGCAAAGCCATGAAATTTGTGAGGTGACATAACATCATAAGTCTCAATGAGTTCTTTGAATTTGGGATCAAACAAGGCCTTTCATGAATTATATTTGATGGAATTTGCTTGACCCTTTCCACAGTCCCACTTTCGTGATGAAATCTTTTAGAGCAATTTCCCAACTTCCATCGGGCCTACTTCAACCCACCAGACTCCAGCCAAGTGTAAGACGATAAGGATCTCAAAATACGACTTCCACTTGGATTGAGGCACACGGCACTATGCCTGGCCCCAAAGACGAGCACGTTTAAACCACCATGCACCGTTCATGGGTAATCCACAGTCCTCTTCATGGAACCCTGCCTCGTTTGGCTACTTCTGGATGGACAAGGATAGGAGGACCGAGAGTGACAGAAGAGTAACCGGTTCTATGCAATCGGGTCAGGTTAGATAAATGATAGATTAAAAATTTGCCAACCCGAGCCTTGTCCGATTATTGAATAGGTCAAAAATTTCAGATTCAAACCCGATTATACTATTAAATAGGCAATCTAGCTCGCCCTACAATGGGTTGGAATCGGTTAAACGATCAAACATTGCCACTCCTTCAATCTCATCAGAACCACCCATTAAAGGAGAACCACCCTAATTGGAAAATAGGGTTCATATAGCTTGACTTCAAATTAAAGGCATATTTATGCTTGTTGTCTATAAATAGGTAATATGACTATACAACATCATAAAAATTTCTGAATCTTTTTTAAAGCCACTAGGCATCTAAATATAGTATAATTCTCAATATAAGTAAAGCGCTCGGTTAACCATAATCATCCATCTGGACATGGATGACAATGGTTGTCATATAGAATGTTTTTTGGGCCAGTGAAAAGAAGGCAAACCCATGGCCCATGGCATACCTTGTAAGAATATTATAAATTAATATTCTATTAAAGTGTCCCACACACCCTATAATACCCAATTAAAGGATTATGGGTCATTACTAGTCTAATTGTATTTATGGGTAGAAAACCTATTAAAAGAGTCTTTTGGTTTTCTTGCTCGTAAGAGCCTTTTGGTTTTCTTACTGATAGAAAACCTATTAGTCCTTTGGTCTTCTTGATGGTGGGAGACCTATAAAAAAAATGAGAGACTCTAGGATTCATACCTACAACATAATTTGTGCCTCTAACCATCGTGAGACATGTTAGGATGATCCTTCTCTCTAAAAGCAAGGACAGATTTTAGCAATGGATACAGGTATGTCTTTATAGTTTTATATTCCGCATTGATTGTGATTTAACATGATAATCCAAGATCTTCTTGATGTATTTTCATATTTGAAAATATAACATACCTCTCCCCATTTCTATCATGAAAGGCGCCGAGGATTATAAAGGCTCAGTCATTCATCTATGCTTTCAAGCACCCATGGGTTAAACTGGAATTCATATTCCAGGCGTTTTAAAAGCTATCCAGTTGCCTTTTGTTTTTCATGCTTTTGCCATTCATTTCACAAATGATGTCCCTGGTTCCTCTTTAAGTGACTCATTGAAAAACTGGATTAAAACAGATTCAGATCAAACAATTGATCATCATCATATGAGACAACCATACTGGAGACAATAAAAACGATGCATAGCATAGCTTGTAGATATCTTCTAATTTTACCTAACTAGAAAAGTTGAAGAGATCACCATAAGCTTTACCATGTTTAACATCTGAAGGAAATAGTGTATCGATAAAGTAGCATCATTTATAGACTCTACTGTCAAAATTCTGCATCTAAATGATATTGTTATTCAAGTACGCAAACATATCAGCCATTCTGGAGTGTTGAACTTAGAAACTGCACAATGCCATGTCTAAAACTTAGATTCTAGATTACAACAAAACCTCCTTCTAATGTTAACATTCTATGAACTTGGACCGCCACTAAGGCTTATTTCTTGCATCTTATCTCCAAAGCAACCAAGAATTATTCAATTTTACTTTTGCCACCCAATTCTTTCACTTGATATCCTTTTAGACACTTCTTCACCTGCCATTTGTGCTACTGATGCATCTTCTTGTCAAGTATTCCCTCCTAGTTAACCACCTTTCTGCACCCCCTGCGTTGCCTGGATATGTGACTGAACGGAATTCATGCACCAAGTACGTAATTGCCATGGATTCCAAATGAATTAATCTTACTTCCATCATTTTAGTCTTTGAGACCAGATCCTAGTATAAGGAACTTAGCAACAATAACCAAGGATCATTACACTCTTAAACAGAGACACATTTAGAGTCTAATTTGTAATTTTATACATGAAGAGTCCATATTCAAGTGGGTGCATAGAGTCAATACTTACAGTAAAAGCTAACTTGTGAGAAAGAAAGAAAGAAAAAAAAAAAGCTCACCTAGTTGCTCATGGTTTCACTTGAAGGTCCAGCATTGATTATGGTGAGAAGTCCTTCGCAGAGAAATGTTTCGCCTCAATTCAAAGCACATGCCTTAGACCGCAAGTACAAATATTTGGGCAAAGATCGGTCCGATATGTATCCATTTTAAGCTGGCATTAATTTTACCAACCTATTGTTGCTTTTAAGATTTGTCACAACTTGTTCCTAAAAGGTTAGAGCTTTGAGCAACTTTCGTGTACCACTAGTTCTTGCACAATCTATAAGAAATTGGCAACTTGAGATATTGCAAATATCTGCAAAATATTTTTCACAACTTGTTCATAAAATGATGTAGGAGAGATGGAGAGAGAGCCAAATGGTTGGAGATTTAAGAAGTACTAATGTGGGGCAAGATCTTGCAAATATTCATGAGAAGTTTATAATTTAAATGCAGAAGTATCAGGACTCGCTTAAGAGAGAAGAGAGCCAGATAGCATAAAGCCATGTATTTTTCACATTGCAGGCAGAATCACAGGCTGAGGGGATTGAGGTTCCACGCTCCTCTCAATGATCACACTCCTACCCCACAATATACATGGATGAGTGCAACTGAAGGGGGCTTGGATCTTGATCAACACCCCAATGACCCATGTCTAAAGTAGCTGGACCTGAACCTTACCTAAGATTGAGAATCAAGTCAGGAAAGTATTATTTGGCAGTTATTTTTCCTTCTACATTTGTCAAACATCACATCATTTTATAATTTTTCCCTTTTATATATAAGAAAGCTAGATTCTTTCTTTGTGCCCTTCCATCTTTTATTATCCTTACACTTCCTTTCTCATCTTATTTCCTTGTCCTTTGACTCTTCTAATTTTTGTTATGTTCGCTTTAACTTTGCGAGCCGGTCTTCGAAGCTAGACAAGCAACATATTGCAGTGCGGAGAAATGAGTCGGTATATGATTCCTTAGTAGCTTTACCTCCTACATATATCTACTGAAGATTGCAAATTCTTTGTTGCAACCTTATAGCTTCTTTAGCAGCGCTATCCTTGAATTCATGTGCCCAACATGGTAGAAAACAGAATTTTGCCCTAAAATAATGATTTCATTAGGGTTGGACATGTCCTTCTTGTCCTTCCAATGCTTGTTATCTTTATACCTTCATTCGTATAACAGGACAAATTTAAGCTTCTCCAACTAAGTCTCCACATATTTTGCACCTATGCAACCTTAAGATATTCATTAAATACTTTTTTGTTGGTGAAGTCAACCTAGTTGTGAATCCACCTATGCAACCTTAGGATATTCATTAACTACTTCTTCTTTGGCGAAACTCAACCTAGTTGTGAATTCATCTGTGCAAACATTTTGATTCTCTTATTATTACAATGATTTATTTATGTGCTTAGGAACACCAATTTCAACTATTGTCATGGATAAGATATTTCTAACCTCATCTTTAATACCCTCATGCTCTACACCAAGTTGCGCCAATTAAATATTATCATACAAAAATCTATTTTGTCATCCCACCATCCTCCTTTTTCCCCTACCTTATTTCATTTTCTATTTACTCTTGCCTGAAAGGAAAGGAGAGAAACATGACAAAAAACTTCCCTGATGCAACTACTCATCAAGATCACAACAAGGAAGAATTAAAAGTACAAACAAATTGTGATCAGGACCACTATACTTTTATACAAAAATTGCCTCATTGTTCACCCAACCCGTCTTCCTTACAAAAGTATCTGAGAAAGTTCCTCTTCGCACTTAAAGAATCTAGTCAGCTGATAAGAGCAAACCAGTACTTTCACTTAAAGAATTCTTAATTATCGAAACACACTGAAAAGTATAATATTTACTGGAAGTAGAAGCTAGAGAATACCACAGATCAGAATGGTACATGTTGACACGAAGCGAAAGGAAAAAAAATTGATCATCCAATACACCCCACCAATAATGAACAAGCTATCTTTCACCAAAGGATAAAAGGAAGTGAACTAAATCTGAATTTCTGTACAAAAAAAGAAACAGCAAAGACCCACTTAAAATCTTTACTGAACTATGACCGGCCATCATATTAGCAAATAAACGTATTCCTGAGCTAAATCTTTCACAGAAGATGTCATCGAACTACCATTCAACAAACAAATTTCAAAGGCTTTTCACCGAAGCCACAACCAAAATGTAAACTTCTATAAACTGTAATGTGTGCAAATCCCCTCAGACATCCAGAATAATCAACAAGGTTTTTACTAACCACATACCTCGAGTTGGTGCCAGGGACAAACTCCCAAATAAGCCGGCATCTTTTCGAACAATCTCTGCTCTCACTCCGATCGCAGCCCAAACCTACTACGCCATGCAATGGTTCTTAGTTTTCTAGGGGTGGCATCAACAATTGAGTTCCCAAGATTTTTAGAGTGCCAAAAAAAGAACTTTTGGATGCTTGGACACCACATGGAACAACATTTATGAGAACATATGCATATATTATTTTTCTATAAGTTTGTTCATGGTGATTGTGTAAAGTTTACATGAATAATCTCATAAGTATACAACATGATCTGATTTCTCATAAATATTGCAATAAATTCCAAAATAATGTGCTTGATAGATGATTATAGACCAATTTATGTTTTTTTTTCTTTTGTAGTTCTGCTTTGGTGCTTTTATCTACAAATTATTCTCATGCATTCAGATGATCCCTCATCTTTTGTTATTGATCAACAATCAAGAGATGATAGTTGTATATCTTTTGTACCAAAGAGATTATTGATAGGCAATGATAAGTACGTTTAGTTTCGAATATTTATATATGTAGACAGTTCTGCAATTTCAAGCACCATATTTGGAAGTCCATTATATCATATGTGTCTATATTTTTTTCTTCTTCAGTATTCTTGAATTCAAATATTTGAACAGTTGTATTCGAATAGGCAATGGTAATCAACTTGCCTGAAATCCAAAGAAACTTATTCGTACATTGGCAAGTGAGAAAGAGTTTGCACACTGCCAGATTGCATGGGGCTAGAAAACAACAATGTGGACAGTTTTTCATTCAATTTGGCAAGTGCAATAAAAATGGATGAAAATGCCCTTTCATTCATGACCCTTCTAAAATGGCCATCTGCACTAAGTTTTTGCGAAGCTTATGTTCCAATGCTAATTGCAAGCTAACTCATAAGATGGACAATGCTCTCACTTATGCTACCTATGGTCTGGCAAAAATTTATTGTCCTGGATATCTTCTAATACAAGGGATCAGATTTCCTTTATGGATCCATTCATAAAAATTATTCCTACTGTTGCTGGAAATTGGACCCGGGGGCAATCGTCAGTCGAGGAGAGGGAGCGGCGAGTTCTCACGGCGGGGCGGCGGTCCGTCGGCGGGCGGCGTCCTCCGTCTGAGGCGGTCGGAGAGAAGGGACGGCTGGTCCACGCGGCGAGGCGACGATTCGTCAGCTGGCGGCGTCCTCCGTCTGGGTGCCTGCACACGAGCCGGTGGCCGGGTTTTCCGGCGCCGGCCCTCCGACGCTCAAGTCAGGGAGGGGGCAAATAGTGTAGAAAGGAGATAAACAGTGTCAGTAGAGTGCATCCATCTTCCAACCCCCTCCTGAGAGGCCAAGGCTCCCTTTTATAGGCGGGGGTCGGTCTACCTGCGATGTAACAAGGCGAAGCCGTAGTACGGCTCGGCATGTCGTTCGGGTCGGCGCACGGTCAGGCGGATCATTGCACTGATGTCGGTGGTGAGGGCGTCGTACAGCCCGAACTAGCACGCTATCAGGCGAATTATTGCGTTGGTGTCGGAGGTAAGGCCGAGATCGGAGACTTATCATAGTTGACTAGACTCTGCTGGGCTGATTTGCCGTGGAGAGTTGAGAGTCCGTAGATGACAGGAGCCATGCGCATTTATTGTGGAGTAAGCCGGAGATCCGCATTTATTGTGGAGTAAGCCGGAGATCCGCATTTATTGTGGAGTAAGCCGGAGAGTTACAGCGACCATGCGCAATAAATGCCAGAGGGGCGTCAGGGTATGGTCCTCGGCCAGACCTCAGAGGCGCACGACCGTAGTAGGTGGCTGACAAGAGTAGACCTCGAACATCGGGGTTTTTCTTAGGTCAGAGGTCTCGAGGTCGGTCGTCTTGAGGTCGGGCGCTCCGAAGTCGGACGCCGACTTCGGCCGTCCGGGGTCGGAAGTTGTACGGCTTCTTAGGGGCATTTATGTTATTTGGGAAAAAATCTTATTCCCCCCAACACTACCCCCCGACTTCCGAGTTCGAGCGACTTGTGGGCTCGGACGTGGGAAGTAAAGTCTGTCACTAAGGTTGGGGGGCGAGTCTCGTCCGCCCCCTTGCGCTTCTCGGAGCTTTCATGGTGAAACCTGCGCCCTTTGGCGTCTCGAGGCTGCTTTATTCAGTGAGCTTATGATGAAGCTCGTACCATTACGCTTCTTGAAGCGGAAGTGGCGTCTCTTGAATCGCCAGGATCACTTTACGGCGGATTAATGATGGGGGTCCTCGAGCTCGTCGAGGCGGTGCCTCGATCCCGTAATCGAGGCTTCTCGCTCATTAATGAGTGTGCCGTTACGGGGTTTAAAACGGACACGCGGCGTGACCCGAGGTCGGACGCTTCCGATTTCGTGTTACTGGATCATAATTCCAAAGAGGTGGAGGCCACATCGAGGCTCCACGTGTCCCAGATCTTATTAAATGAGGGGAGCGGGGCAGCGTCCGCTCGTTCCACAAGACGATTTGATTTTGCGGACCCATGATGAGGCCCCGAGATCCGATGGGACAACGCTTCGATTTCGTACCCGATTTATTAATCCGGAGTGAATACGGTGCCTCGGCTTCCGAGGTCGACACGTGGCGCAACCCGATCGGGGGATGGGAACCGACCCCATCGATCTGGGCTGTCAGGGGGGTCTATATAAACCCCTCAAGGTTGCCCTAAAGGTCTTGTTTGGCTGCTTCTTATTTTCGTTGCCTTTCTCCCCTGCTTCCTTTCTCAACCGAACCTTGCCGTCGGTGCCCGGAGCGATTTCCGGTGATGTCCAGTAGGTTCCTACCCCGTGATTGCTAGAGTTCCTCTCTTCTTCTCCTCCCCAGTTTCCATTCGCTGTTTTTAACTTTTATTTCGTTCTTCTGTGGGAATGGGTTTGGGTCCTGAGGAAGTGGGATCGAGCCTGTCGGGGGAGGAGTTGGAGCTGATCCGCTCCCGATTCTTCTTCCAGCCCGGGTTTCGTCTTGAAACTGCGGGGCCGGAGGACAGGGTGACGCAGCCGCCCCCAGGTCGGATCGCGGTCTACCGCGAGACACTTTGGGCTGGCCTACGTTTTTCCGCCCACGAGTTCGTGAGCCAGCTGCTGGCCGAGTACCAGCTCGTCCCGGCGCAGTTGGCTCCGAACTCGTGGAGGACCATAATCGGGTTCTTGTCCCTGTGCCTCGGGCACGGGATCCCGATCTCGGTAGGCCTCTTCCGCCGGTGTTTTCTGTTAAAGAAGAACCCGGCGGACGCAGGGTGGCTATACTTCGCCTTTCGGGGCAGTATGTCACTCTTCCAGGGTGCCCCTTCCTCGATTCATGAGTGGAAGGGGAAGTTTTTCTTCCTGGCGTCCGAGGCGCCTTGGGGGTTCGACTCGAGGTGGGGGAATCCTCGGTTGAAGACCCTCAATAAGCTCTCCGAGCCCTCGAGGAGGGAGTTGAGGACCCTGGACTCCGTGCGAGCCCTCGGGAGGGGCAACGACCTGACCGAGCTCCTGCGGGAGGACGCCCTGGCGAGCGTAGGTCTGAGCTCGGCGCGCCCCGAGGGTAACGGTGGTTACATTATTTTATTTTTTCTTCGTTCTTTGCTTTTACTGTCACTGGTCTGACATTTAACGAAATTTTGATTTCAGATATTCCCCGCCTGCCGACCAGCAACACATCACTTTTTTCTCGCCTGAGAAGGCGAGAAGCCGAGACCGGGGGAGCCGCGCCCCAGCCTCGGAAGAGGGCGAGGACGGATGGCGCCTCTACGTCGGCCGGGAGGAGTGGCCCCGAGGCGGGGGCCTCTGCAGCCGAGCCGAGGCGGGCGCGGGTCGCCAGCGACGCGGGCCCATCGGCCCTTCCTTGCCCTGCCCCCCTTGCCCAGCGGGGGGAGTCGTCCATGGCCCGGCCGCAGCAGCCAGAACCCGGGCTTGCTCGAGGCCCCGAAGCGAGCGGCTCCGGGACCTCGGGCTCGATCGTGCCGAGCTCTTCCCGGGCTTTCCGAGAAGAGTCAGTCGAGCCGGACTCCTCTATTCCCGAGGGGAGTTCGGCTTTTCGTAATGCCGAGGTTGCACGCTCCGTGTTGCGGCGTGCGATGCTCCCAGCGGACCGGGCCGAGTTCCGGAACATTCCGCTGGAGGAGGTCGTCAACGGCACCTACTGCAACACTGCCCGAGTAAGTTTCTTTCCTTGATTGCCTTGAGTCATTGGCGAGTTCATATGCTTTTCAACTCACGATATCTTCGTTCCTCTCTTTTCAGCATGTCCACGAGCTCGACGCCTTGGTGTTTATCGCCCAAGGCTGTCAAGAGGAGGCCTGGCGGCTCGGCCAACAGTTGGAGCCGGCCAAGAAGAAAATCGCCGAGCTGGAGGCGGCATTGGCCGATGCCGAGGCTCGGAGGACGGCCACCGAGGCCGAGCGCCTTGCTATGGCGGGGGCGCTTGAGGAGGAGAGGGCGGCTCACGCCCTGACTAGGTCGGCCATGCGCGGTACGGAGGCGCGCTTGGGGGAGGTCCAGGCCGAGGTCGCGGCCCTCAAGTATGAGGACGGGGTCTCCCGCCTCCGGATCGAGCAACTTGAGGCCCGGGAGAGGAGGGCACTCGACCGAGCCGAACATGCTGTGGAACTCTTCAAAGAGTCGCAAGAGTTCCGC
Source organism: Phoenix dactylifera (assembly GCF_051530095.1). Classification (NCBI taxonomy): domain Eukaryota; kingdom Viridiplantae; phylum Streptophyta; class Magnoliopsida; order Arecales; family Arecaceae; genus Phoenix; species Phoenix dactylifera. The sequence continues at coordinate 22,045,686 of NC_143200.1, forward strand.
GACATGTTGGAGGAGGAGACGGTGGACGGTTTCCTTCGGGGCTTCGAGAACTTCCGGGTGCAGCTGCGTCGGTTCTGCCCTCAGTACGACCTTTCGACGGTCCGTCCGAGGGAGGACCTGGGCTGGGGGTCCGACGTGGAAGCCCTTCCTGCCATCCTGACATCCGAGGCGGGAATATATGAACAAGACCCCGCCGAGCCTTCGACGGGGGTGGCCGAGGCGGACGGTGTCATGGAGGCGGCTCCGGCGGCCGAGGTGGGCGCCGTCCTGAAGGCGGTGCCCGAAGCTCCTGCCCCCGACCCCGAGCCTGTTCCGGATGAAGATCATGAGGTCATCAATGTGCCGGACGACCCCCCGGATGTTGCTCCCGCCGCTTAGGACTTAGCGTATTTTTCTTTTCTTTTTCGTTGTATCCGGGGTCGGCCCTCGAGTGGCCGACTTCCAATTTTGTAAGTGGCCTTCCGGCCCTTTGTTAATGAAAAGATATTTTTGTCATTCCGTGTTCATCTTTCCTTCTGTTGTCGTGAATGAGGCTAGAGCTTTATTTAACCGCCTCGACGACCTCTAACTTTGTATTTTAATTTCCGGGCTGCCTAACGAAGTTGCCCTCTTTTTTCGGGCCATGTCTTAGCCTTCTCGGGTTTCAGTCATTCCGACCAAAAGGAGCTCCGAGTCTTAGGTTTTTTTAGAAAATTTTTCTAAGTCCTATAGCTCGGATCTGAGTGTCGTGAAAGTCATCACGTTTAGCCTTCAGGAAAATCTCAAGGGCTCGAGGTCGGGCCTTGGCCCTTTAAGTAAGACCGGACTAGGTCTGTGCGTGCTGCTATTCGGGGAGTTTAGCCGGATTTCCGAACTCAACTCCGAACCCCTCGTAGGGAGCGCGGGCTAATAAACAAGTTATTGCCGAAGGTTTTCGTAGTTATCGTTCTCGGATTCTGCCGAGATTTTGGTGAGCAAGGCCAGGATTTTCAGAGATTGCCTTGGTACCCGTGTTTGGCTGGTACACTCGTGGCCGGGACCACTTTCTCAGCCGGACGTCGAAGTTTACGTAGAAGAGCCGAGTTGGGCCCTAATTTATGAAGCCTTTGTACAAATTGCGGAGACTTGACGATCGGAGCATACATAGCGTAGTTAGGGGGTCGGTCTTAAGCCGACCTATTGGAGAAGCCCGGCTTTGGGGCGTGATAAGACTCCAACGTTGAGATTCCGCTCAGCAGTATGTAGATAAAATTTGACAAGGAGGGCGTCTAGTTAGACGTACCTCTTGCATTCTCGGAGTTATGCTTCGCATGGTGGAGTAGGTTGCCTCCTTTCCTCGTCGACCTCCGGAGTCATTTTGACTTAAAGGGGGGGCTCGGGTTTCTCACGGACCCAACGGCGCCCACCGAGGTTGAGAGGATTTGGCGAGGCTTTATTGAATTGTAGCTCTCTGCGAGGTCGAGGGAGTTTCAGACCCCATGGTAGGACCTCGGGCGCCTCAACCTTGGTCGAGGGATCTTGCGTCAGGTCGGCGAGTCCGTGGACGCTTTGCTGACCTGTGGTGCCTCCCGAGGTCGAGGGAGTTTGGGACTCTACGGTCGACCCTCGGGGCATCCCGACCTTAGTCGAGGGATCGTTCGTCAGGTCGGCGGGTCTGGGCACGCTCTACCGACCTGCGACGCTTCCCGAGGTCGAGGGAGTCTGGTTCTCTACGGTCGACCCTCGGGGCATCCCGGCCTTAGTCGAGGGATCGCTCGCTTCGGGGATCGGGGATCGTCGACCGCTCCCGAGTGTCCACTTTGTGGCGCCCCGGGTGGAGCCACCCTTTCCACCCCTCACGGCGCCTTCCCGAGGTCGAGGGAGTCTGGTTCTCTACGGTCGACCCTCGGGGCATCCCGACCTTAGTCGAGGGATCGTTCGTCAAGTCGGCGGGTCTGGGCACGCTCTACCGACCTGCGACGCTTCCCGAGGTCGAGGGAGTCTGGTTCTCTACGGTCGACCCTCGGGGCATCCCGACCTTAGTCGAGGGATCGCTCGCTTCGGGGATCGGGGATCGTCGACCGCTCCCGGGGGTCCACTTTGTGGCGCCCCGGGTGGAGCCACCCTTTCCACCCCTCACGGCGCCTTCCCGAGGTCGAGGGAGTCTGGTTCTCTACGGTCGACCCTCGGGGCATCCCGACCTTAGTCGAGGTAGGAGAACGAGCCGAGCTCGTCTGGTCAGAGAGGACCGTGCTCATAGGTGGAAGTTGATGGAGAACGAGCCGAGCTCGTCTGGTCAGAGAGGACCGTGCTCATAGGTGGAAGTTGATGGAGAACGAGCCGAGCTCGTCTGGTCAGAGAGGACCGTGCTCATAGGTAGAAGTTGATGGAGAACGAGCCGAGCTCGTCTGGTCAGAGAGGACCGTGCTCATAGGTGGAAGTTGATGGAGAACGAGCCGAGCTCGTCTGGTCAGAGAGGACCGTACTCATATCTTGACGTCTCGAACATCCCTATAGCCGGGGCATCCCGACGTCTCGGGGCATCCCGACGAACCGGGGCATCCTGACCTTAGTCGAGGGAATTTCGCGCCAAGTCGATGCTTCGTCGTCCTGCGATTCTTCCCGAGGTCGAGGGAGTTTGGGACTCTACGGTCGAGCCTCGAGGCATTCCGATTTTGGCTAGGGAATCTGAGGATCACAGACGACCCAATATTAGAAGGGAATTACAGCCATCAAGATAAGAGAATTGTTTGCAAAAAGGAAGCTGAGTCTATTGTCCTGATTGTCTTGAACCCCTAGGGGTTTTACTGGTAGTACATTCGTAGATTCTCGGAGTTCCAGCTTCGCGGGATCAGGGTCCCCTCTAGGGACTTTAATTTATACGCCCCTGGTCGTTGTACCCGGGCGATTTGATACGGCCCTTCCCAATTTGGGGCGAGCTTTCCTTGCTCAGTCGGTTGAGAAGCCTCGGCTCTCCTGAGGACGAAGTCCCCCACTTTGAAGAGCTTGGGCTTGACTCTAGAGTTGTAGTATTGGGCTGTTCGCTGTTGGTATCTCGCCATGCGGACCCGGGCAACCTCTCTTGTCTCTTCGACGAGGTCCAAGTTGCTCCTGAGCTGGGAAGAATTGGTGTCGGGGTCGTAATGCTCCACCCTTGGAGAAGGCAGGCCGATCTCCAACGGGATGACGGCCTCAGTGCCGTAGGCTAGGTTGAAGGGGGTCTCTCCCGTGGGCAATCGGAACGTGGTCCGGTACGCCCAAAGGACATTGTACAAGTCCTCGACCCACTGTCCTTTGGACCGATCAAGCCTAGCCTTGAGCCCCTGCAAAATAGTGCGGTTAGTTACCTCAGTTTTCCCGTTTGTCTGGGGGTGAGCGACTGAGGTGAAACGGTGATCAATGCCGAGCTCAGAGCAAAATTTCCTGAAATGAACATTGTCAAATTGTCGACCATTGTCAGATATAAGGATACTGGGTAGTCCGAATCTGCAGATTATGGACTTCCATACGAAGTCTCGCATCTTTTGCTCGGTGATCCGGGCGACGGGTTCGGCCTCGACCCATTTGGTGAAGTAGTCGATGGAGACGACCAGGAACTTTCTCTGTCCGGTGGCCAAGCCCCAGGATGTCGATCCCCCATTGGGCAAACAGCCAGGGGGGCGATGATGGAGGTCAGCAGAGCTGAAGGTCGGCGCTGGACATTGGCGTTTCGTTGGCACCGATCGCACTTCCGGACGAAATCCGTTGCATCCTTCTGGAGTGTGGGCCAATAATATCCTTGTCGCAGGACCTTATGGGCTAATGCCCGACCCCCCAGTTGATTTCCGCAGATCCCTTCATGGACCTCTCGGAGGGCATAGTCCGCCTCGGAGGGGCGGAGGCATCTGAGAAGGGGAGAAGTAAATGATCGCCGGTAGAGTCTATTCTCGTATAAGACATACCGGGGGGCCTGGCGCTTGATTCGGCGAGCTTCCGTCTCGTCGTGAGGTAGGGTTCCGTCCTGAAGGTAGCAGACGAGCCCATCGATCCAGCTTGGCTCGGAGTCGATGCACATGGTGGGCTCGGGTTCCTCCGTGCTGGGGATCCGAAGATACTCGAGCGCTGTTCCCTTGGGAAGCTCGCTCATGCGGGAGGTTGCCAATTTGGATAGCTGATCTGCCCTGAGGTTTTCCGCTCTGGGGATGTATTGAATATGAAAGAATTCAGGGCAGATATGAGTTCCCGCACCTTTTGGAGATACTTTTGCATGGATGGCTCTTTAGCTTCGAAGTCTCCTTGGACCTGGTTCACTACCAGCTGGGAGTCGCTGAAGGCCGTCAGGTCTTCCACTTTTAGTTCTTTTGCCAGCTTGAGCCCGGCGATAAGAGCCTCATACTCGGCCTCATTGTTCGAGGCCGGGAATTTGAGGCGCAAAGCTTGCTCTGCCACCACTCCGTCTGGACTGGTGAGGATGAGTCCGGCCCCGCTACCCCCCGAGGTCGAAGACCCGTCCGAGTGCAGGACCCATGGCTGCCTCGGGGCCTCCTCTAAGGATTCGGGTGGCCTCTCGGGGTCGTCCGGAAGGGTGCACTCCACGATGAAGTCGGCGAGTATCTGAGCTTTGATAGCCGGCCTGGGCCGATATTTGAGGTCGAATTCCCCGAGCTCGACCGCCCATTTGGCGATCCTCCCCGCACGATCCGACCTCTGCAGTATTTGCTTCATAGGCTGGTCGGTCAATATAGCTATCGTGTGGGCTTGGAAGTAAGGCCCGAGTCTCCGAGCCGAGATGATGAGAGCGAAGATGGTCTTCTCAAGTTTAGAATATCGGGTCTCAGGATCCCTGAGAACCCGGCTGGTGTAATAGACCGGCTTTTGGAGCTTGTCCTCTTCCCGGACGAGGACTGAGCTTACTGCAGCTGGGGAGACAGCCAGATATAAGTAAAGGACCTCGCCTTTCTGGGGCTTGGTGAGCAGCGGGGGAGAGGCCAGAAGGCTCCGAAGCTCTTCAAAGGCCTGCTGGCATTCTTCTGTCCACCGGAAGTCTTTCGGCCGTTTAAGGCTCTTGAAGAAGGGGAGGCATCGCTCGGCTGACCGAGAGACGAACCTTCCCAGGGCGGCAACCCGCCCCGCGAGCCGTTGCACCTCCTTAACTGTCTTTGGAGGCGACATCTCTTGCAGTGCCCGGATTTTCTCCGGGTTGGCTTCAATTCCGCGCTGGGTCACTATGAAACCCAGGAACTTGCCCGAGGTGACCCCGAACGCGCACTTCGCCGGATTAAGTTTCATTTGGTACCTTCTGAGTTTGGCGAATGTCTCGTTGAGATCGGCTATGTGGTGCTCCGCCGCTCGGCTCTTTACCAGCATGTCGTCCACATAGACTTCCATGTTCCGGCCGATCTGGTCTTTAAAAATTTGGCTGACCAGTCTCTGATATGTGGCCCCAGCGTTTTTCAGGCCAAAGGGCATCACCTTGTAGCAGTAGGTGCCCTTGTCGGTGATGAAGGCCGTCTTCTCCTCGTCTTCTGGCGCCATTCGGATTTGATTGTACCCTGAAAAGGCGTCCATAAAAGTTAGCAGCTGGTGTCCTGAAGTGGAGTCGACGAGTTGGTCGATGCTCGGGAGGGGGAAGCTGTCTTTCGGGCAGGCCTTGTTCAGGTCGGTATAGTCCACGCACATACGCCACTTCCCGTTGGCCTTCTTTACGAGGACTACGTTGGCGAGCCAGTCCGGGTAGGAGACCTCCCGGATGAAGCCGGCCCCGAGGAGTTTGTCCACCTCCTCAGCCGCAGCTCGTTGTCGTTCCGGGGCGGAGCCTCTTTTCTTCTGCTTTACAGGCCTGCTGGTCGGTCTCACCTGGAGTCGGTGGACCATGACCTCAGGGTCAATTCCTGGCACGTCCGCGGGCGACCAGGCGAAGACGTCAGCGTTGTCCCGCAGGAAGCTGACGAGGCAATCCCTCTCGCGGGCGCCGAGGCCGGAGCCGACCTGCACAGTTAGCTCGGGAAAATTTTCTTGTAGTGGGATTTGAATAAGGAGCTCACCGGGCTCTACTTGCTTCTTCCAGAGGGTGTCCCTCGCATCGAGGGTTTCTATGGGCAGCGAAGGGCCCATTGGGTGGTCCGGCGCCTCGGCTGGTTGCTTTTCTGTGTGGGCCGCCATGTAGCATTGCTTGGCGACCAGCTGGTCTCCGCGGACCTCGCCTACTCCTTGGTCGGTGGGGAACCGCATAAGCAAATGGCGAGTTGAAACCACGGCTCGAAGGGCATTTAGCCCTGGGCGCCCAAGGATGGCGTTGTAGACCGAGGGCAGACGGACCACCAGGAGGTCCATCCTCACAGTGCTCTCCCGGGGGGCGAGGCCGACTGTGACAAGGAAGCTAGCCTCACCTTCAACCGGGACTGCATCTCCGGTAAACCCAACCAACGGGGCATTGATTCTCCGGAGATGCCCTTCTGTCAATCCCATTTTTTGGTAGGCATGATAATACAAAATGTTGGCTGAGCTTCCATTGTCAACTAGGACACGCTTTACATCAAACCTATTTACAATCATAGAGATGACCACAGCGTCATCATGAGGGGTTTCGACCCCTTCTAAGTCCTCGTCCGAGAACGAGATGACTTCATCAGTACGTGGGCGCTTCGGGGGTGCTCCCTGGGCGGCCGTTCCTGCCGAGGCCCGCCCGATCATATTGATGGTGCCGGCGATGGGCCTGTTGTCGCCCGGATTTTCGGTTGGTGCGACATTCTCCGCCGGCCTCCTTTCCTCAGGTCAGTTCCTTACGAACCGGTTGAGTACTCCCCGTCGGATGAGCGCTTCTATCTCATCCCGGAGTTGGTAGCAGTCCTCCGTGTCGTGCCCACGATCTCGGTGGAAGCGGCAATACTTCCTGAGATTCCGGGGGAGTCCCGTGTCTCGCATAGGAGGCGGGGGTCGGAAGAAGTCCCGACCCTCGATTTCCATCAGGATTTCGGCCCGGAGAGCGTTGACGGGTGTGTAGTTCTCGTACTTTCCCGGATACGTCCGAGGCCGTGGTGGGGACCTCGGCCGAGGGGGGGTCCTTTGCTGAGATCGCCTCTGCTGTCGGGGCGGACTTCTCAGCCTGGGGAGGTTCTTCTCTCGACGGGGGGATCGGCTCCTTTGTCGGCCGCGCTCCTCGCGGCGTTTCTTCTGCTTCTTCGAGGCGGGCTCAATTGCCCCCCGCCTGGATGCAACTGCCTCCTCGGCCTTGGCATACTTCCGGGCTCGGGCCAACATTTCAGTGAAGTCGGCCGGGAAACTCTTCTCGATGGAGAAGAGGAATCGGTAGGAGCGAACCCCAGTCTTCAGAGCCGACATAGCTATCGACTGGTCTAGCTCGCGAACCTCCCATGTGGCGGCGGTGAAGCGGTCCAGGTACTCCTTGAGGGACTCCCCCTCTTTCTGTTTGATGTCGAGGAGGGAGTCCGACGTCCGTCGCTGGCGCCGGCTGGCAGCGAAGTTGGTGGCGAACTGCCTGCCGAGCTGCTCAAAAGAGGACACCGTATTCGGCTTCAGCCCAGAAAACCAAAGCCGAGCGGTCCCTCGGAGGGTCGCTGGAAAAGCCTTGCAGAGTATGGCCTCCGAGGACCCTTGCAGGGCCATGAGGGCCCGATAGCTCTCTAGATGGTCGAGAGGGTCAGTCGTCCCGTTGTAGGGTTCCACTTGAGGCATTTTGAACCTCGCGGGAACCGGCTCATCCTCGATCTGGCGGGAGAAGGGGGATTTAGTAGTGAACTCAAAGTCTCCCTCTTGTCTTGCCTTCTTGCTGTGGAGCGCCGCAATCTGGCGCTCCAGATGCTCAACTTTCCGGTCGAGCTCCCCCACTCGTGGAATTGTCGCCGTGGTTTGCGCCGGCTCACGGTGGTCTGGGGCTGACTCCGCCTCAGAAAGCTGGGGCCTCCGGTCGAAGCCTTCTCCCGGTGACTCCCTCCGGGGGGAAGCTCGTTCTTCGTTGTTGGCTCTGGAGGAGCCATGCAGGTTTTGGCTTGGGAAAACCGGGCCGTTGGGGAGACACTCCGGCAGGGCCTGAGCCCGTGGGGGGAGCGTAGGTAAGGCTTCCTCGCGCCGCAGACCCTGAACGGCGGCGGCCAGGGCCTGGACTTGCTGTACCAAGGCGTCAAACTGTTCCGGCTGGACCTGAGGAACCGGGTCTGCCGGAGTTGGAGAATTCTGGACAGAGTGTCCAGGACTTTGCGGGGGACGCCGGGAGGCGTTAGAGGCTCCCTTACTTCTCAACTTCATGACTGCTACTCGGGCCCTTCCTCTAGCGCCAACTGTTGCTGGAAATTGGACCCGGGGGCAATCGTCAGTCGAGGAGAGGGAGCGGCGAGTTCTCACGGCGGGGCGGCGGTCCGTCGGCGGGCGGCGTCCTCCGTCTGGGGCGGTCGGAGAGAAGGGACGGCTGGTCCACGCGGCGAGGCGACGATCCGTCAGCTGGCGGCGTCCTCCGTCTGGGTGCCTGCACACGAGCCGGTGGCCGGGTTTTCCGGCGCCGACCCTCCGACGCTCAAGTCAGGGAGGGGGCAAATAGTGTAGAAAGGAGATAAACAGTGTCAGTAGAGTGCATCCATCTTCCAACCCCCTCCTGAGAGGCCAAGGCTCCCTTTTATAGGCGGGGGTCGGTCTACCTGCGATGTAACAAGGCGAAGCCGTAGTACGGCTCGGCATGTCGTTCGGGTCGGCGCACGGTCAGGCGGATCATTGCACTGATGTCGGCGGTGAGGGCGTCGTACAGCCCGAACTAGCACGCTATCTGGCGAATTATTGCGTTGGTGTCGGAGGTAAGGCCGAGATCGGAGACTTATCATAGTTGACTAGACTCTGCTGGGCTGATTTGCCGTGGAGAGCTGAGAGTCCGTAGATGACAGGAGCCATGCGCATTTATTGTGGAGTAAGCCGGAGATCCGCATTTATTGTGGAGTAAGCCGGAGATCCGCATTTATTGTGGAGTAAGCCGGAGATCCGCATTTATTGTGGAGTAAGCCGGAGAGTTACAGAGACCATGCGCAATAAATGCCAGAGGGGCGTCAGGGTATGGTCCTCGGCCAGACCTCAGAGGCGCACGGCCGTAGTAGGTGGCTGACAAGAGTAGACCTCGAACATCGGGGTTTTTCTTAGGTCGGAGGTCTCGAGGTCGGTCGTCTTGAGGTCGGGCGCTCCGAAGTCGGACGCCGACTTCGGCCGTCCAGGGTCGGAAGTTGTACGGCTTCTTAGGGGCATTTATGTTATTTGGGAAAAAATCTTATTCCCCCCAACACCTACCTTTTACGAGATGATTGAGTTTTGCATTTTGGTGCATATTCTTAGCTTTTGCCAAAATAAAAAACTCATAACCCAATTTCAACGCTTTGGTAGAACTATGTGCAAACATAAATTGTCCTTGCAAACATGTAAATGCGAATTGAATGTTTCTAGTTGTGAAGATTTTCTTAGAGGATATTCCACCAATGGTGATGATGGTGTGTAATTTTTATATTAAATACAATTATTGCCTTTCTACTGATATTTTTCTACTATTGATTGACTATCTTTGCCCCTCGAAGTTCCATGTAGCATTTTTTATCTTTTATGTTGCTGGTTCATTTGTACTTAGTTTGTATGATATGGCATGGGAGTCGTACAGCATGGATAGGGGTATTCAACACTACAAATTTTTTTGAATTAATGGTGACATAAGAGATAGAAATTTGCGCATACTATTCATACAATCAACATGCACGATAAGTGCAATTTACTGATGTTATATGCATGGATAAGACACCATCGAACAAACATGGATATCCAACCATGGACAACAGAATAATAACCTTTCCGATTCTTTCTTTTGATTGGATCGGATAATTGTGTCATTATGGAGGTGAGGTCGCTTGTGGATGAATTAACATCATTTGATTATTGGACTTCCTCGGAGAAGTAGCTTGAGAAATGATTGACCGGGAAGTATGATTCGAAGACAATGATTCGCCGGAGGAGTAAATATTGTATGAACTAATTAATTCTATCCTTAAAAGTCCATCATAATGTTATGGTTCAAATTTGGCCCCAGGGTGGCCACGCCGGAGGAGTCAAGGGAGCTGCCGGAATGTCAAGGAAGAAGGTGAGCCATCTCTCGCGCGACAGTGTACCTACACAAAGCCTCACCAGTGGTTCCAGTGAGGGCCCTCCGATGATCAAGTTAGAGTAAATTTCGGATAGATTTTCAGAAATCCGTTTTATGTTACCTTACAGGGCTATTTATAGTCCCTGTAAAGATATCCAGATGGCGGAGGTATGGCCCGTTCTCATTATGGGAGGGAGTGGCTTTAAGCCAGATGGCGTGTAGCTGGGGCCTGCTTGTGGCACGCAGTGTAGTCTATTTTTATAAACGGTAAGGTGTTGACAGTCGTAGCAGGAAACGGCCGAAGTAGCATGGCGTTGTCCTTGACTATCGTTGGCCAACAGGTAAAGTATGGCGCGACGGTGTTACTATGTACGACCACGTAGGTGGGCATGGGCGAGGCCGAGCTCGTTGAGAGATCACATTACATACTCGGCGAGGACGGCTTGACGGGTGCTGAGGCTTGTCCGATGTCTCTGATTTCGAGATGTGCTCGGTAGAGCACTCCGAGCCTAGGGTCGGGGTGCGTTATTGGATAAGGCACCCCCGAGCTCGGTCGGGGTGCGTCGATGAATATAGGGGCGCCCTGAGCTCGACCAGGGCGTGTTGTCTATAGAGTATGCTGGAGCAGCTTCGTGGAGAGCAAGGTATTGTCCACTTTAGGGGAGCACACACGTGCTTAACATCGTGCACGGCTCGTGCACGGCAATTTTCCCTTCACGGCTTCGTCCCACGAGGGGCGCCTTGCTATGAGCATCAGAGAAGGTCGGCACAAGTTGTAGAAACAGAGAGACTTGTCTAAGGTCGACTAAGCCCTTGACGAAGTTCGAGCTCGGATTGACTCTTAGCAGGTCAAGCCCCAGCCCAACCGTGTCGGGGTTTATTTTGGCTAAAATTAGGTGGCCTTACTGTAGCGAGCAGGACGGCCCATTTTGCCCCCCATCAGCTAATATTCACATATAAAATCATCTAAATTAAATGAAACAGCAATACTATTTTTTTTGGTACAAGAAGCAGCAATACCCAAAGCTTGTTGCTATGCTTATCTATCATTATTTGTTACATATAGTTGGTAAATAAATAATTATATTAGGCTTCTACCAGGGAGTTAGAGAGAATAATATAGAATTCTATCAAAGGCCGGAGGATGATGGTAAAAGTTCAGAATTTATACTTTGAATGCTTTAATAATTCTGATTTAATTATGCATCAAATGCAAGATTTATTTGATGTCAAGATATAAACGGAACAATTTAATGCCAGAGTTGTGCATGAACCAGACAAATCCAGTTATTTTTTTTTTTCAGATGTATAATTTAGAATCATGATCTAATTTATGGACTCAGGTTGGTTCAAGTTTTAGTTTTAACCATAATTTCAGATTATTATTATTATTTTTTTGTCGTCACGGTCCTAAATGGATTAGGGTACGCACGAACTTAAAAGTCATCGTGTATCGCATATGGTGCCACAGCAGAAGCAAACTCTCCGCTGCGCGGCGGACCTGATGATGAATAAATATAGGGAAGAAAAGGAAAAAACGGGGAAGAGAGAGTACCGGAAAAAAGAACCCCCGATTCGATTCGGTGTGATGTCTTTCTTCCTTCCCCTGTAACGCGTTTTTATTAGGTACCTCGCCGCCGAGTTTGAATCGAACCGATCGGATCTCGAAGGGAGGGGGGAAGAGGGAGGGAGAGAGAGAGAACGAGAGAGAGAGAGGGCGGATCTCGATTGGATCGAGGAAGAGGGGAAAGAGCGCCTCATGCTGCCGACCGTCTCCAAAGGGCGCACGCCCGCCGCCGTGCGCACCTCCCCCATGTTCCCCCAGTATCTTCGCCGAATCGTCAAGGTTCTCTCCCTTCCCCGTTCCTCCTGATGCTATAAGATCTTATGCTGTTGATCTCCGTCCGTTCGTAGATGGAAGCTATTAGAATTTTCATTACCATTCGGTTTTTTAGTCTGCTGTTGAATCGGATCTGGATCTGATGCTTTGCGATCGTGTTGTTTCTGATCTTAAATTCCTAAATGGCTTGTTTTCTTGTTATCAATTTTGGGCTGCTTATTATTTTCAAGGAATTTCTGGTATCATTAATGATGGAACCCTGCGGGACACATCCGAATTTCCAAGCTAAAATTTGAAAGAAAATGCTGGAATTCATAGAGGAGTTCAGATCTGCGTGCCCTAGCAGCTCTGCTTGGTTTTGTCTGTCTAAGATTATAACTTCGTAAATATTTTTGAGACGCACCTTGCGGACCTGTTTTGAACGAGTATATAGAAGTTTGACTTTTGCGTCGGAGTGAATTATAGATTGGCGTCCATATAGCATTTCAACTAGACTTTGGAGAAGTGTTGAAATGTTGCTATGATCTTAATTTCTAGTTTTTTTTCCTGCCCCGAGCTTAGTATAAAAGATGACTCAGACATTGTAGACTTATGAGTTCATCATGTATGTAGGTGTATCATGCAGTTCGCAATGGAAGCTGAAATTTTGTAAATCTTTTGAACCATGTTGCTTAACAGTTTCAAAGTCATAGATTGGTCCTGGCATGATAATATGACCCTTATTCTATAATTAGTGACCCTTGTCAAAACAGAACATTTGCGTTTTACCCTTTTTTTTCCCTTCGTTTTTTTAGACCCAAGATAACAAATATTGCACATTTGTATTTCTAGCCTACACTTTCTGCCACAAATCTTTATTAAATATTTGCAGATACTCAACCAATACAAGTGCCACATAAAAATGATTTTTTGTATGTAGACATTTGAAGTGAAATGTTGCAACTTTTTTGTCTTCTATGATACATTTAGAACATGCAAGCATGTTTCTTAAAGATAAAATACCATTAGCTACTCAAGTTAGTAGATTGTTTGATATCTATATAAACATATGTCTGTTAATGTATTATGTACGTATGTATGCATATCTTCTACATACATCATATAGAAGCGTTCTTGTGCTAAGTTCTTTGGAGTTTAAAGTTCCAAGCAATTAAAGATAGCTTTTGCCTATTTTCTAGGTAGTATTCTTGCAATGGTCATTAACCTCCATTTTGTCCACCAGCATGAGCTCTTTAACCCTTGACACCTATGGAAATTACCTATAGAATTGAATGATCATCTTGATGTCAGGGCATAACTTCTATATGGAGGAATTCCGAGGCCTACAAATCAATATATAAAACTTCATCAGAGATCAGTACATTCATCGAGCAAATGATACATATTAATTTTTAAACTGTAAAATGACATAAGAATTATATGCATGTCTGCGAACTAACATATAAGATTTGATAGTGTTTTAACTAATTCTATTTATTCATGATTTGGAAACATCATGTGTTACAACAAGTGTTATGTAAGGTCCACATAAATGTCATGGGGAACAATAAGTGTAGCACCAATTACTATAAACTTGCATCAAGGATCACCACTAAGCCCATATCTTTTTGTACTAATTATGGATAACTTATTGCCAATATCTAGGAAGGTGTAACGTGATATATGTTATTTGCAAACAGTATATTATTCATTGTTGAAAAGAGAACTAGACTAAACACTAAATTGGAATTATGAAGGAAAATTTTAGGATTAAAGATTAGTAGAACAAAGGGACCATTTTCGTTGCTTAAGATTTATTGTACAAAATAATAGGGAGATAGATAAAGATATATGTAATAGAATTAGAGACGGTTAGAAGAAGTGGAGAGGTGCATCTAGAATATTATATTATAGGTGTATACCTTGGAGATTTGAAGAAAAAATTTATAGACCAATAATAAGGCCTACCATATTATATGGCTCAAAATGTTGAGAAATAAAAAAAAGTACATGAAAATAAGTTGAATATATAGAAATAAGAGTGTTAAGATGGATGTGTCGTAATATTAAAAAAGATAAAATAAGAAATGAATATATTAGAGGAGCTAAGTTGCACAAATTAAGGATTAAGTGATGAAAAATTGATTGAGATGTCATGGGCATGTATAATGAAGATTTGAGGATGTTCTAGTAAAGAGTGTGCAACAATCCAGGACCTCACCCAAAAAGGCTAGCCGGAAGGTATTATTTGAGTTCTTTGATTTTATATAAATACCCAAGATCTACCCAGCGAATAACCGATGTGGAACTAAACACACGCCCACATGGGTCCTCACATACTCCCTCCGTTTAAACTTTGATGTTCTCGTCAGGCTAAGGGTTCAAATTCATTCAAATCTAATCGCAAGCACCACGATTGGCCCATGGTTAGCCCCAAAAAATTCATGCTGCAATGTCTCCTAGTCTACATAAGTTATGGGCCAGGTCCGCTCTGATACCATTTGTAACAATCTAAGACCTCACCCAAAAAGGCTAGCCGAAAGATATTATTTGGGTTTTTTGATTCTGTATAATTACCCAAGATCTATCCAGCGAATAATCGATGTGGGACTAAACACACGCCCGCACGGATCTTCACAGAGTGTTACTTTGATTTTGTGTTGAAGGTGATAAGAAAAAGGAGGGGAGGACCTAAGGTGACATAGATGGAGATTATGAGAAATGATGTAGAGAAATTTGGAATAATATCAGACTTGACCCTAAATAGGAATGTGTGGCGAATGAGGATCCATAAAACAGATCCTAAATAGTTAGAAAAAGACTAAATGGTTATGGTTACGGTTATGCATGTCATGTGCAAATGAACTTTAACATGTCATGGTTGTGCAAGTTTAAACATGTTTCGCAAATACTATGCTAAAACATAAAATATTTTATTTTTAGAAATTCTGCTGTGCTAAGTTATGCATATGAAAAATAGATTATACAGAATTATTTAATGACTTGTAGTTGATGCTAAAGTCATGTCCAAGTTGCCTAATTAACTATCACAAGATGTGCAGATATGAATGACTTACTCTTGCTGCTAATCTTAGTATTTATGTTTATCTCTGTCTTGTATTTGTCTGCGTGACTGTTGATCTGGAGCGTTCTATTAATAAATTTTTCTTTGCACTTTGCTGCTTGAATCATGGTATTCTAGAGATCCTTCTGAGCAAGATAATGCTGATAGAGGGTCTGATTTCAAATTAGTTCTGTGTTTACTTTTGACCCTAATTAAGTATTTATATTTATATTAGATTTCCACTGATTCATGTGGTCCATTGTTTGGCTTATTGTAGTGTCAACAAATGGATATCTATTACTAGATTTTTCTTAGCACTTTGCTGTTTGAATCATGGTATTCTAGTCATCCTTCTGAGCAAGATAACACAGATACATGGATTTGATTGCAAATTAGTTCTTTTTTTACTTTTGACACTAATTAATTATTTATATTAGATTTTGACTGACTGGTGTGGTCCATTGTTTGGCTTATTGTAGTGGCAACAAATGGATATTGAGTATACATTCTGGCAAATGCTTCATCTTTGCACTTCACCAAAAGTTGTGTATGTATCTTTTTTATGCATTCATTTTACTTTGGTTATTGAATACATTATATTTTAGGTATGTCTTATTTCAGTTTTCAAACAGAGGATCATACTTCAAATAGATATATTTACTATAGTAACGTAGATGAATTTTTATCCTAATCTCCTTAAGTGACAAACCCTAACTGTACATCCAGCAAGCAAATCTCAGCCTCACATAATTTGCAAGAATATACTTTGGCCACATTAACTTGCGTTGCTAGCTTCTGACATATATGGAGAACATTTCTGGAGATGCCTGTTGCCATGTATAACTTTATGTGAAAGAGTTCTGAGGAGTAACCATCCCTTACATCTAAAGCTTTGACAGTCAGAGTAGAGGATGTTAACAGAGTACAGATGGAAAGTGTGAGGAAAAAAATTGAAACAATGATTGATAACGGTGCCAGCTTTGTGATATCCGAGGTCTTTCAGAAGTATTAGGTTAATTGTTTATCATTATTTAACTTTTTTTTTCTTGCAAGTGTAGCTATACTGTTGGCAGCTATGCCATACTGTCTCCTTTACTTAATTAATAGATGATTTACAATCTGGTGAACAAGTAAAACTATGTACTTTTTGACAAAATGATCAATCAAGTAATAATGTAATGTTCCAAGTTTGGCCTGTATTGTTGTTACATTTTTTTTATTTTTTTAGCATTTGTTGCATCATTATTGAAATATCTTATTCAATTTATTTCTGGGTATCTGCATGTGGAAACTGAATTATGGAAGACAGCTATCAGCACACCAAATATCATAAGCGTAAGCATCTGACTTAACATTAACCATTCTTTATGTTAGTGGCCTTTTTTTTTTTTGTTGAAAGTTTGATAGTTTTGTTGGCTAGTAGTTATTGGTCTACCTGTTACGTATCCTTCCATACTTTTTGGCATAATAATTTGCATCTTTGTATATCTTATATTCAAAGGTTTGTTTGCATGCATCTCCATTAGGTCGAGCATTGTTTCTTCTCTCTTTTTCTTGGAAAGATTAGTTTGTGCTGAAGAGAATGATAGGAGTGAGATTTCAGTACCTTCCAGGTATCACAATTTAACAATTTAAACGAGCAAAGATATGGTGACATCCACGAGCACATTAGACTACCATTTTATTGGTTTTTGATGTCACATATACATGGTCAGCAAGATGGAAACTTTTTCACTGCTAAATTGCTAAATGGATCAAAACCTTCTTTGTTGCTATATAAGTAAGGCCTTTATCAGATCTATTATTCATTCTGGCACTTCCCTGCTTTTTCATAGCATCATTGTCTATGAAGGCATATCTAGTAGGTCACTTCTAAATCTTGTTAAAAGAACTTTGGAGATAAGATATTATGATAGTTTGCCTAGGAACTCAATGGACTACTTTCCAAGAGAGTTGTCATATCCTTCATATAATTAGGGAAGAAAAACAAAATATTTTTAGTATCATGAACTTATATATTATGTTGCTCTGGTCCCTTAATCTAGATATGACAAGCAGCTTTCTGCAAAATATTGCATAGAAAATTACAGCATGTACTATAAGAAAGTCTCTAAAATACCAAACATCCTTCACGAATAAGACATGTATACTTTCTTAGACCAAATATTTTTATAAGGGTTTCCTTTTCATTTCAACCTGTTCGCTTTTTCAATGACTCCTTGAACTCTCAGAAATGAGAAATATGATACCGCTAGTTGATTGTTTGCAACTTAGCATGTTGAGAAAGCAGATTATTTTTCAATGCATTTTATTTTTTTTAATTTAGTAGTTTGGATCTAATGGAGATTTTTCACATATTGTTTATTTTTAAGATTTATTCCCGAATAACCTAGTGCATTGAAATGGCCTTGAATCCTAGCATAGCCTAAACCAAGGTTTGTCATCTCAATACTAGACCCCTTATTGGTACCATTCCATTACTGTGTTAGTACATGGTATGGTACGAGATGGCAAATTGTAACGAGTTTCGGTATTGTACGAGACAGCGTACTGGTTCGGCAGTGGTATGATACAATATATGCCCGATCGGTACGGTATTGACCGGTGTTGCAAACCTTGACCTGAACTTTTCTGTGTGATATTGACAGAATTCAAGGAGATCGGCAATTGCAAGAATTTTAAACGGGCAAGGCTAGTAATTGAACTAAATTATCATATGGAGATTAAGGAAAATTATGCAAGAAGTAGAAATTTGGTGAATACGGATTCATAAAGTCAACCACAAATTGTTGGGTTAATGCTTGATGGTTATGGTTATAGTTAAGCTCCTTGGTTTCTGTTTGTGCCTCTTTTTGTTCAATCATACAGAAATAGTACCAACTATATCTGAACAGTTTTTAAGTGTATAATGTGAGATTATTATTTAATATATTATGATGGAGATATCGATCAAGTTACGACCACTTTATGACAATAATTAGCATTAACACTACAAGATATATAAAAACTATTCAGAAGTCTAGGATTCTATATCTTTTCAATTCTTTTTTCCTAGAAGATATGTTTTCAAAGCTTTTATACAATAGACAGATATTCAGTGGCATCTTGTTAATCGATTAATAACTTCTAGATTAATATCTTCCATGGAATAATTTATAGCATTTTCTTTGTGAATTTGTATTCTTTTGTACCTTCCAGAGCATTGTTTTATACAAGTTTCACACTCAATTTCCTGAGGAACCATTTTGAATTTATATTATGATATGTTTAATCATCCTTTTATTTTGTTTGTTGTATCAAAAAGGCAGCTAGCATTTATATATACATCTCCTCTTTTCCCAGAAACAAAGAACCAGTGGGCACGGGATGATCCTGCTTTTGTTGTTATTCTCTGTCTGTTTTTGGTAGTTGCCACTTCAGCTTATTGTGCTGCGTAAGTTTCTCTTTATTGCCTGCAAGTTCTGCAATTGGTACACTATTTATTCTGGATGATAGGATTTGCAATTTTCTCTAATTCCTCTAGGTTCTGCTTTATGATCTTTTAGGTTCTTTATGAAACTATTTTTCTCCCTTCATTGAGTACATGCTTTCTTATTTTGCTATGCACTGTGGATATTGATATCTTTTTCCATGTTCTAGGTATGGTGAAAGTTTGGCACATGCTGTTTCTGCAGTTGTTTCAGTTGTTGTTTTTCATTTCTTGATAGCTGGAATAATTTTGGCCACATGCTGTTGGTAAGATTTTGATCTGGAATGTTTTATGCGTGAAACAAGCTTCTAGTGATTAGTTGTGTTTTTTTTCCCTATAATTTCATTATCATCTTTATGACATTGTTCCATTTTATGTATTTGTAAAACGTTGCAAGATATAAAAACTAATGGCATGCTGGAGAAACAATCCATTTTGTCTTTAGTGAAAGTAAAGATTGCTGTGCAAGATTACTGACAGAGCACAGATGCTGCTAATTATAATGTAGCCATGCTTGGCATGTATAATGCTCATTAAAGGAAGAGGATGATCGCAACTCATCTCACTTGATGCTTCTTTAAGATCAGTGTTAATTAATTATGCATTTAGTTTTGTTTTCTTCATGTGATCCTCTTATTTCTCTTCAATGAAGAAAGAGATTGCAAACTGTACTATGTTCTAAGGGATTTATATATCTGAAGGATAAAAAGTTGTTTGTAGCTAGAGTAGACAGACGGATAGGGATGGAGTTGGGCTTACCTTTTATAGCGGATTTCATTAGTAATATTTTCAGATATGTATTTGCTATGCATGGTTGCATATGTCACGTGAAGCTGAGGTTCAACGTACCAACCTGTATCGCCTAGGGTGGGGCATACCATAGCATACCGGAAACATACTGCGACGCAAGGGCCAAACCAGTCTGTGCCAGGTGGAATAGACCAGTTCTGCCTGGTTTTGTGTTGTCGCAACTTGTACCACTCGGTTTGCGCAGTAGCATGGTTGGGCATGAGAAAAGGATCTCTTGATCCTGTGTCTGTATGGGAGTTGTACTATACAGTACTGAATGTATGTACACTACCTGTACGGTGCTCGATAGGGCATAGTGAACTTGTGTGAAGCCTTTCAGATTGTGGTATTAGAGAATATGACTGACAAATTTGAGCTACCATTTTGCAATCTATTGGCATTTGTAATATCTTCATCACATTTACCATTGTTCCTCTGTATGTCCGTAAAAGTCTGGGGAAGAGTGGGAGTTGGAGTGTGAATTATAACTTTTAAGTTGCTCTAACCAAAATGGGACAGGGAATGATAGCACAATGTGGTGTGCGAGTGACTTTGACTTCATGAATTAGTGAAATTTGCTTTTAAGAGAGCACCTCATCTACTTGTGCTGCCTCTTATTTTCCTTGCATCCAGCACCTGGGTGGATCTTTTTCTTGGTCCTGATGCCTTGTTTGTGGCAAGCTCAATTGCAATTGCACAGTACCAAATCCATTTCGTTCTTCTCAGCTTCGGCCATGCATTGTTTCTACCATCAAACTTGTGCATAAGCAACAGCTTTCTTTCATGACCAGATTAAAAACTACTCTGGGTTCTTGACTGCACATTATCATTTAGGAAACTTGACTGCACAAAAGTCAAGTCATTTACCCTTTTTTATATCATCCTCCCCTTTTGGACAGATAATGAAATTAGAATATTCAAAGTTCAAACAGATATAAGCTTATGTTGGTGGCTGTATAGAGCCCACTAATTGTAATTAATACTTATAACAAAGACTAAATATGTGATGTCAAATATGTTTGAGTAATGTTGAAGCTACATATTCAAGAAATGAAATATTAAATTTGCAAATCTAACATGATGCTATTGACATCCTTCTTTTTTAATCACAATTGGAGGATAGGAGGATGTATAAAGTGGGAATGGGGATGAGAAAGGAGCATGAAGATTGAAGATGATGTTTTGTGCATAAGTAAAATTTTAAGTAAATCGAGGAGCAAATGTTGGAATGCTACATAAATACAATGAATTGTCTATTGGAGGTACTGTTCTAATGTAACAATCATAAAAAGCCATAGCACTAAAACGGCTACTACTCGTCTTTCAGGCAAGGTTTAAGTACTGATCCGGTATGATATGGGTATGATGAAGGATTATTGTGTCCTTGTACCAACACATATACGGAGTGCTATGCTGATGCCAACCGTTCAGTGTGTTGGTATGGGGGCATACCTTACTGATAAGGTACAGGTATGGGGCCTGATATTGGGACTTAATAGTCATTGCTTTTGTATATTATGTGTCTTCGATGTGTTCAAAGAGTTTAAACAACGAACTGTATAGACAATCTGGGTATGATGAAGGCTTATCATGCCCTTGCTCCAACTGAAAAGGCATTGCTCTTACTATGTGAGTCTTTGATGTGTTCAAAGACTTTAAACATTGAACTGTATAGACAATTTCTTCCTCATACATATCCCTCTAGAAAGAAAAAATAGGAAAACTCTCAATAAATGATAGGCCAGGTTCACCACTAAATATTGAGAGTGCATGATGGTATGATTCCTTGCCTAGAAGATACAAAATATTCACCAGATCAAGATATGAGAGTTTAAGCATTGAAATGGTGAATTGAGCAATTCTTATCATTATTATTTGTTTGTTGAGAAAAAATTGGACCATTATCTTCTTAAAAAAACACTTGTCTTGTTACAATGAGGTAGAGTACTAGAGTGGGAGCAAGAAAATCAATGCCTATGTTGGAGATCAGCGACAAAGCAAAACTACCTTTGCCACTTATGAGGCGACAATAAGGCCTGCTCCTTGGAGTTTGTAAAAATGCACTTGCTTCTTTCTCTTCCATAATTGAGTCACTGAGTTGAGGAAGCATAGAATTAAGCAGATGATAATTAGTGAAATCACTAATTTGTCCCTTAACAGATCCTGCAATGAGGTGCAGAGAAAGGGAAATGAGTTATGTTTTTTTTGAATACGTAGGATAATACACTAAGGAGCTGCACAAGTGCAAGAGTAAAATGACTGAGCAGCACTAAGAAAGCATCTTGTTTCACAAATTTTGTTGGCAATGTCAGGCTTAGAGATGGTCAAAGAGATTAGACAATTGATAACAATTATTATCATTGTAAGGACTTGTGATGGGAAGAAGCTTCAGACTGAGTTGTTCAAAGGACTAATGGCCTCCCTTTCAGTATAGACATATATGATTGATCAAATTGGAGTTGTACTTTTCTAATGGTTCTTTTTAATATTTATAATTCTTTTAATCACATGCTGTAAGCTTTGTAGTTGCTTGTAACAATCGAACAGATATTACCCATTTGATTTGGTTTCATGTATTATTATCTAAATTTCTTTTCAAATATATCTACAAAAACAATTGCTTTAAGGTTAGTGGTTTCCATACAGGTTTCTGACAAATGCTTATTTGCGCGAGGAGGCTCCAAACAGCCATGTGGTCGAGCAACGTGTTGAATGGTACCTCATGGAATTTAATTTATCAGCAAGTATACTAGTTGCCATGTCTTAAATTCCACATGGCTTGGTTTCTTATTTACATTTTCTTCACATTGAAATCCTTTGTTTTCTTTCTGACTGTCCTTCATCAATTGCAATATGGCAGTTATGCATATCACCTATAGGCATGCGCTTGGAATATGTTATCGCCAACTGCTTATCAAATATTTAAATCAATTTATGCGAATGCATAAGAGTATCTTCTGGCATTATTGCCAGCCTTCTCCGGTGATGCATAAGATCAAACACTATTGTTCTGGATCTGATAACATAAAATTTTTGACAGATCCTCCCTGTTTTCAATTTATTCTTAATGAAGACATTTTTTGGGGGTGGTTCCTTGTTTTTTTTTTTTTGGGGGGGGGGGGGTAGTGGAGGGGAATAATAGTGTACATGCATAGTTTTTTTTGTAAAGGGTATAATAGTTTTTTTTTTTTTGGGGGTGGTTGCTTGCATGGCCTTAATGTTGCAAGATCTCATTTCATGCTAGCGTGCAATCAGTGAAAGCTAGTCACAATTTTGTAAAGGGTACAGGAAGTGCTATATAGACATCACTGACCACTTAATAAATTGATTTAATATATGATTGGTTGGTAGTTAAGGATTAGATGAGCCTTTGATATAAATTTTAATCTAGGATTATTTTCCTATTTTCAGGTGTAATTACAGTCATTTGTCCTGGGCCTGTAACTTGAGATTTTTTGAATATTTTTTTAGTGTGAAAGCAAAATTTGTGAACTGTGTTATTTACCTAATGGCTTGAACCCTTCCTTTATTGAAAGTCCAAATGCCTCTCCTCTCGGCCTGTTTCAGTTTGGTTGGTTGTATTGTATGAGGTCCATGTCTTGCACCTTATTTTGCACCTTCTAATGTCAGGCATTCGCATTGGACTCTGCCATGCACATAACCAAAGAAGAGAGAATAATTATGTGGCCTATTTTTCCAGGATATTATTAGTGGAATTGAATGTCAACTTATGTATGGTATAAAAAATGTTCTACATTTTTAGAGCATCATATAGACATGAAAAGCAACTTCTTGATGTATTGGCTTAAAAAATTCTCAAAAATTATGAGTACACAACATTACCGAGAGTTGATTTTTCAAGCAGAATCTTGAACAACTTATAGCTTTTTATGAATAGGATTTTCATGCATGTACACTATACAACTAGAGGCATACACTACCTTTTTGAAAACATTAATTTCTCACTTTGCATCTCAGCCTATTCAAGATTATTTGAGATGGTTTACTTGGTGGACTTGATGCCACATATGACCCTGAAAGGAGGATTTAATGTAAGTAAAAGGGATGTAAAGGGGAGAAACTATAGGATTTGTATCAACTGGTGTTAAGTATGTCGGTGTTTTGGATGATAGGACCTGGGATATAAATAAAGATCAGTATATGATTGATAAAGTCAGATCCTCATAGAATGACTATGGAAATGTTATTGAAGTTCCTAAAAGTTATTAGTACCTTAAATGGAATCTAAAGTTACATTTCGCCCTATGCTATGCTTCTGAAAGAGATCCAAACAACCATGTCCGAGGCTTCTGGACATCCATAAATTGTAGGACTTCTTATGAACACATTTGTGATATCTGATGACTAATTTAGAAATCTTTTTTTTTAAAAAAAATATTTTTTGATATTCTTGTTCTCTATATAACATGAAAATTATTTGTTTTCTATTTCTATTTACCAAATCTTTCATATCTGGTGTTTTTATATCTGTAGGACAAAACATTACTTGTTTGGATAAAGCTTTACCAGGCTGAACTACTAAGATTCTAATTTGATTTCTTTCCAATTTTCTGTACTTTGGTTTTCATACACCTAACCACCAGTCTCTCTTCGGTTTTCTTTCTCACTCCTCTATGATAGGATTAGCACCATTTCAACTGTTGTTTTAATGAAGCTACAATGATTGAGTTACTAATGTTATGTGCTATTTTCAGGCTGTATGCTTTTGATGTTCACTGCAACTCTTTCTTTCCCATGTTCATTATGCTTTATGGTAACTACACCAAATTTCTTTTTAATTAAATCTTTGTTATTATTACTATAGTGTTTATCACATCATGGTTGTGTTTTCACTGACAACTTCTTATCTGCTTCAGTAATTCAGTACTTTGTGTCACCCATCTTGGTTGCACATGGTTTCTTTCCTGTTCTGCTATCAAATCTGCTTTTCATGGTGGCTATTTCTTACTATCACTATCTGAATTTCCTAGGATATGATGGTATGGAAATTTTATTCTGCTGAGTATTAGGATGTCATATTCATTTTCTTTTTTTTTAAATGATGAAATATCTCACGTATTCTGTATTGGACTTACTGATGCAGTCCTGCCATTCTTGGACAAAACTACTTTCTTTTTGTATCCAATTGGTCTTGTCATCATCCTATCCCCTCTTAGTAAGTACATATTCAATACCACATCCCAATTAAGCTTGGAGCCCTAAGAATGGGCATCATTCTCTCTCTGTGTTTTTTAAATGCTTGTTATTGGTGCGTGTAGTGATTCTAAGTGGTTTCAACCCTACAAGATACATTATGAACTTATACTTCAGTTAGCAATTATGGTTCAACCCACCGGAGCAGACAAATCATTGCGGAGACAAAACTAATTGCAGATTGATATGCAAACTTTGGGTGGAAAAGAAGCATTTGCTAGATACCTTTGTTTATGTAAAGCAAATTGGCAGAACGTCTATCGACTCTTGCAGCTTTCATCATAGGGTGCCAAACATGCAACAATTGCCACACAAGAAGCTTGGAACTTGAGGAATAGATGAAAAGGAATGCTTTCTTTCTTTGGTCATTTTATTCAGGCCTGTTGCTAGGCAACCAGGTGAATGGAATGCCTAGTTTGCCTAGTTTTTAGGCATTTCGAGCTAATGTAAAACTTACATGTGATAATGATGAGTTTAACCTCCATTTTCAAGGAATCTATATCATCACAGCTTCATGCATGTGTTTGAGCACCAGCATATGACTAATAAATTACATGTGCAATTAGAGCTTTAATGTACTCTGTGAGTGCAATATTTTATAATTAGCTGCTATTAGAAAGTGAGTTCTTTTTCAGAGTAGAAAAGGAGATAAGCAGGGAGATCATTGCTAAGAAAAATCTAATTTTCCTTTGCATGAATTTTATATAGAGTATACTTAAAGCTATTTTAGATTTTGTTATATATTCATCCTAACTCCTGAGAATGTTTTCTGCCCTGCTGATGAGTTTGGTAATGTTTTGGACTGACACGTCATGGAACTACTTTGCCTTGAGGGCATTACCCGAAATTTGTTTATAATCTGGGTGATTTAGGCACCTCATTTCTTCAAGGAATATGATTGGTTATCTTGGCAATTCCTTAAAAGGGGTTTGGCATGCAACGAGGACTTTCAGCCAATGATTTGTGATTCTCTATTGTGTTGATTGTAATGTTAGTCCTGTTAAATAGCCTCTATCTTAGATTTCTTTTTGTGACCAAGTGCCGCCTAATGTCCGGCCAACTTGCTGAGCTATCCATCACTTGTATTTCTTTAACTACATTCGTAGCTTCAGAGTTTGGTGCTCCTCTTCCTTAACTGTTAGGAGTGAGTTCATGCATTGCCGATCTAATAAAAGTAGTGGCACCTGAATTCTATTGAATGCAAGCTTGTGGCTTCTGACTGTAAATTTCTTGAGATTGAAGTTGAAACATATCAGAAAGGTTCCCTTTTCTCCAAATGTTTTTGCTTATGCTGTCATAAGTGGTTTCCGTGTGCTTATCATAACGTGTTGGATTCCCATGGAGTTTTCCTTTTCGGGTAGACTAAGAGAGGCCCCTCTTTTAGGGTACATCTAAAGGACTTCCGGTCGTTTCATCTGCTACTTTTGTGGACGAGTATTTGCCAGTACGAATACTGAGGGGTGTGAGCCCTGGATGCTGTGAGGACATGCGAACTATGGTTGAAGCCTTCCTCATCCTACTACCAAGAAGCATTTCCTCTGCCTCAGTGGCACACCTTCCTCGTATGAAGGCATTATGTTATTCTTTTCTCTTGATGCATCTGTAGCTTTGCTAAAAGGAGCTCCATATCATTGGCCGTTGACTACTCTCAATTTTAAGGAGAATTCTAGCATTAAACATCATTATTAACTTAGGTGCAATAAATTTAGATCTAGTTAACCTTAGATTATCAGCCAAGGCATCTTGGGACAAGAAAAGGTTTTATCAGGAACCCACATTTTTTTTTCTTTTTTTTTCCCTCTCCTCCTTTGAGAAAGCATTTTAGTAACACTAGTTAATTTAAGCTTCTGCAACTAGAGAGATACCTCCACGGTTCTCTCTATACATGAAAAGAGTCAAAAATCGCAATCAACTAGTTACAAGTCAAAATTTTTCTCGTTTAGATTGCATTTTAGTCGATCATGTGAATCTCATTACTCTTTCATTACCACGAGTCCCCGATCGACCCCAATGATGCGATGCCATCTATTGCTTGGAGCCTCATCTTAAAGATCTTGCTGAATAAATATTCATTCCATGTGGAGGACAACACAAACGAGGTGCATTGCATGATGAGCTTCATGCTCATGGTATCAGCATTCAACATAGAGAATTTTCTGGGCAAGATTTTTCCCCTTCTTTTTTACACGTGGGGATCACTGTAGAAGGTGCCTTTCACGTTGCTTACCTTGAGGGGAATCTCTGCATCATTTCCCTTCATATATATATATACATATATATATATATAGATAGATAGATATACTTTGCACCAGCCCTTTCCGGTGGCACCAGTCACCAACCATCAATTGGACTTTTCTATTAATATCAGAGTTCAGGGCCTCAGGCCAACCACTACACTTACTATTTACGCTTCGGGAAGTAGGAATACTATAAATATACTAACCCAACCCCGCCGTCGGCCCCACGAAAAATTCCCTTCCGTGCGTGCGTAATATGCAAGACACCGGCAAAGTCGGCAGCACTGCTAAAAAACCCTGGAAACCAAAGCAAAATCCAACCGCCCGCTGCTGAGAAGCTCCAGTGGAGGATTCCATTGTCCTTTAATTATCCATCTTCGTTTAAATCCTCCTCTCCTTCCTTTTTTTCAAGAAAAACCCTAACCCAGTCCAATGGATGCCGGAGAAGTTCTCGACAGCCCATCCACGACGCCGCCGCCGCCAGCGGCGGCTTCTTCCGCGTCGCCTAGCTCGCCCCGTCTGAGTGGGCGATCTGTACACCGTGCCCTCGGCGGCGGCGCAGGTCTCCCTCCCTCTCTCTCTCTCTCTCTCTCTCTCTCTCTCTCTCTCTCTCTCTCTCTCTCTCTCTCTCTCTCTCTCTCTATATATATATATATATATATATATATATTATATATCCCCCTTTCTCTCTCTCGAACTAGGGTTTTCGTTTGAACCCTCGATGATCTTTGGTTCTTGGTCGTTCCAGTTGCCGATGTGCTCCTCTGGAGGCGGAGGAACGCCGGGATTCTCGTGGCGGCAGCCGCCATCGCCGTCTGGTTCCTCTTCGAACGGGCTGGGTACAGCTTCCTCTCTCTAATGGCCAACGCGTTTCTCCTTCTCGTCGTTATCCTCTTTTTCTGGGCCAAATCAGCCTCCCTTCTCAACAGGTCTGCTGCCTTTCGCTCTCTCCCTTCTTGCCTTGGTGCGATTCGCTTCTTCGTATATATTTTCTTGGTTAATGAGAGGGTACGATTGTTCCGAAATTTTTGAGTGCAGGCCACTTAGTTGTTCTTAAATCTTAATAGGTCGATTGTTGACTGATATGATTGTTAATTTGTTCAAAATATTGGATTCTTAGGCCTCTTCCGCCCCTTCCCAATCTCGAAGTTTCTGAGGTGTTCGTAGGGAAAGCTGCGGACGAGGCTCGGGTGTGGATCAATCGTGTGTTGGCTGTTGGACATGATATTGCCATTACAAGAGATAGGAAGGTGTTTCTTCAGGTATTTCTCTTTGCCCTTTCATGCTTTGTTAAGCTTAAGCTTGTCCCTTGTCTTACTTCTTTCTGATATTGTCTCTTTTGACCCCTTCTTCTCTAAAGGTTACATTGCTTTTGTGGCTTGTCTCATATATCGGCAGTTTGTTTAACTTTCTTACACTAGTTTATATTGGTGAGTTTCGGTGGACTTTCTTTATTTTCGTTCTTTGATACAAGATAGAATTGTAAATGGAGGCTAGCTTCTTCCTCTTATGATCTGCATGTTCTGATTTGTACTTTGATATTATTGCAGGGTTGCTTCTATCTATCACTCTTCCTGCATTGTATGAGAAGTACCAGGACCATGTTGATGAAAAGCTTGGTATAGCACACAAATTACTCTTGAAACAATATGACAACATCCTAAGAAGGGGAACAAGAAAGCCAGCCAAAGAAAAGAAGACCCAGTAGCATGATAGTCATGTTTTGTCGACTCTTATCATGTAAATACTTGCACCTCATGATAATAACAATATGGTAGAATTTACTTTCCTATCATTTATTTCTAGATCAATGCATTTCAAACTTAAATTTATGAATTCAAGTAGTGGAAGAACCTTTCATTGTGAATAATCCAAGTTTGTTACTCAGTAGTCAATGGATTACAGAGAGAAAAATGGAGAGGGAGCTAAGGTATGCCGCTCCTGGTGGAGTTGTTCAACTAGTTGGTGTGCACCAAGACTGATGGTGGTCCATATATATTGATATCTACAAACAGTTGATTTTTGGTTTTAAAAAAATTATACAAACTGATTCTCCTTTTTTTTTGTAAGAAAAACATTTCATTTATAATTTGTTTGGCAATCTTGGTGTTGATCATTTTTTGATAATAACAAAAGGAGTGCCACTTTTCCATGTTCAAATGTGGAACTTCTCCCTAGTGAACTTGCTAAGTAGAGGGGTGCCAGACCAAAGTCCTGTTGGCTTCTCAATGTAGATATGGCTTACAGTGAGTTCTTATTTTAGATGAACAAGTATGCATTCAAGTTGGATTCAAGCACTGGTTGAGTTGTAGCTTTTGTCTCTTAATTCTCTCTATCTCTCTCTTGTTTCTCTTATTCTCTTTCTATGTGTGAAAAGAGTTTGACAGTCTAATTGTCGTCTGATAGTTTTGTTGTGCTTTTCCCAATCTTTGTTGTAGTTGTAGCAATTGGCCTCACTTTACCTTGTGACTGACTACACCTAGTTCTTTATTTCACTTATATATTTGTTATACATATGCTTATATTCCATAGAATACTGGAATTATGATGTAACATCTGGCATTTATACCTAATTACCTATTAATATATACGGTTTTTTTTCTAAATCAACTTTAGCGTTATAGATGTATCACTGGGTACATTTTAATATAATTTCCATTGGTCATTATAAGTTATTTAATTCTTTTTCGGATATAGGTGTTTAGTTTATCTACTTAATGTTAAGTAGATTAGTTATGGATCACTATTATTAGTTTTTAATTCTTGAATTAAACTGTTTTCCTAATACACAATTTCAATATTTATGAATATGATAAAATTGTATAAATTATATTTATTGTATAAACATTTTAGTAGTTGAGAAAACATGCAATAAATCAGAATTTGCAGAAGTTCTTAGTCTTTACCGTTTCCCAATGATGCCATCCCCTACCAATCGACTTGAATCCTAAGTTGGAGACATGTTTTTCTTTTGCCTTTTGCTAACTACTTTCAAACAGTCACTTTTGTCCCGGTAACTTTCCCTTTTATGGTGCTATAGTGGAGCAACAGGAGGAATTGTAAAGGAGTACCGGATAAGGGGGTTCATGTTTCTTGTGAGTGTGGAGCAGTGGATTTAATGTAGGTGTGGAAAATATTTTTTGACCCCCTTTTTGCATCAATAGAGAGGTCTGAAACTGGGGGTTCCTACATTTCTTTTGTAACTCCTTTTGTTTCTTTCCCATATGCTGTATTCTTTTCTTTATATGGATCTTGCACTTGTCCGGAACTCATGCAATCAACATATTGTACCTCAAACTTCTTTTTGATCTCTATGTATGTTTTGTGCTATGAGAGGCTTTCATGAAAACAGCTACTTACTCCCCTTTATAACTAGATTTGGATTACTGAAGGAGACATAAAAGAAATTCCTGAAAGCTTTTCTCTTAGCTTTTTTTTTAATATTGCTCAGGTTGGACCAAGTTCGTAGCTTGATCTCTCTGAGAATTGACAATTTTTACCCCCCTTGTATTGTATTAGTTAGTTTTACTTGCATGAAAGTATTTTTGTCATTTAATTGTCATTAATGCATCTTTTTTAAATCCTACATGCATGCATGCATACATACATACATATGCATGCATATGTATGTTTGTATAATATTTTGGTATAACCTTGTATGCATGCATACATATGCATGCATATGTATGGTTGTATAATATTTTGGTATAACCTTGTTGTTCTTTTTGGGATAAATGTTGAATGTCTTATACATTTTGGTGTTAGTAGTTTGATTTTCGGATTGGTCCTAGAGAATCCTTAGGCTATGTTTCTTTTAGGAAGCTATGCTAAATTTAGAGGTTGAGAAGAACTAGTTGAGCAATCCATAGTTTTACACTAGTGGGCAAGCACTAATAGCACTTGGTTGAAGGAGTATAGTTGTCTGCTTCTTACTTGATTAGGGAACTAGAGTTGGGTTTGTATTAGCACCTAAACTAACACTGATACCTAGAAAAGAACCCAAACATTGTTGGAAAAAAGGGCTCTACCATGGTGGTTTTAGGGTTTAGCTGTCATGCCATGGCTCTTGGTGGCCTGGAATGGCACTTGAGCTCATGGCAGGTGCCATTGTGGGCCTGAACCTAATAAGGTGGATGCTTGTGGCAGGCCCACCCATGGCAGGCGATTGGTTTTCTTTCATTGTCTTTCACAAATAATGATTTAGCACGACCTCCTTCAGTCACTCTGTAGCATGACTTTGTTTTGCTTTATTGAGTAATTATATGATGTTATGACTAATATAATGATGTGGCTATTCCAGAAACATTGTTGATTAGTTCTGCATGATTAATGAATTTTAATATTAATTACAAGACAATCATTGAACCTTCGATTTAAATGCACACATTCTCTCTCAAAAAAATGCATGTTTTCTGCTTTATTCTTAAGTCTAGAGTGATATTGACTTATTGATTGAATTATTTGAGTATGTAACTCATTGGTACACATTTTTGATATAAGCAATACTTTTATTTAGGTATATGTTAGTTGATGTAATCATTATTTATTATTCTATGCTCATTCTTCATAGTTTTATTTTTCTGATTGTGGTTGCTATACTGCCAAGATGTATCAGAGAGCTACTTGTTTTATGTTTTATGGATGATATCATTTTAGATTGTCAATATTTTTTATCTTATAGATGATTTTATCATGTTTGGTAGAGTGATGTTATCACAAATTATGCATCTTTATTTTCCAATGTTTCATATCTTTGTTGTTGATGGCTTTTCCCATTATCTTTTTTTTTCCATGATGTTCATGTGAAATATTGTTCATTGGATACTTAGAGTAGGGTAGATTGCTAATATATTTTAACAGCTTGCCTTGAGCTCTGGTTAGGGATGGTAACGGGTCGGGTATGGGTTGGGTAAGCCATTATCCGTACCTGCCTCATACTTGTCTCAGGGTGGGGCGGGGTGGGTAGAGTTAAACAAGATGGGTTGGACAGATCAGGTCATGTAAGGTTGTAAACATCTTTTCTTTGCATATAAATTAAACAAATAGGGAATATAAAAATAAACATTACTACTTCACATAACATTAAACAAAATAAGTGTCGAAGACATAGAACGTTCAAACCAAATTTTCAGCAACAATACAAAACATAACAAGCAAAAATATTGTTTTTTAAGAAGTCAAATGTCTCTTAAACTAAGAAAAGCAATCAACTAACAAATGAACAAGTAAGTATCATGGCATGTAACCTTTCACATATTCACTCTTTGGGGCAATTGGAGCAAAAATAGGGAGAGGATTTGTGAAAAGTTTTATATATCCAGATCGGATTCAGGATGGGTTTTACCATTACCTGTACTTGCCCTGAATCTATTGCGGGTCGAGTAAAACCCGCCCTATTAGGGTCAGGTCAAGTCGATACTCAATGGGGTAGTGTAAATTGCCACCCCTAGCTCTTGTCACCCACCATCCAACGTGTGCTATGAACACCCTCAGCCTTTGCCAGGTGCTTTTTGGAACATTGATCTTGAAATTGTAGAATCCCATTCTTGAATAATCTATTGTTATCTTGCTACCTAGATATATTTGCAAAAACATGGAACACACTTGAGAAAGATCAAGGAAGAAGTTATTGTACATAGATGATTTCGAGATGGGGTTCTTAACTAAATGCCTTTAGGCAAGACAGAAGATGTATGAAATTTTAGGAAATGCTGAGCAGTTATCTCTCTAGAGGTTTTGATGGAAACTAATCTGTTTATAGCATGTACATTGCCAAAATGCTAAATTTGAGCCTCATGGTTTTATAATAATGACCAAATTAGTTGCTATGAATGTGAAAGCTGGCCATGTTAAAGCGCATGATCAATGTAGAACTTTAAGTTATATTAGCAACGAGGTTCGCCGTACCAGTTGATACAGCATCGTATCGAGCATACCGTACCATACCAAGCATACTTTACCGTGTTGGTATTGAACTGGTATGCAGTCTCATGCCATACCGACACTTAGCACTCCTCATCATCTTGTATCGTACCACATACCAATAATGTAATAAGATGATACCGGTACGAGGTTTAGTACCGAGGCGGCGAATTTTGATTAGCAAGGTTTTAGTTTAGCAAAGTAATATGCAGAATTAATTGTTATTAGATTAGGGGTTCTAAGTTGCTCATATTTCTAAGAATTTAAGTTACCTGGTGTATATGTGAATCTGTGCCCATGTGCATCATTGCACATGTGAGGGCGCACATGTGTGCATGCATGTGCACTAGTGCATGTACTCTTGCAATAGGTTTTCTAAATGTTCTTAGGATTCTATTTCTTGCTAGGCTCCAAGTTTTCTTTCAATGTATTCGAGGTCACACCTTCATCCCCTTTTTGACTTTTGGCCCATCATCTTGCAACCTTAGCTTGTTAATGGACCACACGATTTTTGTATTATAATCAAAATGTATTGCTATGGTTCTATGTTTTCTTACAATCGTTGAATTTGTATACCAATCAAAGGATGATTTAATCAAGCTATGATCTCATTCCAAGATTGGTAAGAGATGAAAAGATGGAACATTTTTTATAAAGGACGAGCATGATGCCCTGATCATACGAGTATTAAGTGGAAAATGAGTCATTTAAAAATAAGATAAAGAAGTAATTAAACTTTCAATCACATAACATTGAGGAGAACATAGTTCTTGATTATCCATCTAACCATGATATAGCATTCGACATTGTAGACATTGTTGAAAATCCAATGATGTGTTATAATGAAAAGAAAGAGATGGTGATGATATGTTCCCATTGTATGTATGATTGTTCTTGATAGTAGTCATGCTGAAGTTCAAGGTTATTTATCAGACAATCTCCAGAACTTTGCATCATTCTCTTTCATGACTGAACTCTCAGCGAGATTTATGATCGTATGTTCAAATTACTGGTGCCTCTATCCAAAGGTAAAATGATTGTTTCAATCAAAAAGATGACGTAATCAAGTTATGATGGGTGCCTTAGTTACTAGAAAAAGGTGCAGGTGTGGGAGCATGGGTCCAGGGAAGCAACTCTCTTAAAAGAAAAATTAATAACAATTTTTTGTGAAGCGGATGCTTCACCTAATTGGAAGCTTCCTTCTAGTAAGGTGAACAAATGTAAAGCTCTTATGAAATGCGAAAAATTTCCTATAAAGGATAGCATTTGATGTTAGTCTTCAATCCTAGTAAGGCGATATTAGTAAGCTGACTTTTCCTTGCTCCGATCCTCCTATTCCTCGTCTTCAATCCTCATCCCTTGTTGCCGAGGGCCAAGAAGATGAGGCCGCTCTGGTGCCAGTCAGGCCCCCATGCACCGAAAAGCTGTTGCTGTTGCTACAACCAGGGAACCTAGAAGTGATTCTTGTTGGATATAGATGAGGAAGATGGGGATTTCTTGTGGGGAGGACAGTCCGATGGGTTTTAGGCCGGGCTTGGGTCTGGGTTGGGTTTGGGCCTGCATTTTGTAAAAGATTTCAGGCCTAAGCCTGGACCAAAGCATGAAAATGGTTTTGGGCCAGGCTCTATTAGGGGTGTGGCCCAGCCCGGTTCGAGCCCTAGATGTCAGCATTGGTGATCTATGATAACTTGTCATGCCGGTGGAGGGGTTGAAGACATGAAGCAAGGGGAAAGAAGTATGTGAGGTGGGAACAAGTCACTGATCTATTATTCTTTTTCGGGATAACCAGATCTGATAAAAAGGTGATTTATCTCAAAAGTTCAGGAATATTGAATTTGCTGCTTCCCCTCACTCTGCTTCCCCTCACTCGGACATTTCCCTCTTTCCCCAGACACTTCTCTTTGCTCCGCCTCACCTAGTGCACTGGTTACCTGCAGATAACAGGTGGTTGCTTCCTAACAGGCGCCTAAGTTTCTACTAGTCAACAAAGATGCACCATGCAATGGTTAAGCATTTGGATATTTGAAAACCAGTTTACGTCGGAAGCTCTAGAATTGACCATGGGATAGGGAGCTGTACTTTTTTCTAATTTAGTTATTTTATTGTGGTTATTTATTTTGATGATCAATGCGCTCTGTCTGCAAGAATTTTTGACTGAAGGAGAAACTGGTGATGTGCATTGACTAGCCGACACTGTTAATTATCTTGAACTCAACCTGATAGTGGTGATTGCTCCTTAGCTAGAGATGCTCTGGACATAAGGATATGGAGAGTTGCCTGGTATGTATGGTTAATTGTGATTGAGGCCAGAAAGTCTGCAGAGAGGCAAGGGCACAGACTATACTTTGAGGTATTCCATAATATTTAAGGTGATTCTGCTTCGTCGGCTATTTGTTATGGTCCTGTAGAAAGTGTGTTGAAAAAAGATAATTATTTGCAAGTGTCAAGGTCCAAAAACTTGGTTTCAATGCCAATTTCTGCTAGGCTAAATGAATTTGGTTTCAGCAGCTTCAGTGAACTTACGAAAAAATATTTGAAAAAATAAAGAAATAGAATTGAAGTCTAAATAATAAATTAGGCATATTTTTTATTGGATAAGCTATGGTTTTACACTGAAACTATCAAGGTTCGCCATCTTAGTACTGGACCCCGTACCGGTACCATCCTATTACAGTATCGGTATATAGTATGGTACGAGATTGTGAGATATATTGAGTGTTGGTACCATGGTCTACTATGCCTGAATAGGAGCCTGAACTGGTTTTCCGGCGGCACGGGTCAGTGTGTCTTGGTACCTTTCCGTGTCGAGTCTGTACCGACACAGTAGAGGAGGCAGGGGAGAGGGAGAACGGGAGAGAGAGGAAACAAGAGAGTGAGAAGGGGGAGAGGAGGGAGAGAGGGTGGCGAAGGCTGGCGAGCGCACAAAGGGCTGCAGAGGAGGGGCGCTCCGCGCGCTCGCCGATCTCCGCTGGTCCTTTGCCGGCCTTCGCTCTTTTTCTCCCTCTCCCCCTCTCCCCTACTCGCTCTCTCTTTATCTTTCTTTCCTTCACCCCCTCCGTCGACTTTTATTTCGTTTCTGTCGCCGGAACTATCCTGGTTCGCCACCGTTACGGCTCGGTAATCTCCGAACTGCCCGATTCCGAACGGTTTTACTGACCATGGTTGGTACAGTATGAGACTGCATAGTATGGTACGGTACATCTAGTATAGTATGGTACCGACTGGTACGACGAACCTTGGAAACTATCAAATCTAGCATATTACATTTAAGTGTTATACACTGTTATATTATTTGGTAATTTTTTAAGTCTTATTATTTTATTATTTCGTGAATTAACACTTGAATCATGATGCCTATGAGATTTAATATTTAAGATGTGATAACCATATGTCAAACAATTTACTTCTCTAATTTTTTCTTTTGAAACCAATATTGCAGGACTTCCTTGTCTTTTTTGAAACTTACAAAATGTAAACTGAATTTTTAAAAAAATGCTGCTCAAATGAAGACACTGAGCAGCACAAATTGCCTGAACATATAACTTTGGTCTCAAATATTCAGTGGAAACTCTATAAGTAGCCTTGATTCATATCTGTTCTGGTAAAACCCAAAGTATTCTTACATTTGTTTCTGAGTTTCAGCTGAACTTTAAACCATGGCTAGCATGTTATTTTACTGCTGGTCAGCGTATTATATAGTTTTATGTATACTCTGTGCAGTAAATTTTCCATAGGTAGGAAATAGGGGATGCCTCCAATACCTGCTAATAGGCTAACTTGGACCACAATATTGTAATGCGCATATGTAAACCTAATTTTATGCTTGATCTGTCAAAATTCTCATCTTATATATGCCTGCCTACCAATTTTCTTCTAATGAATTATAACCTCCAAAGCTAATAATTGTATTCTAGGTCCCTATGCAAAAAAAAGTTTTTTAAGATGTCAGTAAAAATGGCTAACAGAGTCTTGTATTCTTCCTTTTTTAGCATATTTTGCTCTGAATTTTTGAACTTTTGGATACTCGTTTCCTTTATATTTCAGCTCTATTAGAGATTTGTCACACGACGGTATTTCCTGACTCTTGCTATATGTTTTGTTTACTCAGCTACCTATTTGGCAAATGTGGTTGAGCTTGCATCCAAGGGACCCTGCAGATGTGCATGTTCATTGGATTTCTGTCGTCCAGCCATCTGCAAAACCTTTATTCAAGTCGACGAGTCCCCATTTCTAAGGTTGCCCCCATTAATTTGACCATGCAATGAAGTACCCAAGGACACTAGCAGGAAAGGGTGCCAAATCTTTTCAGGTGTGGAAGGAACCCTCTTTCTGGAATATTTTTTGTTTTCTGCGCATATTGTAGTGGGCGTCTCCACCAATATCTCAATGTATAAACGTTTGATGTTAAGTAGTCAGCACGTTTGCTCCCATGCTTCAACTAGTTTGAACAGAGATTAATTGCGCGGGCATTATGAAAGTTTTGTTTGCGACTTGGATTTATGAATTTCGCATTAGATGAATGAAAACTTTGTATCTCGGTAACTTGTAGTGCATGTATCACATTCCTTTCTGCAGAAGGCGGCGAATGGTAAAACAAGCCACTTGGACTGCAGACACCAACTTTTGGAATGCTGATACGCGTTGGATGAGTTAGTATGATTTCTTTACTACAATTTGATTATGTTATCTTACTAAATTGTTATGCAGCAAGATACACCTGCTCAGTCCTTGTCGGTAAGGACTAAGGAGAGATTTTTAACCGTGGGGGGCCATTTCTTTTCTTTAGCTGCTTGATTTGCTGTGCAAGGTGCATGGCATGATAAGGAAATCTCTTTGATTTGCTTCCGGGCATTTTGCAATTTCTCACGTAGTATGCTCGGCTGGAGTCTGAATTTATACAGCCGAAGAATCTCTCATACTCTCAAACGTTTCTGAGCTCACTTCAACCATTTCTGAGCCTTTTTGCTTTATTATAATCCCATTTGGTCACATAACCTGTGCAATTCAACTTCATCTCTCTTTTGTTGATAAATTGCAATACCATAAGCGGGCATCCATCCTTACACATAGAGCAGGTTAATTTGCAATCTGCTTAACCGTCCGCTAAGCAGTCAGCATATGAACGACAGGATGATTTTGGTTTGGAAGTATTGCACATGATTAACAAACTGAAAGAGTCTTTATTTTATCAGAATCTCTGAAAATTATGAGAATCTCACGCAGTCCTGTATTAATCCAGGGACTATTGATGCAGGATAATCGATATTGCACGCGACAGCACTTGTTGCGTTCAAGTTTAGGTTTAGTAAGCTATCCTTAATGATGATTGTAACTCCACACATGGCCGGAAATGACGTGAACATTTGAGTAACATGCGAGCCCGTTATTACAGCAAACAACATCAGCAAGCTGCAGAGCGTCCTCACTATCATATTTGTGATCCACTCGGCTAGAAGCAGGTGGCGGTAGAGCAGGTTTGGATAAGACAACAAACATGAGGGCTCAACAAGATTCTTAAGAAGTCTTGCTTGTTACAGGTAGGCATCGTTGCTAGCATTCAGAGCCTCATAAGGAAGATTTACCTGTCTTCAGAGCTTCAGTGAGTACAGATCAGCAAGACTGGGGAAGACTGCAGGACTGCATAGCTAGGTTAGGTTGGAGTGGCAGGTATTTCACCAAATTCCAACCATTTGCCACAAGTCATTGAAAACATTCCAGCAGAACCATCAAATAGTATTACAAGTTTACAACAATGCATAATTTTTCCATCTCCATGAAACAGAACATACATGAAAGAAACAATCAAAAAGAGTAGACTAATATAAGATTCTCCTAGAAGCACTTCCACACCTTGTCTCAGTCATTTTTTTGGTTGTCCTCAAATTGTGAAGGAAATCCAGCTACAGATATATTGGCTTCTAGCTTAGTTTGCACAACATACTCTTCTGGATCTAACCCACCTTGCTCAATAGCAAATATTGAGTATAGGTACCATGGACCCTAGAATGTTTCCCCCAATTTATAAGAGTCAACCAGAAGTAGCTTGACTGAAAAGGAAAAGGAAACAAGGGCAGCTACAGAATGGCAAAACAGATTCTATTAAATTCAGGATCAGGCTATGCAGGCTTTGGGACAGGAATAGCTTCCACATATGGTAACGTGACCGATCGCAGCAGTTCTAATGAGAATGCAAGCCCCAAGAAATGCGAAAGGATAGTGTTGGCTGAGGCCTGTAAAACCAATAAAAAACAATGCAGGTTGCAAGATCAATGAGAGTATATAGGTTAATCTGATTCAGAGACAGATGATTAAAGACAATTAGATGGAATAAAAGATGCACGTTTTAACATTATCTTCAGATGAAAATTTTTATGAGAAGCAAAAACAGAAGGCCATGGAAACTTAGAATGCAAAAGCAAGTGTATGCTGTAACCAAAAAAAAAAAAAGCTAGTGTGTGTACAGTAGCATCATCATGCAAGTCCAATGATTTTTTATTACTAGAGAAATAGAAAATATTGGAGTGCCACCTTGCAAATGCAATGACAACTTTCGTAGAAAATACCTGATCTGAAAGCACCATAACAAGAGAATATAACAGATAAGAAAGGTAATTTTCACCATGAGACAGTGGATTTTGTATCCTTATCATGACAGTTAGAAAATACCTGATCTTTTATTTTGTTGTTGTGGATGGCAACCTACAAAGAGTAGTCAACCAGATGCGAAGAATGACACTTTACCTCTACGTGAGCTATATATTTGTCTATTATACTTTAGAAAATGAAGATTATTGATGGTTGATTGTGGAAATTTGACTCTAGTTTCATGCCCGACACAACTAAAAGACAAAGGAGTCAATATAAGACTTTGTGGAACTTTGTGATAATATTTATTCACTGAGAGAGAGGGCTGTAAGGCTGATCCGTTTTGACTTGAGTGTCTCGGGTTCGAAATATGAAAAAAGTCTCTCTGCACATAGAGGTAAGGCTGCATCTATTTGACCCTCCCTATACCCTATATTGGTGGGAGCCTCCGGCACCGGAATCCCCTTTAATCTTTACTCACTGAGATCACTGACTAACAAGTTAGACAAAATTTATTGAAGAATGAGGAAAACATGGAAACAGGCAGCTCTTTTCAGTTAGTTATATATACTCTATAACATTGGGTTTATCTCTCCATTTGCTTTAGTACAAACACTTCTTTTTTCCAACCATGCTGGTGGTGTCCACCGGCCAAAGACGCATTGTAGCCTTGAGATGCGCATGAAACTCTTCCAGCTGGGTGGTAGGTATGCATCTCAATGCTGCATGTATATCAATGTTTTTAGAACCCAGTCCATTCATTTTCACTTGAAAAGAGATTGGGTCATAGGTCGTCAATCATCGGTTCAACCTTGGCTTAACCAGAATTGAACCATCAATTCATGATAACATAAAAAATAATTATATAATTTATGTAGAATTATTAGATTAAAATTACAAATATATACAAAAAAAATCAAAAAAAAAATCAAATTTGTTAACAGTTTTCCGAAGTATCTCTATAATCACAACTCCAAGACTAAGTAAAATATGAAAAAATAGAAAAGAAATTATTTTAGAAATTTCAAATATAAATTTATGTCAAAGCCACCAACCTACCATGAATCATTGACTGCACTTGCAACCAGATTAATGAAATCTAACTTATAGAATGACTGAGTCAGGATCAAGAGAGGGTTAAGAAGAGCATGTCCAACAGGCCTGTTGCCTGGAGGATGGAGGGGTGAGGCAGACGACACAGAGAGACTGAGAGACAGAGAGAGAGGAAGCCCAGGGAGGCTGCCAGCTTTAGGGCTGCCAAAGCCTGAATGTGTGACAGAGAGTGAGGATAGAGGAGAGAGATAGGAGTGTTAGGGGGGAGAGAGAAAGCAAGGGGAATGCTGCCACTGCATGTCCCAGGTAGAGAGAGAGAGAGAGAGGTACCTCGGCCATCCACCTGCCGCCAACCATCCACTCCCCGCCATCTGTTGTCAAAGTAGAGAAAAAGGAAGAAGAGGAAGAGATCATGGAAAGCAAGAGAAATCCCTTCTACACGATCATTCACTTGCCCTAATTCCCATCAAAACCCATTTTAATATGCTATTTAAAATCGGAGGATTCTCACGCACTTGTTCTGGTTCGAATGAATTGCTAGTTAAACAGGTAGTTCACATGATGCTTAGAAATTCAAGCAATTTTTGTGATGGACCGGGTTTATGGGCCTGTCCAAATCATAGACCTAACAAGTTGATGGTTAAACCTTTTTTTTTTTTTTTTTTTTTTTTTTGCTAAACCGGGCGATCTATACAACACGTGTACGGATACACCCAATAAAATCGGAAAACAAGACGTCCCGGAGCTCCCGAGGCAGCTCCCCGTCCCCAGCCCATAAGGTGCTACCGGCATGATTGGCCACATACGTGGCCACCCAATCCGCAGCCCCATTGGCTTCTCGAAACACATGCTTCGCCTGGACCACCCCTCCGTCCCTCATCATCAACCCGATATCGCGGACTAAGGGATGGTCGGTAGCACCGGCTCTCAGACCCCCCTGGATCCAACTAATGACCGTAGCCGAGTCACCCTCCAAGATGACAGATCTAGCTGAGAGCACATGCTGAGCGTGTCGAAGGCCCGCCCAGGCAGCTCTCAGCTCCGCTCCGGGGACCGTACAGTCAAATACCTGACAGCCTCCTGCCGCCACAACCCTGGAGGTAGGGTCCCGAATAACAAAACCCGCTCCACCTATCGTGCCACCATCCAGCACGGACCCATCAAAATTGACTTTGAGGAAGCTTGGGGGTGGGGGCTCCCAGGTAAAAAACACCGTATGAGAAGCTGCCGAGGCAGAAGGGGAACCCCAGATATCCCGAGCTATCAAAAGTCCGTCTAAGGAGAAGAGACCACTAAACTCTGCCGCCTGCGCCCGGGCGCTCTCCGCCACGAGCCTTGGCGACTTGCTCTGCTCACCAAAGGTTCGAGCATTCCTAGCCAGCCATATCTGGTATGCTGTGCAGGTCGCTCTAACCGCCTCTTGGCGAGTCAATGGGTTACCCGACCACCAGCGGATAGTTCGTAAGAACTGGTCCCCCTGGGTCCAACCATCCCATGGCAGCCCCGCCGTACACCACGCCGCCCTCGCCCATCTGCACTGAAACAGTACATGGTCCACCGACTCCTCAGCTCCGCATGCCACGCACTCTGGGGACAACCTCAAGCCCCGCTCACTCAATACTGCTCTTGTCGGAAGCCGAACCCAAGCGACCTTCCATAAGAACAGTGCGACCCTCGGATGGAGGCCTAGGCGCCAGACCCAGGCACAATCCGGCCCTGGCTCATGCTCTGGCCGGAGCACACGGGAGAGGTCCCCCACCCTCACTCCGGTCCTACACGACATGCTCCACACCCGAGTATCCGGACCCGCATGCCCCGGGATCGGAAGGGACCTAACCCTCTCAGCCAAGTGTGCCCCAAACATGTAACCCACCCTCTCCTCATCCCAGGCAGCCCCGCCCGGGACAAGGAGGTCACAAACCCGCAGTCCCTCCACTGCCTCGGTATCAACCATAGTCGGCCAACGTCTCAAGGGTAGGGTACCCACCCATGAGTCACCAACCACATCAATACTCTGCCCATCTCCTATCAACCATCTAGTGTTCTCCTCAACCATGGGAAGGTATCTGGCAATCTCTCGCCACATGAAAGAGCAGCGACGCCCACTGCGGACCGCCCCTGCAGTGCCAGTACGGCCATATCTGGTAGCCATAGTCTGACTCCAGAATCCCTGTGGCTCCAGCGTGAATCGAGCTGCATGTCGGGCAATCAACGCCTCACGTCGCTCCACCAGAGACGAGACCCCGAGGCCACCCTCTCTCACTGGTAGGCAAACGCTCTCCCATGCCACTAGATGCACCCCGTGACCCCCTCCATACGACCCCCACAGGAAGCCAGTTCAACATCCAAAATTTCGGGAGACTAATTTTCCCCACGGGCTAATGGAGCTATCCCACCTTTCTTAGCATCTTCGAGTGAAAAAACATAAAAAAGAAATGAAACTGATTAAAATGAGAATGGATTTTAACAATAATTTATCATTGTTAGGAGGCAAGTGTATGATATCCACGTAACTAATATTAAGCATTTGTACACTAAATATAAATGCATGCAATGCAATTATCTGATACTATTCTGTAGAATGACTGATCCAAAAGATTCACAGAAAATGGTTTCTTATGAGGATAAAGACTCAAGTTTATAGAAAATAATCAAATGGACAACCGATATTAAAATTTGGATGGTTAGACATTTATGCAAGGTGACCAAGGACCATAAACGATGATAAAATTATGGATTAGGCATAGGTTTAGCACCACTTTTTGTGGTTAATCCTCTTATGGCTAATGCAAATGGGATGTCACTTTTGTAACATTTCACATTTACTAATAATCTAACATAATTAACCTGCACATCTTACTAAGACCAGTTCCTGCAAGCTATTTTCCCTTGTAGAAGCTCCATGTTTAGCACTGTGCATGCTGAAATTCAAAAAAAGTCTACATATGGAGTACCATAATATTCATGAGACAAATACTAAAACTGTATATAAAAGAGTATTGCTTATGGTTGGGCAAAAGGAAAAGGTAACACCCAACAACGAAAAAAACATCAAGTTGTCTATATGTATATGTGTTGATCTATAAATGGACAGGCATGTAGTTCTCCAACATTTAACACATCTAAGCATAAATATATCCATGAACTTTATATATTGAGTCTAACATTGCACATGAGAGCTCTGGGTATCCAACCATAGGAACATATGTCATTGACTTCACAATCCAATGGTGTATGATTGAAAAATCCCATTTACATCATCAATAATTTTGTGCCCAGATGTTGAGGGCATGAAAAAGAAAAATGAAAAAGAGCACACGGTAAATGGCTAAAATAATTTTTCCAAAAGTTCTCTCAGTAATTGAATGAAAAACAGCATCAGTAGACAGCATACCTGCACTAGGAATACGTCTAATGCCAAAACAGGACTCTGACCAGGGGATATCCCTTGGTAGTACGGAATTGCCGATGAAGTAAGGGCCTTCGCGACCAATAATCCAACTGTTGCTTGCATTCCGAGAATTGCAGCACCCATTCCTAAAATATTTAGCACTATACCATTTTTTAAGCTTTTTACCACATCAGCACGTGGAGGAGCCTGCAAAACAAGTCACATGACCTTATAAGATTAATCAGTTATAAGTGAAAAAAGCATAATAAAAGAATATCACAGAAAAGATTCAGAGATAGTTATTCATATGTAATTTGAACCATTGTACGGTATGATTGGCTTTACTTTTATTTGAGAAAAAATATCTAATGGACTGAAGATAACCTTCAAACTAATAATCTATGCATTCCCAAAACTAAAACAAAATAAGTATATGAGACACTTAAGCTTTGCTCTAAACAATGTTTATGCCCCCATAACAAATGCAAGAATTTGATCCAACCAACTTTATTCTTCCCTCTTCTTTTTGTGATAGTGTAACCATCATCATTTCAAGGCTTCATCTTCTTTAAATTAGTAAGATTTATGGTCATATATCCTATATTTGCCACATCACTTTTGTAGCTTGGTAGCTCGTGTATTAATTACAACTTCTGTTGCCTTGTACAACATGATAATCCTAACAATCTATTCTTCATGTTAAGGTCACTAATACTCAAAGTTGTCTATACAAGTGGGTTAAATGAAAATGAAAGCCTGTAGGCACTGCATTATATAAAAAAATATCATGAAAGAGAGCGCCCCTATAGGTATTAGACTATATAAAAGATTATCATGAAAGAAAGCTCCTGATGTATATACAAGTTTAGTTGCATATAAGGAGGAAAATACAAGATACATATATCTAAAAATCAGCTAGATGACTGAATGGATGGACATGGTCAAAGATTGATCTAGCAATCAAAACATGCAGCAGAAGGATCTTTTC
Organism: Phoenix dactylifera; assembly: GCF_051530095.1. NCBI lineage: Eukaryota > Viridiplantae > Streptophyta > Magnoliopsida > Arecales > Arecaceae > Phoenix > Phoenix dactylifera. The sequence continues at coordinate 22,090,277 of NC_143200.1, forward strand.
AATTGCACCTTCGCGCACCATTCTTCTGAGCTGCTTAGCGAGCGTAGCCTCTTTTCGTCATTGAGAATTTCTTTTCTTTTTCCTTTTTTTTTCTTTGGGGATAGTATAGAGATCTGGTTTTCCTCCCATGCCAAAATACATGGGCTTCTGGGCATATGCAATTATGTTGACTAACCATGGGTAAATATGATTCCCCCACAGTAGCAGCTCTTCAGCCATTTAACAAGCTAAATAGAGATTCCCCGATATTCTAACAAGCAAGTAGTTAATCAAAAAAGTACAGGACCTGCACCTGGAATAGGGGATTTCTTATAGTAAATGAATCTGAACATACACATAGCAACCATCTCCAAATGGATAAATAGGCTGTCTCATTGGGTAGGGTGGGAGGGCATTGGAGGGGGAACAATGAACCATTTTCTAGTCTGTTAATGTCTTCCATTGTTTTTCTGCATGTCCTATCATTAGGTATCACATCAGTTGTCTTTTCTTATTCACAGCCTTGATGTGTCATGTGCACCCATGCAGTAAAAAAGATAACCTCCCCCTCACACAACTGCCAGCCACCCCCCTCCCCCCAAAAAAAAATAACAATAAAAGATGCAACAATTCTATGATGGTTATGATGCCAATATATACCTTGCTCTGCAGCATTCCATAAATCACTCAACTAATCATAGGACTATCTCCATTGATTATATGGGAGTATGGGACTATCTCAGTTTGTGATTTATAGTACTCCAAAAGTCACATATCTTAAACCAAGAATACATTCTGAAGTTTGAACTGGATGAACACATCTTCACTCAAGAAAACATACTCATGTAAGAGTTATGGTGCTCATTATTTACGAGGTGACTAAATCTCTCAGAAAGCAATGCATCATCCTACCGTCTAAAATTCCACTTAGTAGCAGGAATCATTAAACGGTGCCAAAAAAATTTTATTCTATACTCCAAGTATTGTTCCCACACCTATTTATTGTAACACATTGAATTATATACATTAAATCTCATTTCTTCAGTCCCATCTCAATCTAATCGTCCATGCTATTTCACACACTTCGATAATTGAACTACTAATAAGTCAATATAAATACTGCTTTAAAATATATAAGAATGTGCAAAGGAATTCCTTTTGTTTAAAACATAACATCATCTTCGATCTCACAAATGATAAAAATACCATATGAGCATAACTATATCATATATGTAAATAAACTAAAGGCACATATACCATATCTGAGCATTGCACGTGAGATTATTCCACTATACAGACCGACCTTTGTTGAACAGTCTTGCAGAATTTATGATTTCCAACTCAAGAAACACTGTTGTTGCTGTTCAAAGATTAAGAACTGGCAGTAGCATATTCTGAACAAAAATAATTTTTAATTGCTCCTTTGCTTTGGTAGTTAAACTAGAAGGCTATATGTACTTTTACGTGCATGTAGAAGGAGGAGGAGGAGGAGGAGGGGGGGGGGGGGGGGGGGGGGGTGGAGGATCACCTTTGCAGGCTCATTAGCTGTTCTTCGAAGCCTTTCTGATAGGCGAATGTAACCAAATGACCAAAAGACTGACACAAATGCTGCTGCAATACCACCCGCAGTTGCATAAAATGTAACTGGTGACGTGATCTTCCCGGTAACAACCGCAGAGAATGATAAAATTACAGCTGCCACAACAGTGCACACTAGTTGCCCCCAAAATCCTGCACTTCCCAACCTCTTGAAATATCTAGAGGTGTTCTCCAACCTCTTGGAGACCTGCTCATTTGGCCACTAATTTTAGTTAAAACGATAGCAAAAGAATTGTGGATGAGACAATAAACTAAGCAAGGAGATTCAAACAAACCGCATTACTGATGATTTCAATTTAGATTTAGAGGCTCAAAGTCATATCATGTTAATATCATTGGACATCATGAGCGATACATGACATCCTCAATATGAGGGGAACAAGCCCCCTCCTAAATAAACACACAATTATTATAATGTAGTAAGTGCAACTGCCCTTGAAGGGAACTCAATAGAAAGTAGATGAGTGTTGACGGTCATGCTCATGCCAATCAGCTAGTGACATGGTACCCATGCCATGCCAACTATGTTGACTCTCAATCAGCCAGTCAGAGTACAGTTAGCTTGTGATCCAACCTCTTAACTCCACTCCAACAGTATGATATGAAGTTGATATAGAAATATGCGAATCTCAGAATCTCCATCATATATGCTGGTTGACCATGTATGAGTCTAGCAGTTATTTATCGCAGATATATGTTCCATCATTCTAAATATCACTAGAACAACCATCTATCTCTAAGAAAGTCAAAAGGTTTAACGGAATTCCACCATAGTATATCAGAAATGAACCATTTAGCAAGATTGAAGTTTGGTTTTTTGTAGGTATATGTATCAATAATTTAAGAGCAGCTGGCACAAGGCATGGTGGTAAGTGGCCCGCACTGCATATGCCGTGCTATGCAATGCCAAAACAAACAAATGAATAGAGACTTTTGGCTCAGTACATACTAGAGTTTTTTCCCTGAAAGAAATGTCTTACCCCATCTAGCGATAATGATGATTATAGATTGAGTGGTTCAATTGCTCTACCACATGATTCTTGTTTTTTGCAGCCAAATATTCTAAGTTCCCAACAGATATCAGTCTTAACTAACGTGGCATGTATTCAGGAAACCCTCTTCATTGGGATGTATTATGTATGTAGCCTACATTTGTTGCACATGTCAAAACCATTTCAAACAAACTCATTTTAGCCCTATTGGTTCGACTAGTAGCCCTCCTCTAATGTATGCAACTCAGTCCCTCCAAGTTTTAGCACAAATTCACATCTTCCATTTTATATAAGTGACCTTTATTTGTCAACCCTATTCACAATTTAGAGATGCGGGGTCCCTTGACCTGACCTACTTCATCCCTTTGAAAATATCTGACAAATAGATTCAATATTTTCTGCACATATAAATTATGATTGTGTAAAATATTCACTTGGGTGATATGCTGCCCCTAAACTCTTACCGCAGCCATGCTACGACCAAACTTCAGAGTTCGGCCAAAGTTGTATTTAGTTTATTTGTTTTGGTCCGACTACTTATTTCTATGTTAAAACCTAGGGCTTCACCCCATAATTCTTAAATCAATTTGGACGTATGCTTTCATGCTGAAATAACAAAAGAAAAGCCCATCTTTACCTTCTTACCTCATTACAACATATACCCGTTTCATTCTCATTCAATTCATCCAACCATTTCAAACAGATGGATTTCGACAAAATCCAAGAAGCCATATCCAACGAAATGTTTTCCCTCCCAGCGGTCCCAAGAAATCTTACAACGATTCAAAATCCATCAAGAACGAGGGATTCAAATCAATATTCAAAAACAGAAAGAAAATAGAGCGGACCTGCGCGAGCTTTGCCCTCTCGGATCCGTCATCAGCAGCAGAAGGGGACGAAGCGGTCGCGCGCGCCGCGGTCCCGCTCCGAGGCTCGCGGCTTGGCGATGCGGTCGAGGCGAAAGAGCGGGGATGAAAAGATGCGGAGAGGGCGGCTCTGGAAGAAGAGAAAAGGAGATTGGGGCGTTGGAAGAAACGCGCGATGGCGGGGGGAGTGGGGGTGGTGATGAGGGTTTTAGGATGGGGCGATGGAGCCGGCGAAGAGGAGGCCACCAGCAGCCCGGCGGAGCGAACCGCAGACCGCGGCGGCAGCAGCAGCGCCTGCATTGTGCGTTGCTACGGGGTGGAGCTTTGTCCCGCGGCTGCTTCGCCGCCAGCCCAGTGTTTTGTTTTATTTTTAATCGGCCCTCCCCTACCCCCTAATCTTCGTAGTACTCAGGAGATGCTTTTGTTGGGGGTAAACAATACTTGTGCTGGTGTTAAAGAAATGCCGGACGCTGTCCGAATTATTGTTAGTACAGCATAATTGATCAGTACGTAGGGCTTCGCGACCACTCGGACGCATGTTTAATTCTTCGTCGGCGTCTACGCTGGGTATTTATATGGAATAAAAAAAATTAAAAAATATATTTTTTAAAATAATTTTTTATATAAAATTTTAAATTATTATAAATAATATCTTAGTAGTACGAATATATTTAGGATGATAAAGATTGATCGTAGTATTTGTGATTGAATTTTAATGAATTTAGATTGTGAATCTGAAAAGAATGACAAAATTTAAATAGAAAAAGTATGTTGAAGTTTAATAAATTTAGGCTATATAGCTGGAGAGAATACCAAAACTTAAATAGAATAAATATATAAAGTTTTATATATATGTGTATTTAGTTCTACATTAGTTTATTTTTTTAAATAAGATTATGAGGGACTTAGTCTTACAAGTAAAAAAAAAAAAAAAAAAAAAGCTTGTACATAATTCAAATGGTCGGGTGCATTATTAAGTTAAATTGATCAGTATAATTGTTTGTGTCCTTGTTATGTCATATACGTATAGATGGTTGTATGTATTTAACTAACAGTTCTTGTGAATCTATTATTCTATTATAACAGCCATGTACTTGTACAACAGAAACAGTAAGGGCTTTCTAACATCCTCCGTTTACGCAATCTAAAAAATAATCTTCCGAAATCTATCCCGCAAACTCGTTATAAAATATTTAATAAGTGTATAGTCATATAATTATTTTTTTTGGTAAATTTTGCTTATTCACTGGAGGTTTTGGATTCAAATGTTGAATTGAACATTCCGTATTGGGACCGCGGGGAACATTCAAAACAAACACGGAGAGAAGAAAAACAAATAACGCTAAATGAACTAGAGAGAGTGGCAGAGAGACATATATGCATCTTATAAATTTGGGACTCCATCTCCCATGAAGCTGTGCATTTGAACAATTAATCATATGTTCACCCTAAAGAAAAAAATCATAAAGGGCATTGTAGTTCAAGGCCTAAATAAGCAAATATTGACTTATTTTATAATGCAAATATTGGTATGGGATGTGGCTGTTAAAAAGCATCTTTTACCAAATTGAAGGTTACCCAGAGAACCTAGTTAAATCTTGTAGAACAAAATAGAAATGTTTTTTTCATGAAATGACATCTAACTTTTACGAAAATGAAATTCACCAAAAGATGACATAGTATTTGGCAATATGCTCACATTAATGATAGTAAAGGAACCTTTTCAAATTTAATAGCAATCTTTTGTCATGAATTCATGGCTTATCGTCTCAATATTAAATTCAATGTTATTTTTAGAGCCACTTCTGATTTCTTGAAGGCTCAGAATCATTATCCTCAGGACAAATGTCCTGAATCTTAATGGCATCTGATTCCATATAGTGACAATTTATAGGATTCATAAAGCAATAATCCATTCAGCAAATCCAGCAAATCCACAACAGAAATACGCAACCCAAACACAATGCAGATCAATCAAAACAAAATAGTGAATTCTAGCGAACTTCAATTTTTCCATTGCCCTTCTAAATCATCTATTTTCAAGAGATTTATAGGAAAAAAAAATCCCAACAAAGGAGAGCATAAAGAATGAATTTAACATGTAAAGGAGAGCATAAAAAATGAATTTAACATGTCCAGGGGCAGGCAAAAAGAAATAAAGAAGAGAAGAATACAGAAGTAAACAAAAAATGAATTACAACATTCAGTTGGAAAGAAGATTTCTTCAATTACGTGAAAAGGGTAACAACGTCTCTCCTGTATCCCCTGACTATCAACATCCTTGGCACATTCTCAACCAGTAGATCCATGTACTCCATATAGAAGTATGCTGGGTGGTTCAAGGGTGGAGGGGGGAGGCTAACAAGAACAACCGCTGCCATCCGTGAGTATTTGAGTATGGTTGAATTTAACTTCAGGGTCGTGTAAAGGAACTTATCAACCTGCTGCTCATTAACCACAACCGGTTTCCCATCTGCCATCAGCGACTTCCCTCCTTTCTGAGCTGTCTCCTTCATTTCCGCAAGATATGCAGCGATCCGCCTTTGTGCACTTGTGAATGCTTCAACTGAATCCTCCTGCTGGGGCCCATTCTCCATGTGTGCCTCCCATGATCTCATTGTCACAACAATTACCTCAGCCTGCATCCGGAGATCATACAGGAACTTTTTCACATCGGCCTTCAGCTCCTCAGCTTCTGTGTCCTCTTCAGCAATACAGAAGACTTGGATCTTACAGCTTTCAAAGCTCTCCTTTGTGAGCAGGAGCTGTGATAACAGTAGCATTAGGCCCCCATCCCTCACAATCCAATAGAGGTCAATTGTCCCATACTGTGTCTGATACTCACCGGGCCATTCGTCAAGGCCCTTGACAATCACAACTGCCTTGTTAGCAATGATACAGTCGTTGATGACGCTGACAAATGTTGATGGAATTTGAGTGAGGTTTTCACGACGCCAGATTTCCGGGTACCGCATGACGATTATGTTGGGCTTGAGATTGCCTAGTCCCATAGTCTGGACAATACCACGGAAACCATCAGACATGTTGGGAGCAACTATGATCTCAGCTACACCTTCACAGCGCTTGTAATCTATGTAAGTGCTGAGCTGACGGCAAGCTGTCTTGGCATCCTCAGCCAATTCATGATAGTCTCCATCAATGATTGAGACAAAGATTGACATACCACGGCCTTTCTTCTTCACGCAGTTAGCAAAGTCAGCAAGCTTGGGATGACAAGGAACATTCTCTGGAAGCTTCCCCCATGGCCGGCAGAAAATGAGGGGGATAGGGTACCAGTTTTTGGGATGTACTTGGTTTGCTGCAAGAAACAAGCAATGCAGAAAATCAATACGAAAAAGACCTTTCATATAAGCAGCTTGCATGTTTTTTATGCCTCCATACATTGCCAAGGAAGTCTCGATGGCAGTAACATATGGAACTAGTGCATGAAAAGATTCCTAGTGCCAGACGTAAGACCATGAATGTATCCACATAGCAGACAGTATAGCTGGTTTGCACTACCTAGCAAAGAATGGTAACCTTGGGCAACTAGCTTATTATACACGTTGGACTGTGGAGGGCACCACAAACAGGATGAGTCTGATGTCATTCGCAAGGTTCCGCCAGAGATGAGTATATACGTAGTTTACACATCCTAACATTTTGCCAGTATATGGTTCTGACATATATACATGATGTTATCTGAAGTTATCTTATTACTACAGACGGCTACTGTACAGGTGTGTGTTGTACATAGTACATATAATTATCAAGGTGAGAGAGAAAAAAAGTATACATCCTTATGTTGTGGAAAACACACTGGTAACATGTCCGTAGGATCATTCGACTGCAGTAAGTCCACAATGCTTAAATGGCTGAGGAACAGCACAAAATAAAATAATGTTCTAATGGCAGCAAGATTGACAGCAATACATGTGTCTATTTAGCAACTCATTTTGTAAACACCATACATGGATTTTCATGCAATATTATATTAAAATATGCCAAATGAGATGTTATGGATAAAAGTCTTCCAAGAATGCCACTAACTATATATGCATACATATCAGTATATTCCTTCCTCAACTTCTGTCTCTAGGTCAAAATTTGTTCATTTAACATTAATGCACACTCATTATGTAAATCTTTCAGGACATGACATCCTTTGTGCTGTGACATGAAACTAACTTTTCTTTTACGCAGATTCCAAGTACTTCTGTGACACTGGCACATCTATTTCTAGATGGTATTAACCGTAACAAATATACATAAATAATGGTGCACTATGCATTTTACCATGACAATTTGGAATATGCACTCTTGAAGCTGCCAAACAGTGATCGAACAACATATAAGCATACCTCCTAATGATCGAAGGCTTCTCAGGGCCAATTGAAAATATGCGCTTTTGAATCCATCGCCCCAATCTCCTGCCTTCCCTTTTAAACTCACATAGTAATATATAAGGCTAGCAAGGGCCAGAGACACCACAGTGAATGTCCACGAGATGAGGAACATAATCACTGAAATAATCAAAAGATAATTCATAAGATGTAAATCAAACAACAAAATTCCATGTACATCTATTTAACCGATCAGTAATGAAATTTGACTACGGAATGCAAAACAAAAGTAGGGTCCAAGGTGGGACACAGTGGCAGAAGTCGGATACAAACTAAGAATCCAAAGATAAGTATCAAGGATACCACTAATTGCTCAAAAGACAACATCAAATTCTAATCAACATAAGGTACTAATTTCATAACGGTCAAACTTTCACCATTTCTAAATACACCCTCGGTACATTCTGTCAATTCAAGGTTTCACAGTGGTATTAATAACCATGAGAAAACCACTAGGAAGCAGTTTCCATCTCTTCAGAGGATTTCCCAGACTCTTTTATAGCATACTGAACCTTTCTGGCACCAGACAGTACTTTATAAGCCAGACAAATCAAGATTGCTTGAGGCTCAAAAGTCAGCAGATAGCCCAGGAAGCATTCCACATTTTCTTTACCTTCGGAAAGCATAAGAACACTTGAAGTAATTATCTGATTAGTAAATAAGAAGTAGTGTTCAAATTGAATGTCCAAATCCCCAAATAAACAATAAAGTCTCTACCAAAATGGTTCAGTTCTCAATGGCTTCCCTATATCATCAAAAAAAAATGAAATTTGATATGATGTTGGCAGGAGGAGAACCCTATTTAACTACAAGAAAAGAGGTTACACTCGCTGAGCCAAGAAAACATCATCCAACTGAGACATGAAAGGGCATCATTTTGTTTCTTGCACAAAGTCAAACACTCACAGATGGTTACCTTCAGAGTTCAGACAAACTCGCAATACCCTGATGCTCTCTTTTTTTTTTTTAAAGGGAAGGGAGGGTGTTAACCCACCCATATTTTACTAAGGATGCAAAACGTTAATACTCAAAACCCACCTCATTTTTATTTATCAAAAGAAAAGCCACATGATATTGGAAACAACTGCAATTGAACCAAAATCATCTTTTAACTATGAACCTCAATCAATTTCTTTCAGACTGCTTACTTTGATATGGATGAATCAAATTTTGAGCAAAAAACATTGTACTTTTTCTTTTTAAAAAAAGAACAGAAAATAAAGTTACAAATTTTTCTTGTTTCATTTGTTTTCAGCAAAATGAACATCTCTTAATCCAAAAAAAAGCAATTCAACTTTTTGTCATGACAAAAACACAAACTCCATTTTCTAAGTTACAAGGTACAAAAGCTCTAGATTGTTGTCCTCGGTTTTCATGAAAACTTCAGGTGCTAACCAAGCTCGACCCAACCATAGACTGTAAATCAATATCATTGCATTAAATCACATGAATCCCATGTAATCTGGTAAGGCTGTACCCACATCATATTGATACAAATGATCTTTGCTATAATTTCATCAAGACATTGAGTGGCCATCAAGAAAGTCACCAAAGTTGGATCAACACAAGTATTTAGTTTGGTTTGACATGGAAAGCATTCTCACGCACCTATCACCTCTCAGAAAAATAAAAATAAAAAATAAAGAACTTGTGACTTCACCCCTCCTTTTTCACATTGATGAAGTGCCTGAAAGTCTTTAAGTACAGGAGCTGTATGTCATCAAAACAGCACTGTCATGAAGTGCAGAGTCTCTTGATCCACATTTGCCAGGGTGTGATTCACTTAATAATTGGTCCAACATGCCAACTAACTTAAAATACATGTGGAAAGAATTATATCAATGTAGAAAGAAAATCATGCCTTAATTATGCTCAAGTTACCAATCAAAAGCCAAATTTGCTTTTATCAAGCTTGGACCATGACATATCATCACAGGATAAGTACAAGGACTGGAATTTTAGAATCAAAAGGCCTGTAACACACTGATGCCACTTACATTTTCTTTGGGGAGGGTGGTGAGGGTCTTTTTTCTCTTTCAGTTGCTGTTATTGTTTTCATGGTCCTTGATGCAGATCTGAGGTCAGTCCCATGACCTCAAAGTCACAAATAGCCAACTAGATGAAAAGCTGAACTATGATCCTTAATCAAGACTCACTCGTAGCAATTATTGCATTCGTACATGTGCAGAACGTAATGTGAAATTGGTAACATAGGGCACATTTCTACAAGGAATATAACTTGGACATGTTTCAGCTTCCAGATTGATGGAAAAGAAAAAATGTTGTATTGAAAAATAAAATAGAAGAGGACAAGGGTGACATACCAATACAAAGTGATGCTCCAAGAAGTGAAAGGCTCCAATGGTGAAATTTCCATCGAGGACGCCAGCTAGGAGCGTCAAGAAGGTCCAGAAGAAAACAAGATAAATTCACTCCCGCATAGCATAGAAGAAAAAACATCGTTATAGTAGGTGTAATTAGGTCCAGATTGCCAATCACAACGCACCCAATACAAATGAAGGCCGTAAAAAGAGTTGCTAGATGAGGTTCACCCCCTTCTGTGACCTTAAAATAATTAAGAACAGGAAGAATGTCATCATTCGCTATAGCAGCAAGCAAGCGGGGGGCCCCTGTCAAACTCTGAAGTGCTGCACCTAAAGTAGAGAGAATGATCCCAACATAAATGATTATTGGAAAAGGCCAAGCCACCTCAGCAGTCAGAAGCCTGAACAGAGTACCTAACCGTCAGCAATTGGAGGAATCAAACACATCTAAGCATGCACCTAACTTTGTTATGTGGACCCAAAGATCAGGATGTTAAAATATACCCACATCAAGAATCCACTATTAAGCTCTTCATGTCTTTACAACTACTTTACATTTAAAAAAATATATTGAAAGTTCATATATATATATATATATATATAAAGAAAAAGAAAGGAAAGATAGACAAGAAAGTAGTGCAAAGCTAAACTTAATAATGACAATTATATTTGCGGCATACCAACACAAAGAAGTGCACATTGGAAATTCTTCATTATCTTTGGGAAATTAAAGTTTAAGACTTAGAATTTTAAATACTGCATCCGTTAGAGATGATTTGCTCATAGAAATCAATCTACAAATTTTACCTCATATTATGTGGCATTAGGAGGCAGAATAATTATAGCATTAGCTAGAGATTTTTTTAAACCACACAAAGTTAAGCAACACTACAGATTAAAAAGCAGCTCGTAGGGAAACAGTTCTACTCAAGTGAGGACGTAGCATAAAGGACTAATCTATAACGTCAGTAGACAACGTTGACAAGCAGCTGACAGTCCAATACATTGGACTTAGGAGGAACAAGAAGGGTATCTACAGATCAGAAAACATGAGGAAGAAAAACACAAAATATAAACCAAATTAGGTGCAAATAAGACTTTAGTGTAAGATGTTGAAATTGATAAAGGAAGGAGATGATTTCCAAGTAGCTCTTCATACAAGTAGTGCACTGGTGAAGGATATATAGGAGATACACAGTTAGCTACTCGTTTGGAGTAGAATAAGAGGGAGCCAAGTCATTTAACCGAGTTACTCCACCCTTTTTCAGCCAAACAATCATTGAAGCATTTAGGTTAAATCGCTTTTTCAGAAGGTCAAAACAAGTATTTCTGGAAAATAGGTACAAAACTTTTTGCCTGCCACCCATTTACCCCACTTAACCTAGGAATAAATTTCTCCGCCATGTAGGCTGGAGTAGTTTGTTCCAGATTAAATAGGAGGAGTGAGGTAACCAATTTACTCTGGGTTAACTTATTTGATTTCCAAACACGGCCTTAGAGAATGCATGTATATGACAAATCTTATCTCATCTTTATAAAACAATTATTTTCTGTCAACATATGATCTATTAAGATTTGATAATCTTTAAAGTGAAATCTCAACTTAATATGTATAAGTAGATTCAGATCCCCTGGCTAAGGCATCTAAAGGTAAGGGGCTTGCTGCAAAAGATGAAGTATGGGTTGCCATTGCCACTTGCAACTGGAGGAAATCACAACATATTACCTCAAATAATAGAATTACACAATTTTGAAAAACATGATAATCTTGCATAAGCTATAAACAAGAACAAAGATTATGTACTATAATTCATTTGGGGTTTGTTCAAATCAACCACTCGGTTCTATAACTTTATCAAGGCTCTAGGTTATGTTGATGTTTTTGGAGTTCAACTTGACCTATATCTAGACAAGAGGTCATCCAAATAATTTGGAGCTTAAAATGAAAAATCTAGCACCCTTATAAATTTTTTGTTTTTCCACACTTTTAATCGCGATATTTATTTCCTTTCAACTCGTAATTTGAAAAAACCAGAATTAAGCCATCATATTCCAATTTCCATGATCATTTCTTATCACATAGTATCAACAACAAGGTTTGCTATCTTGGTACTGCATCCCATACCAGTACCATCCTAGTATAGTGTTAGTACACATAGTATGGTGATTGGTTCAGCATACAGACACTCAATATGCCTCCCATACTACATACCAGTTTGGTACTAGTACAGTACAGTAAAGTCGATACACATAGGTACCAACCGGTACGACATACCATGATCAACAACAATTGAGGTAGATTTAATCACAAGAAGCAAACATAGTATGGATGTGGTATTTTGATGGTTTCGTAAATAATAGGACCATATCTACTAGATTAATCACAATTGTCTTAAATTTTTTAAGTGCCATTTAGAACTCCAAATTAAGGATGGGTAATTTCAAAACCTAATCATTGATGCATGTATTGTGAATCCAACAAAGAGGCAATGCTTTTTATGATTAAAAACCCAACCATTGAAGATATGACAACTGAAAGTTTCACAAAATGTTCGAATAGTAGAAGATATGCCTAATTAAAATTTAAGGCTTAAAGACCCATCAAATAAAGATCTTGCATTCCCAAGAAGAAAGTTGAGAATTTGACGATGCAGCAGATAGTGAGTCAGTCATTGCAGATTCTTCATTAATCCAACTTGGAAGCAATCTCTACAGAATCAATAGTTGATGCTTCAAAAGTTTCTTCAATAATTAGATTGTGGGAGAGGATATGCTCGATCACCTTTGTAAATATACAATGATCCAGTATTATCTTACTGCAAAGGATGCATTAAGATAAATCATCCAACAACACCTATCAAGAATGGCAAGATCAGCAAACTATATATATAATAGAATATTCCTCAAATCATCCTCCATCTAACTGATGTGATGGTTGGGCAACATGTTGGAGTGCATCAAGAAAATATTAAATGAGATCTACAGTCTGAGATGTTAAAGGCAGCCTAGTATAATCATTCTGTTACTTTGAATCAACAATAAGTAAAAGTAAATAAATAGATGAGGATATTTGAGAAAATTAGAGCACAGTGGATGAAGTGGAGAGACAGTCTATAGAATTTTATAAATGTCATATAACTTTAAAACTGGAGATAATCTTTCTAGAAAAAGCTAATGTTGGAAGTGTCATATCAACAAAAGCAACACCAACAATGTTTTGCAGCACCTAGCATAGATTTTTCTTGTTTGGTGACAAATTAAGGATTCAAATCCTGTGGGACAAGATCATCCTAGCTTTTCGGTGGAACAGGACGCACCGCATCCCGAGACTACAGACAATGGATGTTCTGTCCCGGTCCCATCCATCCTATCCTATCTCGACACTTGTGATGGTGCCCCATCCCGACACTTGGGATAGTGGGAGGCTTTGCCATCTCACCAAGACTTAAATCCTTGGGGGATATAGCATCCAAGTTCCTACTAGATCCCATACTCATGGTTACACTTCAGAGAAAATCCATCAATTATATAGTAAACTTGATTAACTACATAATAATCTGCCCCTTGTTGCATCTACCTTCAAATCTCATACCCTCTAATGGACACTGAAGTTTCGTTAGTTTGCAGCAATTGCTACTGTCATCAATCCAAAGTTAAGATAATCATGTTCTTACACTCTCTCTCTAATTTTCCCCAGGTATTAAAAAAAAAACATTATAGAGCACAAGCTTGTTAAATAGTTGAGTTGACAGAAGTCTTTCTGTAAATGACATTTTAAACAATGAAATATCAAATACCTGTTTGTCAAAAGCTCTTCTCTTGCTGCCAGAGCTCCAAATAGTAACACCGATATCAAATATAAAGATGAGGTGGTAAGAGTTGCAGCCAATGTTCCAATTGGTATAGAACGCTGTGTGTCTTTCAGTGATGCAGAGCGATTTGAACCAGCCATGATTCCCGTCACAGCTGGAAAAAAGAGACCCACCAACGCACTGGCAGAAGTGCAGAGTACCAATATTGTCAGTATGCATGAAAAAACAAAGTCGATAAAATTCTTTTGACCAGAGCCACTTGAAATTTTAAACATAAAGGTGCACTATACAAAAAATCCATTAGAATTCTTAATCAAATTATAATCAGCTTGTCAAATCTGACATTTGAAATTGCAGAATCCAGATTTTAAAAAGATTGATCAGCATTTAATCTGAATCTTAAACTCCCAAGTTAAGTTTCTAATATGTTTTCGTACCAAACTGAGTAGTGAACTTTATTTCTGACAAGGTTTCCTAAACCAAAAGTATGCAATTTCTAACACATTAGATTCCTATAATTACAATCAAAGCCTCAGGCTTATGCAGCCTTCCTTAAAAAAACATTAGTCGCAAAAAGCATCTATCTGAGGTGTTGCCTCTGCCACAGAATCTCTTCAGAAACTCCCTCCTGCACCCAATTCTGAAGCACTTAATGTATTTAAATTAATTGCTTCAACATACCAACACCTGAATCAACTCCTGCACTCACTCACATCAAGGTTTGGAATATGGATCATACCCTACCATCTCAATCCTATATTGCATGCCATGTTGACCTGTATCAACACAGATGTATTGTCTGGTAAGTAGATATGGGGGCCTACAGAATCTCCTAGCAGTACAGAACAATACAAGGTCAATATGCAAGATTCAAACCTTTCTCTCAATTCATGTAACTGACATAGAATCATTACAGTTAATGGCAATAAATGACTAGTGGAGGTCATTACATAAGGATATTGCAGTTTCTAGGATGATATTTAAGCTGCTCAAGAGCTCAAACAGCCGAATTTTCAATTTCTGATTGTGAGCGAGTGTTATTGATGGTGTTGCCCAGCAGTCAGCAAGCATTTCATCACCTAAATGAGAACCTAAAAATAGCATAAGCAGGTAAACAGTTATCAGTATCTAGGTTCGCAATCTCCATATTGGACCCCATATCAATACCAATATGATATAGCATTGGTATGCCCGTTAGGGGTCAGTTTGGTGCATCGATACTTGGTGTACCCTCCATGTTGCGTAACGGTTCGGTATCGGTATGGTATGGTATGCACCAGTACACGCCGGTATAGCATACCATGATCAGTATAAAGATGTCTTCTTGAACGCTCAAAGCAATCCGGTGTCGAAAGATGGAAAGTTATACGTTGTAAATAGACACAATATAGCTTTTAATTTCATATTATTAAAAAGATACAAACAAAATAAATACACATTACTAGCAGGCATCAATAAAATAATGTCATATCTAAAGGTATAATCATACCTATTCATTAACAAACACCATATTTGTCCAAAGAAAAAGCAGTAAAGGCTTACTTAAAATTCCAATAAACAGATCCTTCTGGGTCAGGTATCCCAGCATTGGTAGTACGTTGATAATCAGAACTCCAATTTTCTTTGAATGTTTGCAAGTTCAGTCCCATTATTCCACCTTTACCAGATTTCAACGGTGAGAAAATCACATTGTGCATCAAAGACTGAGAAAGGATTGAAAAAAGGGTTTTACTTTTGCCTATTACATAAACAAGCCTTATCCCATCTATGGGAATGTGGAAAACTGTAAAAACAAGGCTAATTTGCACAAAAAGTGTAAATAAAAAAGAATTGTATACATATAAAAATGGAAAGGATATTGAAATAAGACTTACTTGAAGCATCACTTCTTGGAGCTGAAAAAACCCCAACAAATATGCAGAGTAGAGAAAATAGGACAGGTATTAAAAAAGCAGGTGCAACCCTATTGATTATCTTCACACCACCAAATACAATAAAACAGAGCAGGATAGTAACAATAATTCCATAGATTTGCAAGTCATGCAAGCTTGGAGTAGAAACAGTTGTTGCAACAAGATCTGGTTTAGTCCCATTAGTCGATGTGCTATTAGTGATGACTATTACACTCTCTGCAATATGAACACCCCAAAAAACATTGTTACACTGGATAAATAAATTTAAAATTTCTAGCATAGTATAGTAGCAAATGGCAACTGCATTAACAAAGAAGAAAGATACAGATCAGCGAAAATGAATTCTAATGAAACATCAAGATAGTTACAAGCATTATTAAGGATCACATTGTGTTGCAATGAGACACAAAAGATAGTAAAGAATTTGAAATATATGATAGAAAGATAGCATTTTTTTTTGTAATGAAGAAAGATAGCAATGCTGGAGAACCATAATGTAACTAGATTGTTGTAATGTTGCTTTAACAAGTAAGGATTTTAAATAGACCACGGATATTTAGAACTCATTTATAGATGTTATCTCTGCTGCAGTACTACGAAGTGCTAACATAAGTGACTAGATTCCAACCCAATCTAATGATGAGCTTTTAAGGTATATCCTAGAACTATACAAAAGTGGCTTAATTTCCCAATTTTTCAATTCCAAAAAATTACCCTAATCAGATTTCTCCACTGATTTTTTTCTTGAATTAGACCTGGAGCAAGCCCTCTAAATATTTAAAACATAGAAAAATAACCATAACATCTCTGAAGGATTTAAAGTTTAGAACAGACTAAACTTGTATCTTAATCTTAATATTATCTTCATTTTATCTTATCTTAAATCTTAAACTATATAAATAAATCTTTTCAACTCTTGGATTTAGTCAAAACCATCTAGCCATTCAAATTGTAAACTAGGACTAATTTTAATATAAAACTCCTGAAGTGTATGTATAACCTCGACTGAGTGCTGTTCTTCCACATTAACTTCAATGGACTCTCTTCATGGGCTCTTTTCAACTCTTTTTTCTCCTGCTCTCTCACAAAAAATCAAATCCAAATGCCATGATCAAATCAGCCTAGCAAGTTGTGTATTTCTACTTGTTTGGGTATATAGTGTGAAGACAAATGAAACAGCTAATCACCAAACTGTGGCTGTAGTAACTGGTAGGCTGAGCTTGGTTGCATAAATAGTGCTACCACAAAAAGAACAACAGTTATTTGTTTGTGTGTTTATACGATAAACAGCCTACCTTGCTGAGTTTTCAAATTTACAATGAAGGACCATATAATCAGTAAAAAAGGGCAGCAGCTGCAAGATAAGCATTCTCATGATATTTCAATGGGATTGAATTTGTGCTCGCACAATTGACAAGCTTGATAAAGACATAGTCATTAGGTAATAGTCACAATTCTAAACATAAATGTGTATAAAAGCATTAAAAGTACTTGTGGAATCAAATTTCTTTGTACCGATGACCAACTAATAGACAAATGAGCAATAACACAACCTATGGTATGCTGTACCGATCAGTACGTGCATACCATACCGTACTGATACCAAACTAGTATGTAGTACAAGGGTTGTACCAAGTGTCCATATGCCAAACCGACTCTTATATTGGGTCTACTGACACTGCACTAAGATGTTACGGTATAGGGTCCGGTACCGAGATGGTGAACCTTTCTACAATCATAGCTGCAAAATTGTAAATTGTAATCACTAATCATTGTTCTGCAGGTAAAAAATCTGTATATAGGGTGATCCACTACTTCAGCATTTGGTTGTTCATTCTTAACATGTTTTATCTAGGTGTTGATGTAATTTTGCAGTGAAAACTTTTCAATATGGGTTATATTATTGCTATACATGCTTCAAAATGTTTTAGAAAAATGTGCTTCTTATGAACAAAAGCAATGTCACACTTAATAATTACCACATAATTTGCAAGGATAGATCCAAAAATATGGCAAGACAAATTAAAATTTTGTGACCGACCTCTAATATGTCTAATTGTTTCAAATTTATTTTTTACTATCTTAATCATTTTTAATTTATCAAATGGTTAATTTTATTTTGATGGTTTGCATGCCTTTACTTTTAAAATTAACTACTAATTCAAATTTAATGTGCATATGCAAGGACATATTTTAGTAGTAAACAGAAAATTTACTACGATTTTATTATATAAAACAAAATTTGACGAATTGATTATGCCTAAATGCATCCACTATTTCTGTTGTTTGCAACATTAACAATGACACAGTAACACAATCAAAATAGGCTTTCAGTCACACAATTTGAATGTGAGCAAACACATATCAAAAGGTGCATTAAAGATCAAAGATCCAAGTATCACATGTCATGCTGGTCACAGGCAAACACAAAATGGAAACATCCCATGGTATGCTGGTCACAAGCAAAGGGCCCAGGGGTTAGTATCAGGCATTCTACTTGACAGACAACCAGCAAAGCCTTAGACAAAGTAACATAATACATCAATAAACATCACTTATGCCCACATACAGCTGGTACAATCATCATATATAGAGTTATACCGTCCAATAACTTAGTCATTGTTAAGGAGAAGATTTCATCGCAACTATAGATATGTCCACATCAGCAGTAAGTCAAACCTGGTGTTTGGGACATCCTAATAAAACCAAACAGCTATAGAATACGATCAAGATTACCCTATTTACTATCACTTCAATAGACACCAACGCATTAGTTATGTAGCCCTAAGTCATTGGACTCATAAACTAAGATCTTCAGAGACCACGGATGAGGATAAGGTTATTTCTATTAACAGGAATAAGTCCTATCCATAAACCAGCATGAATAAACTTCTGTTTTGGAGTAGAAGTCCTTATTCTAGTTCTAATCTTGTCCAACCCCTGCATAAAGTATCACAAAGCACATTAAATAACTAAATCAGATGAGTCACCCACCACACTGAAAAAAGAAGCAAAAAAGACTAAGAATTTCAGGAGGACATCTTAAAACAGCCCATTTTAGTATCATAACTATCTAATGGTTAACAGAATTGAACAAATGGAGGATGGTCCATCAAGAGTGCTTTTACCAAAAAATTGTTCACGCCAGTTTCCAAACCAGTCATATATGACTTCACTTCAGACAGTTGGCATTCAAATTATATTCAGAAGAACCATTCAACTTATTAGGAATTTGCTTACTAATTGACTGAGTGGTTAAGAAATATCAACCTCTCAAGTGCAGCTATCAAATTCTAAAATAGGTGCTCTTCAAACTATAAAAAACTCTCTTACTTCCATTCCAACAGAAGTACAATATACTGAAGATTAGTTTACATTTGGGAACTGGATGGGCAAAAGTCTTTTTTTTCATGTTTGTCAACCTCAAGCAGCAAACTGCAAATGTTTTTTGGATTATAGGAATCACATACCCCTCATGTCTTCTTACAAATACGGAACGGTAGAAGAGTTGAAAAACAATAGCAATAAAATGATGAATCATGGCAAGATGGGTTGTACTTTTATTAGAAAACAAGGAAATTGATATGGTTAACCATTTTCCACACTGCTATTTTGTATCTGCAAACAAATGCAAGGAAGATTGTCATATACAAGTTCTGAGGATGAATTATTGGAGACAAAGGCTCAAAATTAGCACTTTTCCCTTTTCATGAAACAGGTTTGCTGTATCTTGTAAATAGCCTGACATATTAGCAAAACTAGTAACGCATAGCTACTTATGCACTAGAACCATAATTTGGTTTGCCGAAATCAATCCAAAACTTTTTATCTAATCATACTAAATTGATGTGACAGGTCCTGGGAGTTTCAACATTAGCCCACCACATTTTGTACAAAAGAGTAGCAGAAATTCCAATTACCACAATCATCTTCATAGTTTACCTCTAAAAAAACCAGCATTTGGCAGAGCGTCTAAGAAGGTTTCCACCGCCCCAAGGACATACCTAAAACAACACCATAAAAATAACACAAAGTAAAAAGGCAAAAAGACATTGGCACATTATTTGATGAAAAGTAAAATGTTTTAAGAAACTTCATTTGTATCAACTACTGAGAAAATTAATAGTGTAGATGTCTATAATAACTTGATGAAGAGGCATCGCAGTTTACAGTTTTCTTCTTTTGGGGAAGAAGGATGGATTCCTATAATTCAAAAGACTGATATAATTAGGTTCCATTTGTATACTTGGTGTAATTGGGCTTGCTTGTATTTGTAAAGTCTGGAGCAGCTTGAAATTTTTCTCATGCAAATTGAATAAAATGAGGCATGGAAAAGTTAACAATGTTCTCAGAAATACAATGGCCAATTAATCAGGAAAGGACATGCTTTAAAATTTAGACCAAAACTATCATTCCAATAAAAGAAACTTCCTCTCCATTTTTTTAAGAATCAATTCCATGCAATTTCTTAAGCTTCCTCATAAAATGAACAGCCTAAGCAATGGTGATTGAGATACTTTCCCCTACTACCCCTTCCATCTTTCCAATATCACCAAAATATCCTCATTAACTTCCGCATGATAATATGCTTGGGTGAATTCTAAATTAGTGTGTTATAAAAGGAAAAATCTAAAGTTCTAAACTACCTCAAGATATATAGACTACCTCTACTCCACAATAGGGGGCACCAAACGAGGATAAACAGTCATCAAAAATGAGACAGCAAATAGGAAACTTAGAGAGAGAAGATGGAATTCCTTATTCCATACCCTTTACGGTCTCTAAAGAAGCCATATTAGTGACAGCAAAAAGAAAGAGACACAAGATAATGTAAGGTAAAAAAGAATATAATACCTTATATGGCACTAAATCCCATTGTTCACACCATAAGATCAAGAAACTTCAAATTCACATGTCCTTATATATTTTCCTTGTGGCTCTGGCCCAAGCTTCAGGTCTACAAAGTAGAGCTTAAGATTTTAATTTCAAACCGAAAAGTGTGAGATTTTTATTAGTTTTGATTAAAACAACCCAAGTTCATTAAGGCATATTTTATTGATCAAAATAATTAACCAAAAGACGAAAATATTTGACAATACATGATAGATGTTTAATAAATGAATGTAACCAAATTAAGATATACTTCTTTTAAACTCCTGGTTTTGGTGTATGCAAATAACGATGGTGAATGTGCAGTTGCAACGCATATCAATGTCTATACTAAGCGCTATTTGTCTGATTTTTAACAGCAGACAACCACCTTGGATGTGTTAATCACCAACACATACAAAGTCATGTATGCTTCATCATTCTGACTTTTCACATGACAGGTGATCAATGTGCGTGTGTAGATTATTGTTCTAATTGTAGTCAAAGTAATTGTTGTGAATGTGCAAGACTGCAAGCTATCACAGTGACTTATGAGATATCAAAGAGCATGACTATACAGAGCAACATATGCACATTTCCAAACAAAATCATATTGAGGTCAATTCTCTGGTTTAAACAAATAATAGCTTAGCGTTCCTATTTTATTTTTTGTCACCGTAAATACAAAATCTAGCAGCGGCGAAATAAGCATTATAGAGGAACATGTCTACTTAGAAATTTTCAAATTGGAGTTCATATAATGAATTACAATGATAATAAAGCATAGGCTCTCTAGATAAGCAATATAAGTAAATTGATTGCATGTCATTTCAACTCTAAAAGGATTTCCCAATAGATTTAAATGTGCATAAAGAAAATATGAAGAAAAAAAAAAGAAACAAAAAAATGTGCACAACTGCTTTCAGGATACATAAAGAACCCAATGCAAACTCACATAGCTCCAGCAACTGCAGTGCCAAGGAAAAAGCACAAACCAATACTAACTCCAACTTCTGGACCAAGAGCTCGACCAATAAGATAATATGGTCCACCACCCTGAAAGCTCATGAGAAAAAATTAAGATCAAATAAAACTTAGTAACCAAATCCATTACCAAACTCATCTACACGAACAATAGAATCTTGTACCATTTAGAATGTAAGTTCATTGTTTACAAATTGAACAAGCCAAAGATAAGAACCTCTAGAAATAGCAATAAGACGAATCTATATAACACCTAGTCTAATAGAAACCCAAAATTCTGGGCTTAGATTCAGTTTCATAGTATATGCAGATTGATGGGTTTCAACTTATCTGAGGCAGGACAGTTTTGTTAGCTTTCAATTTAAATCAGCTACTAGTGACCTCGTCAGCATGGGTTTCTTGTTCAAAGCAAGATAGGTAAAGTAGATGATATATCATTACTTTAAAAGGTGCTAGGAATACGATGAAACCATATAAATAGGAAGGACAATATTTAGCCTTCTCTCAACTGACAGTTGTGTGTAGTATATACTATGTTCATTCCTAGATATATTATAAATTTCGAATACCAAAAATCAGATATATACTTAGCCGGGCCAGGCTTGAGTATCCCATGACTCTAAAACAAGAGATCAAGGAAGATGATGACATGACCATAATTATCAAGACTTATCTAGTCTACTTGAAGAATAAATTCACAAATCTATAAAGACAATCCAGTTTACCTTCATCGCCCCATTTGTTGCAATTGCACTTAGTGATATTCCAGTTAAAAATGTGCAAGAGCCACAAAATGCAACCAACACAAGTGCTTCTCCAACGCCAGCCATACCCACAATCCTACAAAAAGAATGTTGCAATTAAGATCACGCACCATGCATTGTAAAACAAGGAAAGTGAATGGCATGATGATGTAAATAATCAACACCAAAAAAATGCAGCTGGAAAATTTATGGAGGATTATGTATTGGTCGTAAATAATCAACACCAAAAAACTACAGCTGGAAAATTTTATAGAGGATTATGTATTGGTCATATAATTAGAAAAACTAGAAAGATCAGTGAAAATACCATAATAATCATAAATGTTATCATGGAAATCATGTCACTAGTCAAATGAAAAATAAGAAAGAAAGGGAAGAAAAGAAAAACTTAAATAATATGCTTAAGAATCAGCCCGAGGTTACTGCACGCAAAGCTACTCCCAATACTCGAGAGGATTAAATTGTGGGAACATATAATCAAGTACTTTGAAAACAAAGTCTCCTGTAACTGATAACACTATGTAAGACAAGCAGGTAAGAAGATGATTGCAAACTCAAAAAATTGGGAGTCAACAGACAGTTGAGGCACAACGATATGCTCAGCTAAAGTCTCCTCATATTCATAGGAGAGAGGCAACAATCTAGGTATTGGCTCCTAAAAACATGTGAATAATAAGAAACTCAAGAACAAACTAAACAAGCTTTAGCAAACCAAGCTTCAATTCTATGAATATTAACAAAGCCCGAGCTGCGAAGGCATCTACCTAATAAAATAACACCTAATGGACAAGAACAAGAGAATTACTGTTGCTGGACAAATTTCAATTTGAAAGTCAGACAGATCCTTCAATGCAAGTATAGATAGCACAGATTTAGCATTTTAAAGGCTTTTGAGCAGTGTCTGTTTTGTTGGTACTACGCTCCGAATCAGTTGTCTGGCAGCACAGGTTGATATGGGCCTGTGCCGTGCCGAGCCTTTACCGAGCGGAGGAGAGGGAGAACGGGAGAGAGAAAAAAAGAGAGAGAGAAGGGGGAGCCCGAGGGAGACCAACGGAGAGCCAGCAGAGGGTCGAGGAGCCACTGTGCGGAGGAGGTGGAGGCCGGAGAGCCGCCGCATGGAAGAGGCGAAGGAGGCAATGGGGTTGCCGACTTTCACTTAAAAATTGCAAAAATAAAAGGGGCCTCCTCCAAGCCCCTGTTTCAAACGAAACAGGGGACCGGAGGCGGAGGCCCCCTTCCGTAGCTCCCCGACCTCCGCCTCCTCCTCGCGGCAGCTTCCTGGCCTCCATCGATTTGTTTACACCTTTCTCTCCCTCTCCCTCCCTCCCCACTCTCTCTTCCTCTTTTTCCTTCTACTTCTCTCCCTCCATCGCCGATCTCGTTTTTATTGTCGGAACCGTCCCAGTCTGCCACCGATATGGCTCGGGACGCCCCGAACCGGACGAGACCCTACTTTTGAGTGTTCTTGTGACTGTCTCTGTTCGTGTGTTTATCATGAATGCATGTGTACGTTCGTATAGGTGTATATTATCAATTTGAAGGCACAAGCCATCACATTAAGTATATTATTAAAAAAATTAAAATAGATACTTAAAAACAATATGCTATTTATTGGAGGAAAATATTGTAATTACAAAATACTTTTCTAACTAGTTTTTTTTAAAAAAAAATACGGCATAGACTGGAGAGGTGATTGATTTCCACAATGTTATGTTCTAAAATTCGTTTGAGATTTTGAGTATTCTTAAGATTTGAAGCAAAGATCCGCCGAACCGGGCCGAACTCGGTACCGAGCCTACTCGGTGGAAGACCGGGTCAATTCACTTCTTTTTTCTGGAACCAGCTCGGAACCGGTTCTGAACCGATAGGAACCGGTCGGAACCGGTGCGAACCGTCCGAATTCAATCCAAACCGGCCGGTTCTGTGCGGAACCTGTGCGAACCATCCGGTTCGCACGTGGAGTAGGATCCATAGACATATCAGGTATTGAGTCATATACTAGATTCTATCATCTCCAGCCACAGGCAGCCTATGACCCATATGGATACAAATATAGATATAGTGTGTTTGAGACATCGCCTTCCGGTGGCTACTATCATACGCAGTCCGAAGCATCTTACGGATCGGATTTTGCTACCGGCATATTCAAATGGGCCCCTCCACAACCGTATTATCAGCTAGAGGGCACCTCTCAGAGCCAGAGCTTTAGCGAGAAATCCGAAAGTGCTTATAACCCAGAGCGTATTTCTTATTGGATGAACATACAAAACTACATCATCGCTTGGTTAGAAAGATGGGCTGATATGCCTCCTAACTATGTTAATGATTCGGATATCTACGAGAGGCATCACCACTCAACGAGATTTTAGATATCAGTACGTATGTTGTACTTTAAATATATATAATTGATTGTATTATTCTATATTTTCCACCTCACTAGTTGATTTTAGGATATTTCATGTTACTTCTTGTAACATGCAACATCTCACTAATTATTTTATGTTTTGTATTACTTTAAAACAACAAGATGCATTATTTAGATTAAATCGGGATCATAAAAACATCAAAAAACATCATGTTATACTTAAAATCATTGAAAAAATTGAAAAAAATTTAATTACTAATTAATCAAACTTGAAAAACTTTAAAAAAAAAATTGGGCATGCTGATTTGGTACGGTACTGGTATGAGTCGCCCGCCAACCGGTATGGGTTTCGGTAACAGTTCGGCGAACCTTGTTTAAAGCATTTACTTAGTGCAAGAAAATTGGCACAATATCAATTCAAAATGTGCAGCAAATATCTTAGAATCTAGAGGCAACTCCACCAGCCCAATGGGAAGCCACCAAAGAAAAGAACAATTGGTGGAAGAAAGAAATAGAAGAAGAGGAACTGTATTTCATTAAATTCTCATCAAAATTGATACTAAATCATCTCCTTGTTGGTTGGAGTCAAATCTTCAACATCATAACTCCACAGGAAACATATCAAACAGATGATCGTATAAATTTTTAGGGTTTATACTGATAAAGCAAAGCATGCATGTATAAAAGAAGCCTGAAAAGACCCCTAATGCATATGACAGCCTAGATCATTGGAACTCTCTATGGAATCACCTGCACAAGCTTTCTTTCCCTCTCTTTCTTATTCCTTCTTCTCAAGAAAGGGAGTTGGCCAATAGAGTAACCCGATAACCCTGGAAACCAGCTACTATACAAAATAGGGAGAGAGGAATGGCAAACTAGGACATTTTAGGCCTGAGTGCAATGTGTAGAAATATCATGTCAATACACTACTTAATTTGACTCACACCAGCCATAGGTGACATGGGGCACCAACATTATTATGCAAGTTTTTGGAGGCAAAAGCATAGGGTTGAGTCCAACTCTATACGCAGATCACATGCAATGTAATTCCTCCACCTACCAAATTTTCAAAATGATCTTCATAAATAAATTAAACCCACTGATGAACCAATCACCATGATGTCACCAAGGTGCTACCATTTATTCAGGCAAACAAAGACTAACCCTGGACTTTTACATACAGGAAAACATTTTCCAAATGCTTGGCACCAAGACTTTTATCTAATCAAAGCTCCACCTAAAAATATTCCAGCAGCAGATCCTCGGCGCCGGCTCGATAGCTAATAAACTTAATGGAAATCCAATCTGCATCATCTTTGGATCCATATGCTCTTGTGCTTATCCCCAAAATATCCACTATGCTTGGCTTGGTTGCAGGCTAGTGTTGTCAGGGTAATTTGCTCCCATCCACTAATCCTGCTACCCGATGGGTGAGTCTAGATAAATCTGGATTCTGTTTGGTTGAAAATCTGCTATTCTTGACAATAACTTTTGGAGTGACTGAAAAGCTGTTTGGTCGGAAGGAACAGAATAAGACATAAAGGGTAACAGTTTCATCAATTTGACAAAAATTCCCTTGCACGTATAAGGAGAAATTGGCTAAGCACGAAAAGACTGAAGTGTGTTTCCCTTCTGACTGTATTCCAAGCATTGCCATCAGATTATGTGTTCTAATCATAATTCCACCTCATGGTGAAAAAGGTAATGAATGTTTGAATTGGAGGCAATGGTTCATTGCAACCATCATGATTAGCAAAAATTTGAAATTACACCCTCCTTTCACACATTTAATCTCTCTGTATATGGTCTCACTTACAGAATGAAAATCTATAATTAGCATATTCTTTTTCCGTGCTAAGGACCAAGAAAAGTGAACTCCTTTGTTGGTTTGTTATAAAGAATAACGTAACCAAATTCTAATACACCTTCTTTACAAGATCATTTCACTATACAATTTAAGAATTAACCAGGTGCAACAGATAGCTATATGTAAAAACAAAAGTACATAAAAATCATTTAATTAAGTGGATTCAAAGAATATGCACAGATCTATCTTACATGGACCCTTCAATTTATCCTAAAATCTTCTACCCACACTTACAGTGATGACATATGGACATGGGTCTGCATGAAGAAATCCTTCGATATTGAAAGGATCCAACCAAGATTCGTCATCTCGGTGCCAGATCCCATACTAGTCCTATCTTGGTACAATGTTCGGTATGAGTATGGTACGATGCGCCCGGTACACATCGGTATCAACCGGTCCAAGATACCATGGATATGACACTTAGAGATAATATATACAGACACACCCACATACATACATACACATACATTTATGCATAAACATACATACATATGTATTTTTGATGTACACACATTTACGCATAAACATACATACATATGTATTTTTGTGTGTTGTACATCTGTTTAACGATAATATTAATCGCCACTAAATTAACAGGATAAATATCTAATTATTGGGTTAAATGATTAAGATGTCTCACAAGTAGTTGGAGGTGATTACAGATTATTGTTTACTCTATTCCTTTAGTGAGAAAGAAAAACTAGAAATTTCTTTCTAGCATTGACATTTAAGTCGAAAAATAAACTATGGCGTCCATTACCATGAAAAACGGATGTAGTAGATAATCCCCAGGATATTCTGCAAACAAGGCAAAAATACACCCATCATGGTTCCCGATTTAGGACCAGGACCAGTTTCCTGCAGAGCAAATCAAGTTCAATTTGTCAAGTATGCACGGTTTAAAATTGTAGAACAAAAAACCCAAAAAAAAAGAGCATGATGAAGGTAGACTGACAGACAGACAAAAAGCAATCGTAGCCACAAGATGAGTTCATAAAGTAAGATATTTCCTGCCAGGAATGCTTCATAAAAGACAACTTTCAAAACATACCATCTCTAGCAACCCGGTAACTAGCAATAAGTATTTCCAAATCAACCAATAAATTCAAGTACTACATTTACAAGAGAAGTTGCTAAGTAATTGGTCTATCAAATGAGTCAATAGATTGTCTTCTGCTTAAACTGAATGCTGTAAAGAAAGATAGTATGACAAGAATGAAACTAGAAAAAAACCAAAAAAATGAAGACAGGAGTAAGGCATGCACCCATGCAAACAGGCCCAAAAGTCCATTGAAGAGAATAAAAATCTTAATTATGTAAACCAATCCTCATAACCTATGAATCTAGCTGAAACTTGAAATTCCCTCTAAAAGGTACTAAAACCTAAAAAATAAAGGAAAATGTTCTGGGTAGGTCGATAAAAAGGATTTATCCAAAGTACAAGAAGTTAGCGATATGAAAAATTTAGTAGAAACTATAAGAGAGGCCAAAGTATTGCATAATCTTTCTTATTCCTGCATATTTTCTGTCATTTTAGAGTAAGATGCCCAAAAAAAGGAGAACCAACTAAGCCACCATTGTCATTTTAGATAGATGATCAATTCCTCATTCAAAATTGCCTGATAGACTCTCGCCATATGCAACACAAAATGATGCTTAATCTTGGAAGGTGGTCCATAATAAATTCTCTTCCTATAGACAATATAGCTCTACCGTGCACCCTTTGCATTTTATGTTGTCTTTAGTCCAAGAATTCAAAAACCACCCATGCTGGCCTCAAACCAGCTGGTACAAACCGTACTGGCAAATTGCATAACCGATATATGGAAAACAACCCTATATCACATTATATGGAGAATACCACCCCATAACGTGTTGTATCGAGGTGTATTGAACCCATGTTGCTCGATATATCTTTTTTTATTCTGCTCATTTGTACCAAGGTGTACCACCCCTGTATCAAGGTAAATATTGTACGAGCCGGTGCAAATGGTATAACTGATATATAGGATCCTGAAATGCTTAATTTTAGTTAATCAGGCCCAAGCAACCCTATATCACACTGTATGATGAATACCGCCCCATAATGTGTTGTATCGAGGCGTATTTAACCCATACTGCTCAATATATGTTTTTTTATTTTGCTCATTTGTACCAACCTATATCAAGGTAAATACTGTACTAGCCAGTGACCTTAAAGCCTTACTAGAATCAATATCATGTTAAGATTAACCAGGAAAGAAAAATTATTAATTAAGGTAAAAAAAACAACCTACTTCCAGACTCTCTATGATGTTGGACAACAAATTCCAGTATCAACTGATGGAAGGAAAGGAAATTACCTTAATACAATTTAATTAATTAATAAACTTGAACTGGATCATCATGCATTTGAAGTTTAGATTTAGTGATCTTTCTAACATCCATAGATTACAGCATTTGCATGTGCTTACATGCAACATTCTCAGGTATAACCATACTAAGATTGCATGGTATTATGTATATCTGTGGCTTTTAAGCACAAACACTTAGTGTTGTTTCTAAATATAGTAAAGTATGTATATATGAATATGTATGCACAGATGCATATACATATAAGCAAACAAACCTAAATACTAGTAAATTAAAGCATGCAAATGCATAAGAGAAAAATCCATATAGCACAAATATTTACAGGCTTCTCTGTACCAGTCATCGATCAGTCAAAATGATAGAATCTAATTGTTTCAATCTACATATAGATTTATTACATAGGATTTACCAATGCATAAAAGTTGAAAGGATCTATCTTTCCTTATGATTATTATTGGTAGCATAATATCTCATAGGTATCTAACAACATCTATTTCTTGAACATAACTCGTCAACATTGTAAAGGCATTGAATTTGAAAGTCAAAAGTAAAAAAAAAAAAATCTGACTTTGCCAAGGTTACAAACTTACAACCAATGCTTCTCCAGTTGAAATATTCAAATTCTTTTTTTTATTTTTGAAACCCATGAAAAAGAAACAGAGATAGCTCTTTATGTAGCTACCAAAAGATCCCTAACAATCTCTGAGCACCTTGAGGCATAATTGATGTGTGGAAATCTTGAAATAAATAACACAACTGCATCATGGAGATAAAGTATACCTATTTTAAAAAATAATAATATTTCATTAATGCAAGATCAGATGTATCTGGGACAAGTGAATAATGTCCAGAATACCTTTCTAAGATTAACTCCTGTTGAGTCCGAATGTGATGAAAAATGGCCCACTTTATGAAACTTCAATCAACTTGACAAATAGGCCCCTAAATTTTACCCAAAAGAAAAACATATAGGACTCTGAAATCAAGATTCCAAACAGGTCCCTAAAAAATAGAACACGTCCGTAGGGATATAAACATTAAACTCAGGGTCTAATCAGAAATTTTGGGTCAAGGTTGGAACCTTAATTCAGTCAAAATGTGTACTTTTGCGGGCCATTAAATAATAATTAATATGACTCCCCGCACCAGGTGGCCCTAGGCCCACACCAGCTCTAACAAACTGGGCCAGGTCTAGACAAGAATCCAGCCAGAAGCCAGTAAAGATCCCAAAGCAGCCTATACCAGGTCCTGGACTGGATAAGGCATGGCCAGGCTAGACTAAAACTTAGGCTGGATCCGCCAGCCTATCATAAACAAAGCAGGTGCTGATCCAGGAGAAGAATTAGCTTAACCCATTTCAAATACAACCTTAGCGAGTTAATCCTCCTTCCCCAACTCAAATAGAAAAACAAGAAATGGGGAAGACCTGACCATGCCTGTGGCTGCCCCATGCAAAGCCAGCTATGGCTTCACATCAGCAGGTACACTTAATCATCCTTTTCACCTCTTGCTAAACAACAGGACACTTGCAAATCCAGCAAAATAATGTTGATGAAGGAAGACTTTCAATGACGGTTATGGTGTAAACCCAAAAATGTACAGAAACATATTTATATATTAAAAAGACAATCTACTTCATCCCTTCTCCATAAAAATGCAGATGCTAAGATTCATGGCTGCTGCCTAGGGCTTGACATGTTGATGAAGGCAACATTTCTAGTACCATACAGGTCCATGTAGGCAATATGCCATACTACACCAGGTGACAGACTAGTGCTCGAAATGTCCCCAATACCTTACCGTACCAACACATGATAGTTTGTGACACCTTAACTATCCTGGCACTAATTACTAAACTATGTCATGGTACAATCCATGTACCAATATCATACCATATTAATAACCTACCTATAACAAAAACCAATACCAAGATTGTAAATCCTGGGCAATAATCTAAGAATATTCAATGAGTTTGGGGAGTCCCCTAATTCCCAATTTTCATATGGGGTTTCTGGGAATGTTTACATAGGTACTTTATGTATACAGGGAAGTTTTTTATTTATGAGTGCATTTGGGGCATCATATGGTGATAATCTAGCTAAGAGAGGAGGGATGAATGAGTTGTGGAACCCAAGTTTTTATTTTCTTCATTTTCCTATCCAGCATCTACAAGGGCTCTTCTGACACAAAGACATCTTAATTGATGCAGCACAGCATACAACCAACAGGTATTATGGCCAACTAGACCAAGCCAAGCATCAAATGAGCCGGCAGTTTCGCGAGCGAAACAGCAGATTCAGAGGTTTTCAGCAGATTTTCTTATAGATATTCCATTAGGAACCGTATCAAATTTTTGCTAGGTTTCCATTTTTGTTATAGACTAATTCTAGTATATTTTCTTATTGTCAAGTCCTATTTCGAGTATAATTTTGTATCGCGTTTAATGCCCTAATTAAGATTAGAATATCATGTCCTATAAATATGCACATAACATATTGTAAGGAGCAGCCCTTGAGATATTGATAATTTTTATGCATGAGCATATTCTGGTCATAAGTTGTGAATCTTACACAGCAAAAATATGTAGCCTTTTCTATAGTACTTATGCATGCATAAACATACATACACAAATACATACATACATACAAACATAGATAACCATACTACATATATAAGTGTACAGATGAATGAATATACCCCAAACTGCAATACGCACACACATCATACATACGCATGAATACACCTTGGAATGTAATCTATATAGCAGAGCTGGCATAAAACTGAAAGTTATCTTGTCAATGTCCTGACTCTGCAAAAATTGCATGCTTGGCAGATGATTACCAAACTCACAAACTCTATACAAGTCTAGTAACAAGGCATTGCATGTGTTATAAACATTAACACTTAACTACTTTTATAGTTATATTTGAGTTTTCTGATAAACAGCTGAAGTTTGCTGCATTACAAAGATCATATATGCAAAAGAATAAAGAAATATGCACATAATAGTAAAAAGTAACTATTTGTGTGCAACTTGTAAAGCAATTTTCATTGAAGGAAGCACATGTGCAGTAGTCGTTAGATGATAAAGCAAGCCAATATACCTTCGGGCGTCCAACTGTAATGGATACATCCTCACTCTCTCTGGGACTGGAGGGTGTTGGAATCTGTTCCCCTGTCATACTGTAATGATTTAATCAATTAAAATATTGAAGCAAATGAACATCAACCATTCTAAATGACTCAACCAGAAATCCAAACATATAAATTACAATAAACTTTCAAGAGCATTGCTTGAACACTTTATCACATAGAAAAAGAAGAATGCTGAGCTTCTGAGAGCAAAATTTAGTTCAGAAAAGTATTATAAGAAAATAATAGATATGAGAAAACCACCAAATACCTCTTGAGTCCCAATATATTGACAAGAGAATCAAAACCAAATAGTTCCAACTTTGAGTCCTTTTGAGAATGCCCCAATCCTTCATGAGGTCCATCTCTTATACTAGCAGCAGTTTCCACCTGAGATGGCATGTTTATTTTCCTAAAACAAACATGAAATCGAACACAATGTTCTGTTAGCATGGTTCCAGCAACATCTAGGACATAAAGATGATGGAAAGCACTATGAAGAAGAGCTAGAAAATAAAAGCAGTTATATCAAAACACTTAATTTATTTTTGTTAGCAATTTTGATTATAAAGCAATAGCTTATAAAACAGTCAATACTGCAATCACACCAACGAGAATAGCTAAAATGAGAGAATATAAATGGCCAAGATGTCAAGGTATGATGCAACTTAATCTCCATAGCTTATAGGAAAAGAAAAGGTGATTGTAGACATTGTATAAGGTTTTTTCATTTAAATCGTAAACGCTTGCTGACATTATGTTGCAACCACTATGAATCAGTTGGACTACAATGTCTAGAGATGGAACTTGGAAGGATAAAAGGATTCATGTAATGCTGCAGATTAATTTTAACTGCAACCATCCATATCGGGTTTCAGATAGAACA
Source organism: Phoenix dactylifera (assembly GCF_051530095.1). Lineage (NCBI taxonomy): Eukaryota > Viridiplantae > Streptophyta > Magnoliopsida > Arecales > Arecaceae > Phoenix > Phoenix dactylifera. Next base: position 22,123,387 of record NC_143200.1, read on the forward strand.
TTGTATGCTAGATCTTAAAACTAATAACTGGCTAGAGCTACTTTCTGCAGAAGAAGAGATTGCAATAAAATCTACAAAGTCGCACGATAGGGATAGAGAACTGCATTATAGATCATGCAACTCAAGCTAATGTGCAATCAAGAAGAGTCCCACAATGTTATAACAAGCATGGAAAGAATGATTAAGAAAGACAACATATTCATCACAGAGTTCAGAACAAGAAAAAGGACTTCACATCACCATGGTTTATGTATTTTCCACAATTCTTACTTGCATAGCATATATATAGTCTGTACAACATCCTATGGCTGACTATAAATGTATATAATGGCCTTTTTGCCACCAAAGCATTTTAAAAACTCAGTTACATACATGCTCCTCAACTTTCATGGTACAGTACCCAATAGTCAACCACCATGTCACATCACACTACCTACAGATATCATCCCTAAAGACATGTCCACTATCAACTTCCATTATCAGTTCTATCAGCACTTACAATAATATTCTCGACAAAGCAACTAAACAAGATGTCACCTTAATCTGGGAATGCTTCCAAGTAAGCAATTACAGACTTCAGACAACTCATAGCCAGAGGATTCAACCAAATTGTAAGTTCATTTATCCTTGCATTTTGATCCCTTAAACATTGTTCAAGCTTGAGATATTTATATATATAGCCTTTTGGCAATCATAGCAAGAAACAGAATGCAGCATTTTTTAGCAATTATTACTCTAAAACAGCTAATCAAGCTATTTCTGAAAAGATTACTTTTTTCTTTCCTTCTCAATGCTTACTTGTATGGATTTTAGAGAACCACTTTTTCTTCCACTCTACTCGAAATTGATCATTATGGTTGCCTTTGAAGCACTCAAAAGGAAAATTTCTCTAGTTATGTTGGACCTCCTTCACGTGTTTCTATAATCAGTTTGTCGATGATAATCTTTTCATGTTGTGTTCTTAATCATTTGTAAGTTGCTTTTGGCAAGTAGCCTCTCCTTTGCTCTATTATCTCATATGTCAGTGCTAGGGGTTGTTCTTCACCTTTTCTTCCTCTTTCTTTTTTAGTATTTTATGGGCTTCTTCCCTTTTTCCACAACTATATATCAAACCTTTGATCTACAGGAATTTTTCTATTATTTCACATCAAATAAATCCACTAATGCGTGTCTTCTTGACTATTAATGCTACCAGTCATTACTTTTTCCAATACAAAGACATCTAGGTTTTTTTTATGCAAACAACTACATTATGATTATCTTGTTCTTAGGCACACTCAAAGAAAGAAACTTGCACAATTTTACAAAATTGAGGGCTCTAAGTCAAAAAAACATCTCTTTTGCGACACTGTGTAATACTAGAGGTCAGTGGCTTTGCATGAATTTGGTTATGTCCAACTGTTGTGCCCAAATAAAGGCAAGAGTTCCAATTTCACATCTAGTCATGTGGAGTATCCAGCTTCATGGACCATACAATAAACTTTTGCTAGTTTCAGCTGGTTAGACCAGTCAGTTCATCAAAAACCCTTGCCTTATCTCAAGTATGCATTGCTGAATGAGTAATTAAGTAGGCATATCTTCGCACTCACTCAAATTTCCTTTCATATTACTCCTACCTTTATCTCTATAACGTTCTTACTCCACTATGTCTATTCTCAGCACCATGAAACAAAACATCCTGGCTACTTCAAGAAAATACTTAGCAAAGCTAACAAAAGAAGACATCTCATGCTGGAAGCTTTAAATGTTGTAGATCTTGACATGATCTCTCAAGCATGTCCTACTAGTGTTCTACACTGATGTTTTCAAATGCAGGTCCCCGCCAGCCAGCACCTACCTTGTTGAGCTAGTACCAGCACAAAACACAAGTCACAATGGTGCCCATTCTACAAAAGGGTTATTAATATCTTAACAGGAGTTGGCATAGGACAAGCCATGTTAGCCACCGGCCAGCACACCCAGCATGTCATGGCACTTCAAAGTTCAATCTTTAATTTACATCCAGCCATTGCTCAACCTGCTAGGCAATTTCAAAAAAGCTTCACCACTAATTTTGGTGAGGCACCATTAGATGTGTATCTTCCATTAAGTGCGCTTGTTTCCATTTCACTTGCATTATAAGGTGCTAAATAAGGAAGGTCCCTCTCACCTAGATGGGAATGCCTTTCCTCCTATAAGACATTTAGATTTCATCATTGGAACCCTGCTTTAGATTAAAATGGTAGGAATCCAAGGTTTTATCCAGAGTTTGGAAATGTATATTTTTGGCTGATGAAGACCTAATTAAAAGTGTCAAACCCAACAAGAGCAAGATAACAGGTGTTTGCTTCTAGACAGATCCATAATGAGATAAACTTTCTTTATTGGGAAAAATTCTTTTATGTCGTCTTACCCGGTAATGAGGGATAAAGTGGTTGCTTATCAGCTGTTTGGTCACATTTTTACCTAGTGGGTGCCATACTTTGAAGGATATTCTTAAGGATTACGTGATTGTAGACGTTAAGAGTTGGTGGATCAGCCATTTTTTGATCTATGGATCTATGTCACCTAGATATTTCTGCTCACAACTTGCATTGAATGATAAAAGTCCTTTGCATCATATTAACATTTCATTATCACATTTTCCTAGAATCCTTGATGCCTAAGGTTTTTGCAAAAGTGTGACAGAAAAAAAGGCTCCTTTTAGGAGAGATGGATTAGGTTAAGTGCCTATAATTAGACCATTTGATCATCTGACACAACACCCACCATCAAAACCATTTTTAATAAACGCATAAGCGTCGCGCAACTAGCACATTTCAAGAAAGTAATTAAGCCAACCATGGATTCAAAAACCACCAGAACAGGACAGTATAGCCAGTTTCGTAACATTCCATTGCAAAACCAGCACCAATATGGATGCCGAGACACCAAACCCTATGTACTGTTATGTACCATCAATAACAATCCATACCAGTACATATTGACAGTACCTATATCAATCATACCAATGCTTACTGACAATCTTTCATTTTTTCTCATGAAGCTATTAGTTTTGATACATACCATAGGTACCAGTATTGTATTGGTTCCATACCATTCTAATGAAAAAAATGGTACGGGGTTTGATATCAATATTTAAAATCTTGACGCTAACACTGCATTCCATTATCATATGCTCTAGTAAGGATGATTCTAACACATTTTAATTTCCAATTCTTATTTATCTGAATAAAGCCATTCATTTCTTTTTAATTATATTTCTTTTTTCAAACTATGAGATGGCTGGCTGCCAACAAAAGTTTCATTTTACATTTACAACTCCACATCTTTGTGAAGTTCCAGGTTTAGAAAATGAAGAATGATTTTATGTAGAACTTGCAATTTTCTTAGTTTACTTATGGATTATTTTCTAGGATTAACCACAACAGTCAAACATTAGCAGTTAGTCATTTTAATGTATGATGAAGACTGACAACTCTAGAATTTTTTACCTTAATTACAGATCTGGGTGAAAAATAGGCCATAACCCATCGAGTTCCTGAGCTAACTCATCCAGGTCAAATTTTTAGACATTACCAATCCACTACCCAAGTCCAAGTTTTCGACCATGCTTCCACCCGCTATTTACGAATATCAAAAATGTAGAGAAGAAAAATAAAACCAAGAAACATTCACCTAAATAGGAAAAAAAAAAGCAAATTCAGCATCATAACACCAAGTTGTCCATAAATATAACAATTAAGATAAAACAAACTAGTAAATTTGAAACAAAATATACAAAATGTCAGTATCTAAAGGAAATTAAAAATCTTGCAGATATTGAACTCACTTTACTGGTATGTCCGTAGAAGAGCTAGACCCCATGGAAGACATCTGGATAACAGCCCGATCATCGGAGACCACTGGCCTATATTGTCGTCCATTTTGTGAAGGCATTTCCTCATCTACACTCTCAATTTCTGCATTCTCCATAATCAACTATTTGCCTGACCAGCTTGCAACTATCATAGCAAATTACTTAACAAGTCAAGACTAATTAACAGCAACCTTATTATCAGTAATATTGTTTAATGTATCAGAAGCATGAGGCCCATATGCACTAACACCATATGCAACTTTTTACTACTGGCAAGAAGTAAATTGGAATATGACAACATAAAAGGACCAATGTACTGACTAGTAGCTTATTAATAATTATTCTCTACCATAGTTAGCTAATTTACCATGTCAGCATCTAACATAATTGGCACTAAACAAATATTTATGAAATTCGATCTAATACAAAAGGATGAAAAACTTAAGAATTTTCTATATAATATGGTGTTCAACTAGTTCCCCAATATAATCTATACCCTTGTCTTTGTCCATCTAATTCTCCTAGTTTGTTCTTATACATCTCATTCCATACCTTTTAATGATCAGAAACCATGTTATCAATAAGCATTCTTTTTCAGATAAAAATTACTATTTCATTTTATATCTCAATTAAAAAAGAAGTTTCACATCCTGCCCAAAGCTGACCTGATTTCTCAGGCAAGAACATATTACAAATTATGAACAGAACACCTAAACAAAGTGAGACAAACCAAGTATCGTTTGAACCTCATAATACAAACTTTGAGGAATCAAGTTGGCTGGATGGTCAATAACTAATAATCGTGAAATAGAATTCTTTTCAGTACTTACATATTTTGATAGATACCATCTACATACATGATGCATATGTTATAAGTAAATTGTACATGTACAAATAAGCTTGTTACTGGCTTTACTTATTAACTATTTACTAAAGCTACATAAAAGCAATTGCAAAAGGGTGAATATTTCCTCTTCCTGATCATGTCCTCACTTTTATAACATCTCAACATTAATCCATTTAGTAATGGTTTGTCATAAAAGGAGCTGAAAAACAGATATATCATTTATGGATTTAAATTTTAAATGGCACTGGAATGCATGAAGAAATAAAATGGCCATGGTCAAAATACAGAGCCGATATGTATTCACCTTGCAACCAAACATGTCTCCACATGGGATTTCCCTGACTTTTTTTGGTCCAAACCAGCCATACGTAATGTCATTCACCCCAACCATAAGACGGCGGCAGCCCAGTGTGGGTATTTAAGGCATATCTCTTCAGTAATTTACATAACACAACTAATCTTCCTTTTCTCGTTAATAAATCAAACTCTGTTCTTTAAAACTTCTAATGTCCACACAATATCATAACAACTTCCAGTGGCCCATCTAGTTTAGGGCATGAAACAAAAAGGAGACAATGTAGAAAACAAGAAAATCATCAGATCTAACATTCTCAGAATAGAGAATGCCTGCGATATCACGAAGAAAAGAAAATGACAAGAAGAGACTAAAATAAGCGATCAAAAGAAGCCCCTGATCCAAGAGAGTGGTTTGGGCTTACATTTCAATCCAAATCAATATCCCGATCTTTCGGTGCTACCAAAGAATACAATGACACGCCAAATCTGCGCCCCCTCCAAAGAGAGAGTGATCAACCCGCGCAAGATCAAGATCGGAATAGTGATCTGCTATGATAAAACCCTAAATACAGATCCTGAATCTGAATTTGGAGAGAAGAAAGATCAAGAAAGAAACTTCACCTCTTTAGAAGAGAGCGACGAGAAGAAGCTGCAGCGGAGGGACCGATGGCGGATGAAGGAGCAGAGCCGTAGGGAATGTAGAGGATTTGTCGCCTAGAACGAGACGTAGAACAAGAGAAGTCTCGAAGGAGAAGATCGAGGAGCGGGGCTGGTGTCGACCGTCAAGAAGGCGGCCGCCGGCGGAAGGGTAGGGTTAGGGTTGGGACGGGAATAAAGGGTCGATAATGAGGCGGCCACGGCGCGGCGGCCGGCGATCGGTGGGGTTAGGATTACGGTTCGTCGGTTTTCGGGGGAGAAGCGAGGAAGCAGAGAACGAGGCCGCGCGAGAGGAGCGATGTCGATTTGAAGCTTGAGAAGGCCGAGGGATTACCGTACCGAACGGATAGCATGCGGACGCTCCGGATCCGCTATCTGCTATCGTGCAGAAAGACTGCATGCTGATTAAAGCCGCCCAGGTTGTGCATGGAATAGCAAATCATAGATTCATATGCAGTTTCCGCATGGAAGTAAAAGAGGTTTAAATTACTTCTATAGGCTCGTTTGGTTGGCGAAAAAATATTTTTTAAAAAAATAGATTTCTGAAAAGATGATATATGGGAAAGTACTTTGGGCAAACAGGTAATGAGATAGCAACAAAAGATTTTCAGAGTCCTTATGTTTGGTTGACCATCCACTTTTCTGAAAATGTTATGTGTAATTTCTATTATATCCTTAATAAAAATTAGGTCTTTAATGTCTCTTTAATGCTGAAGGGTTGTTTTGAAAAAAATAAAAATTGAGTGATTCTTGGCTCATAGAAAAGTAAATTTTCTATGTTTCTGACTTTTCCATGAAACGTGAGAATCATATTCTCATAAAAATACAACTTTTCCGTTTATTTCCTTTGAAAACTCTAATCAAACAAGTGGCATCTTATTACTTTCTTGTTGACTACATTTTTTCCTCTTCTTTTCTCACGAACCAAACGAGCCCTACATGTACGTAGAGAACTCATTTTTAGGTCCACTAACTTTGAGTGGGGAGGGTTTGCAGATCATTTTAGCTGGTATTTATTTTTTTTAATTTCATATCCAGACAATAAGTTATTCCTAGCTCCACAACCTTAATTGTTGTATTTTGTAGTATGGTGTGTGCATTGTACCACAAAGGCACTGTAAATGGCTTAAATGAGAGAGAGAGAGAGAGAGAGAGAGACTCAATGCAGGAAGAACATGCTCACATATCAATTAAATAATTTTTATAGATGGAAATAGCTATAGCATGGCAATGATGGATGGACGCTAATTGCCTTAGTCTAAACTATTAAACGGTTTTCGAACTATCATGATTTTTTTGGTTTGTTCAGATAATTCTCTAAAAAGTTTTATGATTTGTAACAATTCGATTATTTATGAATTTATTTATCTATTCATTAATCATTAAAGGAATATTCATGGAAGTCGCAAAGCAATGATAAATAGGTCATCGTTCATTTGGTGTTGTTTTCTCTCCCGTTACTGTTTTCAGTAAGTAAATATAAATATATCATTAATTTTATATTCATAAATTTATTTATTTTGTTATTTATTATTTTATTTTGCTATCTAAACTAATCTAGAAAATTTGGGCAAGTTATTTTTTTTCCTAAATTAAATTATTTGTCTCTAAGTAGTTCCTAAGTGTGCATCCGTGATTGTAATCATGCTATGCCTGACACGGCAGCATCATTACAAGGCCAAAAAAGAAAAACAAATGGAATCTTCAGCACATACATGTATGACCAATCTAGATATAATATTTATTGAGGGAATTAGGATTAGGATCTCTACTTATTTATATATAATCCAAAAAGTTTTATGCACAGGTTGAAGAAATGAAATATAACAACCAAGATCAAACCCCATGCATGTGAGGGTCAACTATATGAGTGCATTTACTACAAACACAGCTTTAGAATCGATGAGAAATTGTAGCGATGCACACAATATAATGGAGAGGGATCGAGAAAGTGAATTGGCTTCACAATATTTCAAGTGTTGATCGTACCCTCAAATGGCGATAATTTTTTTAAATATAACAACCATAACTTGCTTTAGTTAAAGCCAGTTAGCAAGTTCATACATGACCATGGGACTCTTGCTTGTTTGATATCTAATACCTTTTTATCATGGGGAACATGAAATATGCAACCGAAGAGCTCCTTCCAATATACACACTACAGGCAGCCTCTTGTAAGCAAAACTGCTAGAGAGAATGGATGGTATATATGTCACCATGCAAATCCATTTTTCAATCATAGTTGCTGGAATATCTAAGAGGGAAAGTGAATTAATGACAATATGGATATTCCTGCAACAATTATTCTAAGTAGATCCCTACATGGGGGGATCTCTTTAATCCCATACCGCTTGTGTGACGAAGAGTGTTGTGCCTTAAATGGGGAGCTTCTCTCTTTCTCTCAGAGGCGTCTTTTGTGGAGTAAAACCGTGCGGGTATCCCCCGTCAGCGCTGGACGCGTGGGCCGAAAAAAATTCCCTCCGTAGCGCTGGACGCGCGGGCTGGAGTCCCAGAGCGGACAATACCTCGTGGGGGACGTGGGCCGTTCTCTGTCGTCAGTTGGTTGGGACTGTGCTGTTGTCGGATCGGAAGGCCCGCAACAGTGCTTAACTAGGTGAATCTAATGGGGTCAATCTCTGATGACTTCAGCTCAACCTGATCAAACCGTATACAGGCAAAAATTCTTGGAAATTGGACAAAAATTCCTCATGAATTCCCGTTGACAAGCGTCACATGGAGCGTATCTTATAGAGCAAGTGGCATCAAGTGAAATTCCGGTGAGTGGTTAACTAGTTATGACGGAACATGATGTTTCTGCAATAAATTTGGCACTTCCATGACCGGGAAATAAACAAGTCAAACTTGAGCAAAGCAACGTGCACAAAGTCGTAAAATTGAATCATATATAACTGAGCCACTCTCGTGTCTAATCCAACTCATCATGATCCTTATATATGATGGCTGAGTCTTTCGTCATCATTACGATCGGCTCAACTTGAGATGCCTCTCCTATCAGGACCGTGCAGGCATGTATTTAGTTCTACATTGGTTATTCACTAGATAAATCTTGAGTATTTATACGAGATTAAGAGATCCAAAAAATACTTTCCAACTAGTTATTTGGGTAAGATTTTGAATTTTTACAAATAATATCAGAGCAAACCAGCCCATAACCTATTTCTTAGAAAATTTTGAACCGTGCTGCGATTATTGACAACAATCCCATAATGATGGAATAATGATAGTTTTGGTTTGATGTGGACTAGGAGACACTGCAACAAAAATTTATTGAGGCTCACCATAAAACGATCGTAGTATTTATAATTAGATTTGAATGGATTTGAACCTTTAGCCCGACAAGCATGTTAGGACTTAAATGGAGTGAGTATGTCATGATCCGTGTGAGCGTGTGTTTAGTTTCACGTCGGTTATTTGCATAGATCTTAAATATTTATACAAGATCTATCGCAAGCTTGAATTTATCTTAAGAAACCTCATTCTTCCAGGAGTTTCATGATTTCTCATTCCCCAGAGCCATCATTGCGGTTGTCTTCTTTTCTTGCTATATATATAATATGTCAAAATTTGATAAATAAAATAATCAAGTCAGTCTTCCACGTGCCATTTTCTGAGAGTTAATCATCTCTGGCCTACCACGTGGCCTATACGTGTTAAACCCAACCAGCGCTTGCATGCGTAGCTGCAGCATGAACTGCCGGCATTTCGCAACACGTGTCGCGGCTCCTTTTTTTCCGGGAAAACCCTTTCAAGCACGGTTTCCTTGGTTCATACTTCCTATATATGAATAACCTCACGCATGTATCAACCTCTTCTTTCCAATCTCCTCCGAGTACCAAACGAGAAAAGACTGGTAGTCACCAAAATGAACGCTGCAAAGGTAAAAAGCGAGCATTTGTTGTCCGCTCTTTGTGCATCTATTCCTCTATTCTTCATGAGTCCTCTCTGGACCTCTACCTTCTAATTTGTCAGTCATTGAGGATGCTATATATATGATCACAGGGCACCACCACCGCCACCTCCACCACCAAAACTCCGCCAGGTGGGGAAGGAGTTAAGGAGACGAAGACGGTGGAGACGGTGGACTACCGCTCGTCGGCGGGGCAGGGACAGCAAGAGAAGAGGCCAGTCGAGGTGGTTCATGAGATCCCAGCCAAAGGATCAGATGATCCCACTATAGCTGCAAAGCAAGACTAGCTAATAAGGATGCTGTGATTCTGGTCACGGTGGGAAAGAGTTATATAATTTCCCGGATGTTAATAATGGAATCCCTCGCCTGTTATATGGGATTCATATGCGACAATCCCGATCTAACAAGCGTATGGCAAGTTATGTACATGTATAGGAGGGGTACCATGCATGGCTAGATCTTGAATAAGTGCTTGTTCTGGAAAATTTGAATAACTATGTTCTTTTCAACTTTTCTCAAGAAAAAAATAAAAGATGTTGAGTTTGTTTTATGTCCTCTTTTGGGTTGAGCTTGGCAAGACGGATCTAGTGATGCATTACGTATGGATATTCAGGTGCATGTAAAGGAGCGGATGTTTAGATTTTTTGTCCAAACAGAAAGGAATATGCATGTTCTGAAATTTAATTAAATTCAGTTTTTGTGCAAAGACATTTAGTTAAATTCACAAGGTTGGATGCAGCAGATCATTTTGATCATAAACATTATGTGTTTGACTTCATAGCGTGATGTCAGAAATTGTTAAAATATTTGTAGAAGAAGAAAAAATAAATAAAATTTTTTTATATCTGGGTACGTCTTAAATATTATATATATATATATATATATATATATATATATATATATATATATATTAGTGTATAGATTTCATACAAAGAAAATAATATATATTTATATAGTATTATGCTAACAAGAGAAAATATTATTGCTTGATATAAATTGTTATGCGATGTCTAAAGTTACTTAACAAGATTATGCTCATAAAAAAAATAATTTATACCGATATAAGATTACATTAATAAAAAAATATTATAAAATGATACAAATTATTATGTAATTTTTAAAATTATACTAAGATTTCTTCTATATCTAGTCTAGATGGGCGACGTGGTTGGCATTAGGCAATGGATATACAAAAGGACTAATATATTGTTTTTATCCAAACGTTGGTGAAAAACTCTAAAAATTATGAAAAAGTGATATAGTTTGAGCAACAATTATCATATCCAAATGTTAATGGAAAGATGTAGGAATGGGTTATTTCATTTATGCTTCGGCACATTTAGACTATTTTTATATTTCTTTATAAATATTTTATTTTCGAAATTTGCAATTTGACCCTGAATAAAGGATGCACTATATATTCAATAAAAATGTGCATTTGTGTGAAAATTATTTGTACACTACAAATTCATTAAAAAAAAGTGCATTAATTTGTATGACAATTTGATCCATTTATTATTAAATTAAATATTTTCATTTGCTTTTTTTTTGCCTGAAAAATAAGTATGTTTGGTTCTATCTGGCTGTTTGAGTCGCTTGCGCTTCTCATTCCTGTGTTTTGTTTTTGGCTTGTTCTTCTCTTATTCTTGGTTCTCTTTTGTACTTATGTTTGCAAGGCACGCTAATTCACATGCTGAGCGGCCGCGCCAACGTGTACTTAGCGAAGAAACGTAGTGTCCCCTTGCTATCGCTTTCCTCCTCTTCCCTAGTCCGACCGGCTCCGTCACCGCTGCCGGCGCGAGACAACACCATGCCATACCACCGATTTCCTCACTCTTTCTCTCCTTCGCCTTTTTCTTACCTACTTTCGCTGCCGGGAATGCCATTATTAAGTGGGAAACGGCCCACCTCTGCCCCACGACCGACGTGCTCCTTCGACTCCTCCCGCGGATGCGCTCCCTCATCTCCTCCTCTGTCTTCACCGTCGCATCGGCCACCGGCTCTTGGGGTACCGCCGTCGACAGGCTCGGACGCATCGCCGCCAACGCTGGCGACTGGTACAGGATCGGTTATTATCGGCGGCGAGAGCTGATCTGGATTCTCATACCCCAACCCCTGGATCCGGCACCATATATAGCTTCCGCGGTGGCGCGCCATTGCAGAGTGGTCGCCAGAATGGAGAAAATAGGCGATGGGGAAAGCTTGGCGACAACAAGAGAGGGAGAGGAGTTAGAGACGGAGGAGTACACGAAGGTTCTCTCGACATTAATTACTAGAAACCTCAAATTTATTATTCCCTTTAACTTGATAAAACCTGTCGTGGCTGCGAGCCTGCGGCGAGAAACGTCCTCGCCTCTTCTTCTGCTTTTCCTCCTCCTCCTTCTAGGATCCATTCCAAAATTTCCTAAAACCGTCTCCATATTTAGCTAAAAACGGAATTGCCTGTTTTCCCGTTCAATCGAGCTCCTTGCCACGTGTCCAATCACCGCGACCGCCGCGACCATGCCGATGACGGCCGAGATGTACCCTCCGATCGACTCCCCGTCCCAAAAGAGAGACCGAAAGACTTTCTCGAGGACGTTACAAAACGTACGATTAAATGGGGAGAGACCAGGAGAAATTTCAGCTCCGCCGTTACTCCTAAAAATAAGAAGAAAAAACTAATAAATGCTTAAAAAAGTGGTACAGCTTGCGAACAATAAGCTTACAGCCAAATTTTTGTTTTTCCCGTATTTTTTCGTTATTTTTGCCGATCTAAATAAAGCTCCTCCTTCCTCTCCTTCTCGCTCTCCTTGAGGTTCGCACCGTCCCCCCTTTCCCATCTCTCTAGCTGTTGCAGGTAGGTTTCCTCCGCTTCCCCCCCACAATCGACAGAAGTGGAGTCAGGAAACCTTCCTCTGGTGTGGATCCCACTCAAGGAATTCGAATCCTGAGGTTTGTCGTTCATGCAACAAGATCGTCCCGTTCGCCTTTTTAATTTTTATATTTTTTTAGAAATTTATTTCGATATTTTGATAATTGATACATGGGATTCCTCGTAGGAATAAAAGGAGGATAATGATGCGGCATCTGCTTCTGGTTTTCTTGCTGCTGCATGGAGTTGCTGCGGCTGGGAATCAGCCAGCGGCAAAGCCAGCGGCTGCGAAACCCCCGGCGGCAAAGTGGAAGACTCTGAGCGGTATCGTGATGGCTTTTTTATCTGATTTATTGGATTACATTCTTTCTTAAACACCATTTTGAATTTTTTATGCTAATTTTATGAAGAGAATGTATTTTATTCATGGTTTCTACCAGTGAGATCCCATTATTTATGATGAATTGAGTGTGTTTCTCTTTCATTCCAAGAGTCCCAACTGCTATTGGTTTGACATGGTATTTGCTAGGCTTTGGTTTCATGTCTTATTGCATGTCATGCTGGTTAATTTCCTCAGTGGCTGTCTTCACGGCCAATACCATTTCGCTTTTAAATTTGGAAGCATGCACAGTGCTTGTAAACAGATAAATAAGCTTTTTTCGTTATCATTTGATAATGTTGGTGGATCTGCACAAAAAATAAAAAGATAGTTGGTAGAGGGGACCAAATGAAAGGTGAATTGCGGAGAATTTTTTGTCTGGGTTATATGGGGCCCACGCAATCTAACCTGCAACATGTGACTTATTACCTTCAGATATATAGTGATCTAATAGTAAAAAATTTGCTACCTCATGGTGACTTCTGCTGTATTGTCTTTGTTATTTTTTGTCATGATTAATAGTGATTTCTGAGAAGAACACGTAGCATGTTTTTATGTCTTTAACAGCCACAATAATCTGTAACTTTTGATCATGTTAGTCCTTTTGACCTGTAATAAAGGTTTAAACTAAAATTTAGAAATCCATGTATTTTAACTAGATGTAGGGTGGAATTATGAAAAACATAATATTAATACATTAGCTCGTGGATCAGGAATTCAGCATCTATTATCTTAATAAGTCAATAAAATATTTTTCGCATCTGTATGCAGGTAATGCTCCATTAGTCATAGCACGCGGCGGCTATTCGGGGATCTTTCCTGAGTCCAGTCAATTTGCATACCAGTTTGCATTGGCAACAAGCTTGAAAGAAACTGTTCTGTTATGTGATCTGCAATTGTCCAAAGATGGGGCTGGTATTTGCCATTCAAATTTGAAGCTCGATAATTCGACAACTATATCAACTGCATTTCCAAAGAGAGATACAACCTACTCTGTGAATGGACAGTCTCTTCATGGATGGTTTTCAGTGGATTTTACTTCAGATGAGTTACTCGGCAATGTTACGAGTAAGCACATAGTAGTTCTTGTACTTCCAATAGGACATTTGTCAGCACTTGTGTTAGCTTGTTGATTAATTATAGAATACAGGCTACAGTCTTTTACCTTAAGATGCATAATATTTTTAGTAATTAATCAGCACATCATGCTCATTTCTAAAGTAAAAAAAAGAATATTAGTAATGTGAATTGACAAGCTTGTGCAAAATATAACTATTGAAATGAAGCAAAAGGGTCTTTCTGAAACAGTGGTTTATCACCTGATTTCTGTTATTCATGGAAAGAAAGCAGGTTCTGTAAGTGGTCCTACAGCCTGGATATGTCATAAGCTGAATTGGAGAAATTGACTCCAATATATGCTGCACATGTACAACATATGCATGTGCAAATTGCTAGGAAACATATTCAAGGACACGTATAACATTTTCTTTGTACTTTCTGTGGAAAGCACTATGAAAAGGCAGCTGAAGCATCACCTTTGTTAAATATCTTTTTTGTCAACCGAAAATTATGGAATTTATCAGAATAGTCATCTTGTGTGGAGGGTAATGTTCTTGTTGATCAGTTTGAAATATAATTAGTCTAATCTCAATTCTATAAATTTGTGGTAGGATCTTGGAATCAACCTTCTTTATAATTCATATAGTAACCAAATTTGATGCTTGATTTTTTGATGAAATTCAAACTGTAGACTGACTATTATCTCATTGTCATGCTACTCTCATCATCTCAAAGCAATTCAGAATATCTTCTCTCGGCCAAGTATATTTGATGGCAACCTGCCACTATCCATGGTTCAAGACATCACAGGGTTTCACCCATCTCAGTTTTGGTTGAATGTGCAGGTATGCTTTTTTGTGGCATTGGTTATCGTTTTTTTTACTATAAATGAAACTTTTTTCTTCCAGTTCATGCCTCTGCACATGTTTGGGGATTAAATACCAGCCTTGTTTGTACTCTTGTAGTAGAATGTTGGCCTATTTTGAGGACTGTGTGCAAAATTAAGGAAATAGCAGAGATGCCTAGTTACTCATTCCAGAAAACTTCTGGCTACTTGGGTCAGGAGTTACTCCTCTCTCTCTCTCTCTCTCTCTCTCTCTCTCTCTCTCTCTCTCTCTCTCTCCCCGATATTATATTCTGTAGTACTTTTAGTCTATCTCTCTCCAACATTATTTTCTGTATTACTTTTACATTTAACGATATCATGTTGCCGAACCTCTTTGCATTTGGTCAGACCTGCGGTGGCATAGGCATGGCTTCCTTATTAGGAGTTCATAAAAGGAGATTCTTTATAATGCCCTATCCTATTGTGACTAAGCTGATTCTTTCATATTTACCTAGAGAGCTGATATGCCATGACCATCAATACTGAACTGATCTTTATTCTTACTTTTGTTGCAGTATGACATGTTCTATAAGGAACACAACTTGGATCCAGCAAAATTCGTATTGACAGCATCAGAAAAAGTGGTCTTTGATTACATCTCATCTCCAGAAATTGGTTTCTTAAAGAGTCTCAGTGGGAAGTTAGGAAAAGCCAAGACGAAGCTCATCTTCCGGTTTCTAGATGCGGATGCAGTAGAACCCTCAACTAATCAAACATACAGCTCAATCTTAAAAAATCTTTCAACAATCAAATCATTCGCTTCTGGAATTCTTGTTCCCAAAAGCTACATTTGGCCTGTTAATAAAGATAATTATCTGGAGCCTTCTACTACTCTTGTAACAGATGCTCACAATCTGGGCCTAGAAGTGTATGCATCTAATTTTGCAAATGACCAGCCTGCAAGCTACAACTACAGCTTTGATCCTACAGCCGAGTACTTGCAGTTTACTGATAACCCAAACTTCTCTGTTGATGGTGTGTTCACAGACTTCCCTTCCACAGCATCAGCAGCTATAGGTAAGTGTTCTTTCTGCTCTTTCAATGCCTTTCAATACTTATCCTAGAAAAAAATATGTATTAATAATCTCTGTACAATGGAGAAATACTGCTGCTAAAATGTGCATGCATACACAAATTGCTTTTAAGTATTCAACATCATCAACTTCAGACAAACATTTAGGAACCTAGTCTTAGTCTTGCTGCCATAAAATGTTTTCAGAGACTCTATTTTATACCTTTGTGATGAGGTCAATCATAATGTTCTGGATCTTTATTCTCTCTTTCAGCTTCATCAGTTGTTGTTGATACTTGCACTTCTATTTCTTATAACGTTCCGGATTTATTTTGTTTTGTTTTTTTAAGCCCCTAGACATGGTGGCAAAGGCATTGATCCGTTGTTGCATCAAATGAGGATTTAGCATTGAACCTTTTATCCACTCTGTTCATGGTTATTTTGTTTGATGCAGCTTGCTTGGCACATAACAAGGATAATGCTGCTGCTAAGAAAAGTGAGTTTAACATCCTTTCTCAGGCTATTATCATGGTGTTTCTCAATGTTTTTTTGGTGGGTTACACATTCTAAGACACATAAACTGGCTATGGATGCAGAGAGACCACTAATTATAACACGCAATGGCGCAAGTGGAGTCTTTGCTGGATGCACCGATCTTGCTTATCAGCAAGCAGTAAAAGATGGAGCCGACATAATTGATTGTTCTGTTCAGATGTCAAAAGATGGGGTGGCCTTCTGCTTGGATTCAGCAGATCTTATGGGTGACACAACAGCAATGGATTCTTTCATGTCCCGATCAGCTTTGTTGCCTGAGATACAGAAGAGCAATGGAATATTTTCATTTGATCTCACATGGAGCGAGATCGAAAGTTTGAAGCGTAAGGATTTCATCCTTTTGCCTTAATGTTATGTGAGATGTATTTTGTGATTACAAATGACCTTGATTTGCTGTGGGACAGCTGTTAATTCATTCATCAAGGTAACATATTCTTCATAGGCAATACCCAGAATGTAAGAATTTAAATTAACCTGGCAGATCAGGAATTTTATTTTTTTTAAGACTCAAAATATCATTTACTTCTACATTTGATCACATGTAGTTTTAATAGCATCCACTATCTGTACCTCGATTTTTAATTCTCCACATCCATATATTTCTAAGAAATCCATTGTCTAGCTGAATAAATTATGATGTTGAATTTGGCCCTCAAAGAGGAATTACTCCATATTTTAATAATATATATTTAGTTTAAAGAAAAGTATTATTGATGGAATGAGTCATATAATTATGTTTATCCTTTCTATCAACTGAGAAATTATCTTAATTATGAAAAGTTTGTTATGTATGGCAATCTAAAAATTCCTAAACATTTCAAGAATTAATCAGTTTGTAATTATGATAGACATGTGCACTGAGCTTTTGTCATGGTGCTGAGATCTACTGCTAAAAGATAATTTTCCTATTTTTTGTGAAAAGTCTGAGACAAAGATATCAAAATGCAATATTCAATGTAGGGTACTGGATTCATCTCTGGCCCACCCATTATGACCTAAACAGCAAAACTGAAACTATTCCTATCTATTTAGGAACTGTTAATGTAAAACGTTTTTTGCTAATTTAACATAAAATGTTTACCGATAACCGCTTTTGATAGGATTCATCTTCCATTTATATCGAAACTTGTTTTTTGTGCATGTATTTTCGCAATTTGAGAGGATATGGTTCAATCATGACCCATATTCTGTTATCATGATACTCAAGGGAACCGTTTCTCAATTTGCTTGTGTAAGAATCATCTTGTGAAATTTGTAGTGGTATTCTGGTATTATTCTACCTCATTGATCTTTGGGCCCTTTTTTTTCTGGCAGCGATGCTAGCAAATCCCCTTTCTAGCGCTAACTTGGTGAGGAATCCAGCCGCAAAGAATCAAGGCAAATTCATGACACTGGCCAAATTCTTGGACTTTGCAAAGAGCAGCACTGTCTCTGGAATCTTAATCAACATTGAGGTAAGTCCACAGTCTCTCTATTCCACATGTTAATAATTTTTTGTGAACATTCTCTGCTAGATCTTAATCAACATTTTATTAGAGTTGAGTCTATTCCCAATCAGCAAGCCAGAACTGCTAAGTTGTTAACAAGTGAAATGACATTGTTAAGGATATTACATATGTGGATCTACTTTTCTGAAATTAATATTGATTGTAGGCTTTAATGAAGGTAGGATTTGAGTTTGACTAGGTTTAAGTTGTGATGTTCTCTGAAATTGTATTCCTTTTTGGTAGAAGAGCTCCAAGTACACGCATGTGTAAGTGAACTGGCATGTTCAAGTTAGAATTGTTTTGAAAGAAAATGCCTGCATGAAGTCTGTTCTCAATCAGCAGCCGAGAACTGCTAGATTGTTTAAGCGAAATCAATTATTGATTGGAGCTCTGGGGTTGGAAAGCAAGTGGGGGATCAGTATGAATAAATTTAAGGTTGCGATGTTCTCTGAGATATATTCCTTCCTAGGAGGCTTGCACTAGGTATTCAAGCGAGGACCATCTTAGATGTTCCATGCCACAAGCGCCCCACCTGTCTTTCGAGCCCTGCATCAACTGTCAGGTGGGGCCCATTCCAAAAGGTCTGTGTACGCATGTTTAGTCGTTTTGCACCTACATGAGCATTTATCTCAACTCTCAAGCATACTTCTTATTTTATAAACTTACCCTATTCATCCTGGACTTTGTGCCCAAATTGCTACCTTTTCCCATGGTGGTCATGAGAATGCCTTTGGGTTCAGGGTAAGGCAAGATTTTGTGTTTGGCAACTCGTCCACCATTTGGTAGCCATTGGCATTGGGAGATAGACGCTCAAAATGAGTGCTGCATTGAAATATGTGTGTGAATTTCAAAGCATCAGTAAGGAAGAAAGGTGACCACAAACAGGATATCTGTGCCTGGCTGTACACCTAAGACTTGTTTTGGGGATTAGAGGCTTTAGAAGGTGTCCTTTGTCTACTTGACAATGGTTATAACGACTTGTCAGCTTCACCTAAAATCCTTCTTATTTCATTTGGCACTTGCCAGAAAATCTGACATAGCTGTAAATTATACAGAAAACAACTGCCTTCTTTCCCCTGCTCTTCTTTAGCAGTAGAGTGCAACAATGGATGCTAATGCTTTTGCCCTGTAGGGTGTAGGGCCCTTAATGGAGAATTGAACTGGCCCTATTTTGAAGTGAAACTACGTGACTATCAAGTCCACCAGAAAATCTGATAAGATTTCTAAACGGAATAATAATAAGCAGCCTGATATTCCTGCTTGTTACGATCTTCAAATCAATGTTTAAAAAGCTGGGGTTAATCTCAGAGGTTTCTGTTTGTGTAGATCAAAGCTCAACCATTCTAATGAAGTCTTTGCTGCAAAAAAAATTAAAATAAGAATGTAAGTTTAGGAACAGAAGACATCTCTTTAGATTGCAAACCAATGGTCTGGCCAGCTCTTTTCAGCTGAACTTTAAAACTCATTCTATCTATAAGTAGCTCCTTCTGTACAACTCAGTGGAATTATCGCAGTCTACATGTGAGGTTCCAAAGATGTGTGTGTTCTCCTGTCTGTAAGCCTTGTACAGTTTAAACTTGATGTAACAGGCTGCCGTATTTATTTGTCCAATTCATTGCAAAAAATCTTGTGCACTTTGATGTATAAGATCTGAAGATAAGAGAGAATGAATAAAGTTAATCTTTTAAAACCAGTTCAAGCAATCAGACAGACAAGGTACATGTGATTTGTCAAAGCTGTTGTTCGAAGGGATCATATTGTGACAGAAGTAATAAATGAGATTTTTATCATATCCATGAGATAAATTTGCTTATAGCCTCTGCCTGAATAACGTCTTAAATACAGCACATTTCAAATTGAATATTATCTACAGTGCAACAAGAATTTTGAAATGTCAAAATTACTTTATTCTGTATATGCAAAGGAACTTTAGTAAATGACAGATGAAAAAGGCATGTCTGAATTTCAAATTCCTAAAACCTTGAGGGTCCTGATGTGTAACCATCATATCACTAGGCCAGGTGGTAATGGAAATTTATATAGCTAGGAAAACAAGATATCAAGTGAAACAACTGATTATCTTCTATCTTGAAACAACTGATTGTCTACTATGCAGTGCCTAAAATTACTGCTCTAAATCATCTTACCAGCCAATCATCATATGCTTGCAGAATGCTCCATACCTTGCTTCCAAGAAGGGACTTGACATAGTTACTGCAGTCTCCAGTGCCTTGATAAATGCCAGCTATGACAAACAAATCACTCAGAAGGTTCTCATCCAGTCTGATGACACTTCAGTCCTCTCCATGTTCAAGAACAATTCCAGCTACAAGCGAGTTTTCAAAGTGGAGGAGACTATAAGTGATGCTCCAAAGCCAGCAGTGGATGAGATTAAGCAGTTTGCGGATGCAGTTAACATTGCAAAAACTTCCCTTATTGCTAGCTCAAACTCATTCCTTACTAGTTTTACTCCAGTGATGGATAAGATGCATGCAGCGAACCTCTCTGTCTATGTCACAGGACTGAGGAATGAGTTCGTGAGTATACCATTCGATTGCTTCTCAGATCCAACGGTAGAAATTGCTACTTATGCTGCAGGGCTTGCTGTTGATGGGATAGTAACGGAATTTCCTGCAACTGCTAGTGCATACTTCAGTAAGTATCTGGAAAAACAAGGGCACATTTATTTTCATAATTATACAAGAGCATGAGCATATAAGGATAAGCGTATTCTTAAATATTTTTTTCTGCTGAATTTCTAGAATTTTTTAATTTTGCCTGTAGATATTTTAGTTGATTACAGGTAATCAAGAAATCATTACCCAGTGTTATCATGTTTATTATTTTTGACTGTATCAGATTTATCAATCATTATTTCAGTTCTAAGAAACCTATTTCTGAATTTAATCCAATTTGGTCTCCTGTGATGTTATGATCCATTACGATCCAGTCTTTAACTGTCATTTTTTTCAGTCGACCAATTTTATGCTCGAACCTCCTCCAAGGAGAGGAGTGATAGCATCACCCAATTCACTTCTGAGTAATAGTACTTGACTTATGAAAACGAAACATTCAATTATCATCAAATATACTTTCTCAAGCAACATATTTTAAGGGTGCTTTCTCAAGTAACATAGTAAATATGATTGCTTTGCAATCTCTTCCCAATCTTCTCTTGTATTCTGCAACTACAGTAATTAACATCCATAGGATTGCTTTATAAGTGCTTCTTATAATTGTTCACCTTCCTATCATTTCAACTGCTGTTTCCACACTCTCATACCCAAAGCTTCTCCTATTCATGTTCCTGGTCCCCACTTCTTGCAGCTGTAGTTGGTCGCAATTATCATCTCGTTTTCTTGTCGATCCTTATGCCCAAATTTGTCCATTCATCGGCAAAAAAATCTCCCTATATGACTATTGCTAGCTGATGATGTGGTGGTGCCATAACAAACCGAAAAAGATGGCTGGATCTCTTTTTATGAGGCTACCTGAGTGGTTGGAAAGTTATGGTGCTTCAAATTACACCCAGTGACGAGCTAAACTGAATATTTTGCAGGGAGCCCGTGCTCTGATGTGGAAGCCAATTTGCCATTCTCAATCCTACCAGTGGAGCCTGGTTCCCTGCTCAAGGAGGCTCAACCAGAACTACTTCCTCCAACCCAAGCCCCTGCACCTGCTCTCGATGCTGCCGATATTGTGGATCCACCGCTGCCTCCTGTTGTCAAAGTCTCCGAGACGGCACCAGGTGCAGCACCAGCAAGTTCTCAAACTCATCCAAGTGGTCAGCCAGCCAATGCTGCAGATGCTGCTCTATGCCTCTTGATGATGATGCTCGGTTTCATTTATTTGAGCTGCCACTGATTTGGCAGGCCTTCACACCGTTTTCTTCATATTGTTGCCTACTTAATTTAATTTGCAATCATTTTACGATGTTTTCTTGAACCAGTTGGTTCTGTCTTAAGTTGACAGATTTGTATTAGATTGGACCATTGAAGTAATATTCCATCGTCGTAAGTTTTAGGTATGGCTGCAGTAACATGAATCTTTCGGGCAAGCTGTGTATAGCTTCAGTTTGCATCATTTATTTCTGACGGCAGGCTCCTGTCGGTCTCAAAAAGCTCCGTAGGAAGGCCAAGCATTGCTTGAAGCGGCAGAATTAATAATGTTTCTTTATTTGGTACAAAGGAGTGGGCTCAATGTTGTTGGAGATACTGAATTCACTTCACATGCGAACAGTACGGCCTTAGTCCACTCTTGAAGATAGGATGGATATTTGACACCGTAGTTTGGTTTCATGTACATGAGCACATGTCCCAACACAAACACACATACAGAGTCTCAGATTTGAGGATATCTGACACAGTTGTTTGTTCTCATGTACATTAGCACATGTCGCAGCGCAATCACACATAGGGCCGATTTAGTCCACTGTTGAAGATATGATGGGTGTTTGACTCAATTGCTTGGCTTCATGTACATGAGCACGTATCCCAAGAGGTCCAGCCGGCAGCATTGGCCTGTATCCCGAGCAAAAGGAGTTCTCGTGCTCAAAAAAAATCTTCAACCAGCCGCGTTGCCCAAAGTGTTTTCACGACGGAAGCTTGCTATAAGCGAGTTGGAGCAACCTAAATAACTACTCCACTGCAGAACTATTTTAGCGTTATCTATTTTAAAATTTATTTGATTCATAAAATTTTTTATTAAAATATTTTTTAAAATATAATATCTGAAAAAATAATTTTAGCATATTTAATTGGATATAAAAAAGTGATAAGTAGCTTATGTTTAATTTGACATCTAAAAAAATTGCATAAAATATTTATTATACATTTAATAAAAAAATATTTATGAATTTTGATATCTTAAAAATAATTTTTTAAAAAATTAGTTTTTAACCGGTAAAAAAGTAGTTTTTATAATTTTTTACCAAATAGGCGGAAATCCTCTCCCAATCATTTCATGAACTAGAAGAAAAAGGTGCTCTTGGAGACAAACCTATCATGCCTTGTGAAATACGGAGAAAAGAAGCACAAATGCTTTCCTTTTCGGACAAAGTGAAGCCAATCAGGGAGTGGATTCATTTTCATTTTTATTTTCTCCAAATTAGCAATCATAGCCTATTATGATTGCTGAAAGCGAGATTAGAGAATGTTCTTTTTTTCCAACGCTACCTTAGTGCTTACCATCCATCTGAACGGGAACAAAAGAAAGCAACACCTGAACTCATTATATTACAAATACCGAACCCAGATCTCACTTGTGTAGAACACCCACCATCTGTAGCAAAATTGGAAGGCTGGTGATCGCGAGCAGCTCCGCAAGAGAAAAACGGAAAAAAAGAACATCCACTTGAAATCACATCACGCAAGAAACATAAGCCAAATCAGTTAGCGTTACAACGACGGGTTAATGGCAGCACTCAATTAGTTGTTTCCACAGCAGAATAGCAACAGCTACCGTAATTTGGATGACATTATTACTACCGTTGCCGAGAAGACTAATAGGAAGAGGACGAGGTGGCCGTTACCTTTTCCAACACTTGGACTGCGTCCTTCATCGAAGGCCTCCTCTGAGGAGCACTGGAACAGCATGCAAAGCCCAACTCGAAGCAGTTTAGCAGAGCCTCTTCCTTGCCTTCCACCTCGCCTCTCAGCACCGGGTCCACCATCCTCCAAATTCTGTTCCTCTCCTCCACCACAAATCCAGCACTCCATTGCCGGAGCTCCACCTCTGAGAACACCCTCCCAGCAATCAACTCCAGCAATACCATCCCAAAAGAGTAGACATCCCACTTGGCATTGGGCTTGAGATTCTTTAGCGACTCCGGCGGCTGATGTGGAGGAGTAGCCAATGCTGAAGTGGAGGAGGAGCCGCAGGGGCTGGCTCCGGCGACGGTCGACAAGTCCGGTAGGCTGCTTGTGGACAGCACCGACCGCTTGCTTCCAAACTGCCTGGCCGATGCGCCCCGTCTGCAGCTGCCGTCGCCCGGCACGAGCCGATCCAGCCCGAAATCTCCGATCACCGGATCCATGTCGGCGCCCAAGAGAATGTTGCTTGGTTTGACATTGCCATGAACAGACTTCTTCTCATGGAGGTACGCAAGCCCCCTCGCCACGCCATTCGCTATCCTCAGCCGGGCATCCCAGTTCAGGTGAAGCGGCGAGGAGCCCAGCTTCTCTGCAAACAATTAATTAGTCTATGCTCGCTACCAGTGCGACAAATCCGATACGCGGAAGAGAAAGAGAGACGTAGAGATAGAGCTGTTACTGCTAAAAGAGATGTTGGCGAGGCTGCCGTTGGGGGCGTAGTCATGGATGAGGAGCTTCTCGTCAGCACCCCAGTAGAATCCCCGGATGCGGAGGAGATTGGGGTGGCGGAATTTGGCGATGCTGCGGACCTGGGCATCGAAATCCTTGAACCTGTAGATGGTGCAGCTCTCCCCCATCCGGCGGACGGCCAAGGCGGTCCCGTCGGCGAGAACCGCCTTGTAGACGATGCTGGGTCCGGTGGCTCCCAGTATGTAAGCCGAGGCTTTCAGCAGAGTCTCCAGATCCAGCTCAGCTCCATCGACTGTGACGAGAGTAGCACCCTGCTGCTTCTGCTGTGCTTGGGTTTTGCCATCCTGCTTTCCTCTCGTGTGTAGCTCCCCCACTTCTGCTTCTGATTCCGAGGACGCCGAGGTTTCGGAGGCCTCTTCGGTGTCATCGCTGTCCCCACCCTTCTTTCTTAAACACCAACACAAGGTACCTACTCCACTGGATTCAGGGGATGCTGATGGCGGCCCTTCATCCCTCCCTCCTCTCTCCATCCTCTTCAGGTCGAGCCCTCTATCTGCTTTCTGCTGCTGCTGCCGCTGCCGCTGCTGCTCTCTTTTCTTGTTCTTTACTTGGTACGCATACAAAAACACTATAAATAGAAGGACAACCCCCGTGATATCTCCGACGGCGATCGCCACGACTGCTGCTGGCCTAAGACCCCCCTGCCCTCCGCCGCCCGCTGCAGACCCTGGCGACGAATTCCCGGCCGGGATCTCGGGTATCGCCGCGAAGGCTGGAGGAGACTTCGGCGGCGGCGGAGCTGCAGTGGAGTCATTAGGGGGAGGATTGGAGAGGATGGAAGGGATCGTGCACATGCTCTTCAGTGGCCTTCCGCAGAGCTCTGGGTTCCCCGCAAAGGCCATCGGCTTCTGCGCGAGGAAAGCTCCAGCCTGCGGAATCTCTCCCGTGAGATTATTAAAGGAGAGATCGATCAAGGCATTGGCCGGAATTCTTGCTGCAAGTTCCGGCGGGATCACGCCGGCGAGCCGGTTGGAGGACAAATTCAAGTACCGGAGGCTCTTTACGCCGAGATCCGGCGGCAGGGATCCATTTACAAGATTGGAGCTCAGATCGAGGACCTCAAGCTGCTCGAAACCTCCGCCGGGGAGTTCGCCGGAGAGGTAGTTGTTGGCGAGAGAGACCGTTGTGAGGTTGGGAAGCAGCATCAGATTTCTTGGAACTCCGCCGACCAAGGCGTTGCCGGAAAGGCTGAGGGACTGCAGGCTTTTCATCTCGCCGACGATCTCGGGCAGCTCGCCGGAGATCTCGTTGTTGGACAGCTCGAGGACGCGGAGGTCGGAGGCGTTGAAGAGGGTGGCGGGGAGGGTGCCGTTGAGGAAGTTGCCGGAGAGGTCGAGGTGGCGGAGGTGCTCGATGAGGCCGAGTTTCGCGGGGATGGAGCCCAGCAGCTGGGCATCGGGGAGGACCAACCCAATCACTCTAGAAGCGGAAGCAGCCGGTATCCTAAAGTCGTCGCGACTGGTGTTCCATGTGAAACTAGCGGCATTAGCGATTGGGAAGCCCATGCACATGACCCCATTCCACGAGCAGGGAGTGGCGTCGTCGTAGTTCCAGTCACCGAGCACCGATAGGGGGTCGCTGAGGATGGAGTACTTGAAGGACAGCAGCAGCACTCCATCCGAGTTAAGACCAAATATTTGACAAGGTAAGAGTAGAAGACCGCAAAGCAAAAGAGCAATACGAGAGACTGTACGTCTCCATCTGGAACGGAGACTACCGCTTAGAGAGCTCATGCTGCAGCCTTGGAGCAAAGCATGTCTCAATGGAGGGGAGAATAAGAGGTGGACGGAAAGGAGATAAAGAGGAAACAGGAGTAAAAAAAAAAAAAAAAAAAGGAGGCGGAGGAGGAGTAATGGGGGAATCCTTTGTTTGGCGGAGGGGAGTTCGCCAAATAAATGAAGGCCAGGGGGCGAGAGAAGATTGGAAAAAATTATACTGGCATTGTAGGAGAGGGACCAGGGGACATGAGGATGGGAGAGTGGCATAAAATAAGATAACAGCTCATCAAAAGGACGGCGCCGGCTATAAATATTTAACCGAGGTACGATTAAATACCCGCCCAGGTTTATACCCCTTTTTTTTTCCTCTCCTGATAAATTAAGTAAGGGACGGCAGGGAATGAAATGCCCGTGTGTTATTCTCCTCATGGAGTACTCTGCTGACGCGAGTAAAACTGGGTAAAAGATTTCTTTTATATAGGATTCTAGTATAGCTCTTTTTGACTTGCCGTGGTTTTTATAAAGGATTAGGAGATCTAAGGCGTTGCTTGGGACCACGGGGATTTGTAGGATTATAATGTGCGGGGTGAAAGTGTTATAGATCTGGGATGTCACAACAGCCTGGGAATCTTATGAGAGCATACTAGGTTTTGGATTTTAGCAGTCATGTGATGCAATTGTAGTTGCCTGGAGTTCTTAAACAAAAGACTGATGATTGCTTGAAAGAAATTTGATCAGAGTAGTGCTGCCTAGCTTTGACAGCTTCAATCAAAACCATAACGAGATGTCTTTGTGTCCTATATCTAAGAAATATGACGTACATAGGCATGATACTTGATAGAGTATACTAACTCTTGCAATCTACTGTGGGATCAATAACTAGATAACAATAGATAGTTGGAGAGCTAACAAGGAACACTATGCTTTCCTTCAGCAGCTAATGTACGTCAGAAAGGAGAGCTTCCTCCGTATCTCTCATCTTTGATCCAATCTTGTTATTGTAGGCCCGCTTGAGGAGACATGCCATGCCCAACTTTATGGACATGGACAGCCGCTGGTCAGCCACCAAGCTTTTGTTTCATGGATAAAGCGTGGTCACCTCCATGCCCTATAAAATAGTTCGGTCCGTGTGCCTGATCTATAATACCTATTGCCCTCGTGAAACCATTCCATGCATCTCGATGATGAAGTCGCAATGCCTGCCCTTTTAATTGATGAAAGAAGACAAAGTAATGCACTGCAAAGATGGTGATGCCTGGTCTTTAGGATGTTTGTGTCTGACAGATGAAAGGTATGGTACTCACGACATGATCCTGGCCAAATTTTCCCCATAGTTCTGTGCTATTTAGTGGGAAGATTTTTGTTGGTAGTGGCATTTGTAGACCATGGGGAGTCAGTGACCTAGTTGACAAGCAACAATTACTATTTACTGGACTTGCTTTCTACTGGGATTGCTCGAGTCAGTTAAGATAGATATGGTTGGACAAGTCAGTCGATCAGGTTTTTTTATTCTGGCATTCATATGGTTCAACACCAGGCATTTGCACAAGTGAAGGAGGAGTTTCCATGGGCCCTTCTACTTAATTTGTTGTAAAATTTCCAAGAGGATTTCAATGAATGCGTGAGATAGCCAAAATGACTGTATGGCTGCTCTATTTTGGAGTATTTGGATAGAAATTAAGGTAGTTGTCGGTGCATTCGGACAGGTGGTAATAGAGTTTTTCACCTTAATTGATCTTTCACTCTTTCTGGCTTCTGTCCCATTTCCATGTTCTTAAAATTTTATTGGCTGGCGTAGTTGTATTCATGTCTTTCCATACAAATGGTACACATAATATTTAAGAAGATAATTTTGCTGAAGGTTTAGAAGTTGCTGAGAAAGTAGTTTTATTAAGAAATGATTTAGAAAAAAAACAGTCAAAACCACTTTTTACGCAAGGGTTTGGATATAGATTCTACACTGAAGAGTGCCCAGAGGAGTAAAGGCAGAACAAGGGTGACATGGAGATTATGTCTTGTTTCCAATGTGTTTAAGTACCTCCTTGGTAGCCCAACTTTGATAAACCTAATGTACTAAGGTTCGACGTAGATGACAACACTGATGACATACATGACCAAATGACAGCCATTTTAATTTATATCTAGCACTATCAACCTAGCAAGGTGTTCATAAGCATCACATATATATTTAGCTCAACATTTTCCTTGAGTTAAAATATGAGCATCTTGCTAGGTTGTGGTGTTATTTTTCTGTTGGCATGTATTGTAGTGTCATTAGGCATCATGAATGTCTGAAGTTCTTCTATCTTATAAGTACCCGATCAAACTCAGCTTAACACATAATAGATTTGGCTGGTTCTTTCAGCACCCATATATTGTCTGCTTCCTCTCAACATTTTTATGCTTTGCCAGTTCCATTTTTTTCGCTTGACTTTGATACATATGTCTTGAGTCTTAGGGTCAACTCATTGTGTCTAGTGGTTTGCTTGGAAGTTATCTACCTTGAATTCTGTTCATATTCTGAGATTAAATAGCACGGGTATGATAATTCTGTGCAGATATCTCTCCGTTTCTCTCCGTTTTCATCAAAAAAATTAATTCTATGCAGATCTACAACACCGTTTCTTGCAACTACGCAAACTACGGTCTCACAACAGAGTTACCTAATTGCATCAAAAAAAAAAAAAACAGTGTTACCTAAAATTTCAGCTTCCATAATATAAATATGTTTACAATGTATCATCCAAATACAAAGTAATATCTTTTCAATATGAATGGTACTAATTACATATACATGAAATATTTTCAATGTTATTGCGAGCCATCATGTGCCATTGCAATAACTAACAATAAAGTAATTGAGACAAAATATAATTTGGAAATTAGGCATCTGAACTTTTTAATCAAATAAACTTTATTGTTGTAGCAGCGCGAACAAAGGATCATAGTGGTTTGAGGGCGTGGACGTTCTACAACCATATCACCGTTATTTTTGTGGCTTTACCCTCGGATCGACATTGTCTTCTAACATCCGAGAAACTAATAACAGCAGCCATTTCGTTGGCTGCATAACTTTTGTTTTTTTATTTCTTTTTAGAAAACTACAAATTTTTTTACCCTGTTTCTTTAACATTAATTTCAAGGCATCCCAAGTGTACGCACGCCCAGTTGCCAAATGTGATCAAGTAGTAAAATCGTAGAACAGTAAAACAGGTAAAAGGTCCCACTATGTGATGAATGTTGATGGTTGGGCTTTCATATTTTCCTACAATGATTTATGGCCGAAACAAGATGTTCTTATCTTCAAGCGGGTTGCTTTTTGTACAAGTTGGCATTTACTCTTGATCCAAGCTTTTGGAGGAGTTTTTTTTTTTTTTGGTAAACCGGAATTCATTGAACCATTCTAGAGTAGATGCATCCATGAGAATCAGAAAATAAAATGTAGAAAAAAAATCGGTCACAGTAGATCCTGTATGAGCAGCAATAAATAATGCCATTCAATATGCAACGCTATTAGTTGAAAGAGTTTTTCAACTATATATATATGTGTGTGTGATCGAAGTATTTAGCTTTCGACCATTTAATTCAAATGTGGTATCAGATCCAAGCACAATAATATGCCCATTAACTCAGAGTAGTTGGATGCGCTGTCTGTTTAAATAGAAGAGTTCATGGTCAACTACTTAGGCAGGTCGATAGAATACGTTCTAGTCCTTTTCATTCTTACTGAATCATAACAGGGCATGGGAGAGTCCCGGGAAAACTAATGGTTGAAATGGGAATGAAAAATTTGTTAATAATTCCGAGAGACAAGCTTCATTCTAACTATGGCTCCGTATATAGGAATAGTAAATTTAATGAAACTAGAATATATATGAAACCGAGTGGACTGTGACTTTTTGAAGTCGGAGATATGATGGCTGACCAGGCGCAGTCGACTTTGGCAAGATATCTGAGAAACTTGGACTCGCCTTCCCATTCATGGCTTGAATACCAAACAGAATATAATATTTTATATATATATATATATATATATATATATATATATATATATATATATATATATATATATATATATATATATATATATTAAATTTAGATTGCCATATCAAATAATTCTGTAGATTAACTTGAAAGTCATTAAAAAACAATAACATTGTGTGGAAGATGAAGATGTTGCACTGTGTTTTCTTACCAAACAAGTTAAGCACACCTAATCATGCATGCTGAGTGGGGCAATGAGGTGTCTTAATACTGCAGCAGCCTGGCATTGGCATTGTTAAGTAATAGTGCTTTGGTCGGCAACAAGCTCAAAGGTGTGGCTTAAAATTCCAGTAATTGTGGCCTGGCACGTATAGTAGTACTTGTTTGGTTAATGAGCAAGGTAAGCTCATATGATTAAGTATAAAGTATATAATAGTAGAAGCGGCAATGCTTGACCCATTTTACATGATTTAACTCATTGTAGATCAGATTAGGTTACCTGTTTCATAAAATGATCAGAATTAAGTTTGGATTTTCGACCTACTAAATAAAAATATCGAGTTCGCATTAATATGGTTTGATTTATTATGTGCCCAACCCGATCCATAGTAGAATATTGTGTTTGACACTGCTGCAGCCACCGAGACTGAACCAAAAAATGTCCATTTGCTGAGGGGTGAGTTTTCAACACAAAAAATATCCAAATAATTTATGAAGGATATTTCAACATCCGGTCTAGTTAATCATCAGATTTCCAATGCTGGTTATTTAGCATGATTCTATTTTAATCTAGTCACCGCAACCGTTTAATTGGTTCAAGCTGGGAGATTTATAGTACCAGAAAGTTCTTTTACCTTGTTCGTTCCTGATTTATTGGAGTACGAAAAAAGCTTGTTTGACCGAACAAAACCAGATACTGAAGTTTTTTTAGAATTACGGCCGTAAGCTCTTTACAAACCAAACGTAGCCTTAAAATAACGTTTTATATGCATGCAGGTCGTCAAGAACCACCTCCATGCACGTGGACTCTAAAGTTCTGTTCTGCGCTTGGGCCACATGTATCTCCCATTGCATATTTGCATGCACGCTAGTGTGAACGGTGCTTATAAATCTCCTTTTTGAGGGTGATTTGTTTGCATGTAATGCAAAGCTGTCCTCTCATCTTTAAAGCAATCTACAAAAGAGTTTAAGTTTAGCACTGAAAAAAGAACTCCATCGATAAATGAGATCCATTAAACATATTTGAGCACTTCAATCTTATTAGATTGAGCTAAAGCCTAAAGCAAAGCATCATCATGTACTTTTTGGGATTAAAAGCTTAGCTACCGGAGATGGTAATAAACTAGCAGAAATCGTGTCAGTGGCCAGCTCAAAGGTGGACCTCCCCGTACGTACCCCGTTCACAAGACTTCACTCTGCACCCACTGTTCTCCTCAACGTGACACCGGCAAATGAAATGCTTGCGTCCGGTGCTTCGTCGAGACTCGGTACCAGGCATCGTGGTGGCTCCCACGGAGACAGAAGCCCGGAGTCCAGCCGGAGCTAACGATAAAAAGCAACGGTTTTTACCTCTTGTTGGCTTCGGAACTGAGCAAATTCCCCTCTACAGATACCATGAAGCTTATCTTTTCTCCGCGCTCGCATTGGTTACTAGATTCTGGATGTGTGGTGAGCTGAGGACTGGAGATCTTTTCTGGAAACAAATCTCGAGGAGGTGGAAAGAAAGTAGGGTACTTATATAGTTATATATATGACGACAATTGAGAAAGCTTTTGAGTCCCGCTGTTCCTCGATTTCTTCATCCTTCCACCTTATGCTTTCTCACAGT
The DNA here is from genome assembly GCF_051530095.1 of Phoenix dactylifera. Classification (NCBI taxonomy): domain Eukaryota; kingdom Viridiplantae; phylum Streptophyta; class Magnoliopsida; order Arecales; family Arecaceae; genus Phoenix; species Phoenix dactylifera. The sequence goes on from NC_143200.1 coordinate 22,155,057, forward strand.
CATCCATGTGAGGAGAAATTAGATAGAATAGCTGGCTGCCGGGCAATGGATCAGTGACTAAAATTAGGTTAATGCCAGTCTGAGGGCACGCCCTGCTGTAATCCAACACTGTGAGATGAAGTATGCTTGCTGGCCTTGTTTTCTTTTTCTTTTTTAAGTACGCGGCTAGTTGCCGCTGGGCCTAATATAAAGTTCTTGAGCAGTGCTTGTAATAGGGAATTAGACTGGGAATTTAGAGCAGTGCTTGTAATAGGGAATTGGACTGGGAATTTACTTGGACTTGAACAGGTTGTGGCCTGAAAAGCATATAATGATCGGAGTCTCACTTGAACTCGGGCTGAAATCCAGACCCAGACTCGTGTGGGTTTAGGGCGTTGGACCACGGATAAAATCAAGAGCATCTCTCCAGATCACCAGTCCATTCTTTGCTAAGTCTCCATCTCATAGCGGTTTGGAGATTAGTGCAGTATATGGGAGTGGAGCTTGTCACATTGGACATACCCCGACTTTTGATGCCCATATTAAGTATAATTATTCCATCAATGGTATCAGAGCAGATGGATTCCAAAATGAATCATAAACCATACCTTGACTCACTAAATCCATCTTGAAACTTCGAGATGTGTGCAATCTGAACCGCACGATCAACCGAGATTAGCTCCGATATGGATAAAGATTAGGGAAGGATCTTTTGGAGAGAGAGCTTTTAATGCGTGTATTAGAGAAGAGGTCTAACAAGCTATTTATAACCCTCTCCAGGGACCAAACACCGCGGGTGGTTACACCCGTTAAGAGTCACTCTCCATCAAGGTAACCTTTCACTGCTGCAAAATTACTTTAATGCCCTTAAGATCATTAGAATTTACGAAATTCAAGGGACACTTGTCAAATGTGGGTTCTAGTTAAACAGGATCAGGGTTTAATTAAACAAAATGCAACATTCTTCCACTTGGACCATATTGATGTCATTTGTTAATGTGGATCATAACTTGACGGGATCTCAATATGTCTTTATTGCAAAGCAATAGGTTTCTGCAATATATCATAGGTCAATTTTATAAATATTTTTAGATGTCCATTATTGCTGCATCTAAAGTATCTAGGAATGACCGATGCCTGCTTACAATTGAATAAAATTACACCGCACAACAATGGAGTAATCTGATTGCTTTTGATAGCGAGTGTTAGAACTATTATCCTCAACATCAATAGTGCCCTGAAATAGTTAGCTTAAATGAATTGTAGTGATTCATCCACAATATTTCATGGCATGCTATATCATATCAAACTCCAAATCTGGACAATGTTATTTGATTGCGGATCATTTTTTTTCATTGCGGATCACTGAATTTGCGTATTATGTAGTGGTGGTCCATTCTGAGGCATAGCCCCAAAAAAAGGTCAACAAAGAGTAGAAAGCTCTCGGGTACTTCGTTCTAAAATGGGGTTTATCTCCATTCGATGTAGATTACCGGGCCAAGTCGGTAGAGAAATCAATTACAGAATGGCTCTGACTTGTAGTGGTAAGATAAGCTGTCTTCGTTCCTGAAGTACATACCAACCTCATAGTGCAAGAATGGGTATCTTACCCGATTAAGTTAGATTTCATAAGGCAACGGCTACAACTAAGTATGTAAGACCGGGCAAACAAGCAATGAAATTACATCTATGATGAGGAAGTGATCAAGAAAGCAGAAGCTAGGGGGAAGCCAGGACTCATTGAGATACATCCCAAAGAAGGTAGCTTTATCTTCACGGTCAAGCCAACAGGTGCCATCAAGGCTTCCTGATTGGTTATCAACACAAATGAGGTCTTGATGCAGAAGCTGGATGCAGTTTGTCTGCAAGAAAAAGGCTCTGATTTTGGTGAACTGAATGCACACCATCATTATAGAGGCTAATGATTTCAGGAGGATATGGCTTCTTCCAGTCATGATGATCTAAACTTATTATTTGCTACTATTGTATCAATGTAAGACTAATCTTACCAATCTTGCAGTGTTTAAACTGCTTCCTCTGCAGTGCTACATGGACCCCTTGTAGCATCTTTCTTAGCACTACTGCATAGCCTAATTGGATACTGCTTCACAGCTCATGAGCATTCCTATGTCTCTTATACCTTTGGCGGTGTTGTAATAGTTTGGTATGACTGTTATCATAGGCATGAAAAATTATATGCATGAATTTGATGCTTTTACTTCTGGATTGTGACATGTGACTGTGAATATGTGGTTAGGATTAGAGCCTAGTGCCAAAGGTTTTTCGGCCCAGCGGGCTTGGCTGGGCTTGGAAAATAGCCCCATTTGGTACATGAGATGATCTTGGGCCTGGAGATTAAAGTCCAGCCTGGTTCAAATTTTTTATTTTTTTGTGTTGGTTATTATTGTTTTATGCATTTGTAAACTTAATCGACAATTATTGTTGATAAGTAGACTTAATAGGATAATAAGTATGTTGTAGATTGCCGGTAATATTTAATTACTTTACTTATATCTAGCATTTTCTTAGGATATACTTAAGGTTTTTTAGGATGTTTTAAAAAATTAGAAAGATTGGTAGAGAAGCCGAGGTCTGAAGCCCAAGTAAGGGCCCAAGTAAGGGCCGGGCTTGGGCCTGGGACATAGGCGCAAAGACTAGGCCGGGCCTGGGCCTAAATAAATAATATTGATCTTTGGGCAAAGCCTGGTTCGAGCCCGGCCTTGCCCATGAACAGGTTTTTTTAGGACTCGGAGCAGGTTAGTTCATTGATATCATGGACTCTGGGGAAGGCGGTCCTTCAACCAGCTCCTCAGAGTTACATGACAAGATTATTATATATCTTATCATGCTCAATCCTATAATCTTTTTTTTGGCTCGGTATTCCAAGTCTTGGCATTTTTTTAGTTGCTGATTCACATTATTGCTTCATGATTTGGGATTCTGCAAAGCAGTTTACTTGACTGACATTGTGGAGCCCAGTAATAATGGGTTGTTGTCAGGTCAAGTGTTCATAAAATTCTTACATTTCAAAGCATCGTCCTTTGTATCCCTAGTTAAAGCTGAAGATTTTTGGGGTCATTGGATGGCCGAGATAGCCTTACAGCGTATCTAGTGATACAGGGAAGGAGTAAATTTTGCCATTGAATCAAGCCATCTAAAACCAGCCATTGAACCACTGCACATGCAAAGCAGTCTTCTGTGTTAAGACAGCACCAATGACCCTATTGACATTATTATACTTCCTTGCATAACCAATTTTGGGCTGAATAAGGCACTTGAAAACATGAGTTATATCTTTTTTTGATGGTTTTGATCTTGCGTATGAAGCTTGGCCCTTGGTATGATAAGGAGGTCCCTTATTCCAACATCGTTAGGTGCTTTAAATACATCGAAGATGTTGCGAGGTATGTTGCATAGAATATATTTGATGCCGCATGTGTAATACCATACGGGCCGTTTGCTTGGTTACACTATAGTCTCCCCAGGGTAAGTTAGGGTTCTTTACATCTAGTCGTAGGTCGTGTATCATCTATTTATCCTAAAATAAGCAAGGTTGAATCCAATTTTGTTATGCATTCATCTGAAAATCTATATATGGTGAATTCTAAAGTTTTGCCAAGATAGGAACTGATATAGCAGCTCATAATAAATTATTCTAGCTACTTGACAGGGTAGTTACTCAAAAGCATGAAAGGATAACTGTTTATCAATTATCATAATAACTGATTTTCTCATTAATGTATTTATGACAGACATTATGATTTTGTTGAAGTGCAGTGCAAAATTGTCAATGTAATATAAAATTAGCATCTATTTTCATAATTGTGCTGAAGTATAAGAATTAACTTGAAATACACTTTAGCTCTTAAAACAACTACTAGCCTTTGGTCATTGTTACAATTAGAACAGCTATTAAACTGATGATAGAAACAGATGATAGACTTGTATTTTGTTGAAAGATTTTGGTCCACTCATTCTAGATTCTCAAGGAAACAATGTGAACAAATCGGATCAACGTGACACTTTTTCATGATGTGGACAATGGTGTGGTTCCTCTCCAAGCTCCTGCTTTTGCCGAGTTCCTTTTTTGCAAAAAGAATTTGTGAAGTCTCATTCGACCCTCTTTTTTTGTGACTAGTCAAAAGTCTTCGCACATTTTTGAACTGATGACAAGTCTATTCACAGCTGAAACGAATGCCAAAAAAACGTTTCCCTACAAGGCTCCTGACGGCCAGTCACGGCTTCCCTTCTTTTGCTGCTGCTTTTCTTCTTTTTTTTTTTGGGTGCATTGTCAAGTCTTGGCACCTTAGAACTCATGACCAGTCTCGTCGCAGATGAAACAAATCCCCAAACCAAAGGATGTTTGCGTACAAGTCTCCTGCCAGTATTCTTATCAACCTCGGTGTTCGTTTAAAAAATAAAAATAGTATTCCAGAATCTTGCGAATATAATTCTAGGTTCTATTACCATCCCAAGCAACTTATCTTCAACCAAACAAATAAGGATGATTTCAGCAAAAAAAAAAAAAAAAACAAATAAGGTTGTTCATATCCTAATTACTATTAGTTAATTAGATCTTGGCACATATAATTAGTTCTTTTGTGTATTTCCATTTGTCCAGTTTTCTTTCTAGTGTGATTAAGATCATAGCAAGAGGATATATTGAATGTTCGACAGTGGATTATGGGAGTTCTCTATGCATGCAGTACATAACATGGCACTTGCTGAATAACAAGCATCTTTTACCAGTGAGGGCTTCTAGCCCAACAAAGCACCATTGCCCCCTTGGGCCAAGCAAAGATCGATGCATGGTTCAAAGTTGAAAGAAAGTTGAAAGTCCTGGTTTCCTTCTTCGCCAGCTGCATCACTTTATGTCAGCTAATTCACAACAGCCCCATCTAGAGCGGTTTCACAAAAGACCAACTCACACCATCAATCTTATAAACGTTTTGGACAGTTTGTATGGCCAACCATTTAGGGCAGAAAGTGAGTTGGGTCACGCTCCTACCGGAATCAGGTTTTTTTTTTTTTTGAACTTCGAATTTTTGGATATTCTAGCTCTGAGCCCAGGCCCAGGCCTAAAATGAACCTAAATTTGGCCGACCCAAATTATTCATTTGGGTCAAAAATATGTCTAGTTCGAATCTGATTAAAATTTAATATTTCATAATATTGCTTTACAAGTAAATGAACTAGTTAAAACTTGAACTCTATCCTATAACACAAGTAAATAATACATGATATATTATTTTCAGGTAAATCTATTTTATTTTTTTTACTTTTTTGTTATTCTCTCTAAATAATAATGTACAAAAATAAATAGATTCGGTTTCGAATTTAGACCTAAATTTGGGCTTCATTTCAGACCTTATCTGTCCTCGGTCTAGGGTTAGACTCAGGCCGGATCAATAACATACTTAAATCAGGTTCGAAAAAATAAATGAGCTCTATAATTAAGTCCAAATCTGATCTGAACTCTTTCAGGCCTATTTCAAAGTCCGATCTGAAGTTGATCTAGCTCAGTGAGCCTCGATCTAGCCCAATAAGCTTCGGGCCAGTTCGAGCTCACTTTCAGCCCTATTATCCCGTTGCCGCCTTATTTCACTGCGGGATGATAATATTTGAGATGGATGGAGTTCTAGAAATCATAGCAATCGATAGATTCCACTGTACCATTATTTTCAAATTCCTTGGGAGGAGAATGATGTCCAAAGAGAGTGCAGGCTTGATTTAATTTCTGCGAACAAGGACTGAGGGGTAAGATAAAAAATTTTGGCTGCAAAATAGACTCAATTCCCCATGAATGATGCCAACCACTGGTTCTCTAGGATGGCAAGGCCATCCCAGTCAGCTGTCGCTAGTCATTGATGAGATGGCAGCTATTGGAACCAATTCGACCCCTTTTTAATCGAAGGCTCGTCGTGGGAGTAGAGAAAGCAGAGAGCTCATCTGGCCAACTTCTTTGATTAAAAACAAAAGAACTGTTGCTGGAAATTGGACCCGGAGGCGATCGTCGGTCGAGAAGGAGGAGCAGCAGGTGGACACAGGGGGGCGGCAGTCCGTCGGCGGGCGGCGTCCTCCGTCTGGGTGCCTGCAGAAAAGCCGGTGGCCGGATCTTCTGTCGCCGGCCCTCCGATGCTTAAGTCAGAGGGTGCAAGCTCTGTTTGAGGGGAAGAAGGAGAACAGTATATGTAGAATTTTGTGTATCCCCCCCTGAGGAGCAAGGGCTCCGTTTTATAGGGGGGTCGGTTTACCTGTGATGTGATGGGGTGAGGCCGTTGTACGGCTCGGCATGTTGCTTGGACTGGCGCACGATCGGGTGAATCATTGCATTGATGTCGGAGGTGAGGCCGTCGTACGACCCGAACTGGCACGCGATCGGGTGAATCATTGCATTGATGTCGGAGGTGAGACCGAGATCAGAGACTTATCACAGTTGACTGAATTCTGCTGAGCTGACTTGCCGTGGAGAGCCGTGGGTCCGTAGATAATAGGAGCCACGCGCATTAATTGTTGAGTAAGCCGGAGATCCGCATTAATTGTTGAGCAGGCCGGAGATCCACATTAATTGTTGAGTAGGCTGGAGATCCGCATTAATTGTTGAGTGAACCGAGGGTTTGCAGAGGTCATGCGCAATAAATGTTGGGGTAGTGGCAGGATATGGCCCTCGGCCGGACCTCGGTGGGGTACGGCCGTAGTAGGTGGTTGACAAGAATAGACCTCGGGTGTCGGGAATTCTCCAGGTCGGAGGTTCTGAGGTCGGACGCTCCGAGGTCGGACGCCGACTTCGGCTGTCCAAGGTCGGCGGTTATACGGCTTCTTAGGGGTAACCATGTCGCTGGGGAAAAACCATATTCCCCCCCAACAAGAACTATTCTTCCAATCTTTTCATAAGGTTAACGAAAGAGCTATTCATCCCTAAAAACTTAAACATAAAAATTTTTTATTAAAAAATATATTTTAGTTAAGATGGGATGACTTTTTAAATCAAAGAATGACCAATAATACCAAGATATATTATTCTCCTACCTAGACTGATAAATTTTTTAAAAAAATATTATATTCTCAATTTAAAGAAGAGGAGTACATTTAGATGTCATACTAGTTTAGAAAAATCTAACTCTTATAAAATTGAAAAAAATATTAATTTTCGAAATGATTCACTTATATTATCATATTTGTACATAGGTGGGTACTTAAAACATAAGTATTGATATATCTTGTCATAAGATTTATCAGCATCTTGACAGGAAAACAGAATTCTGAAAAAAAATTATTGCAATTGGATGCTATGTATATATATTGATAATATATAATAATAATGATAATATATATGTATATGTATAATCAAAAATGAGAATACAGGATCGACCGGTGAAGAAACAATATGTCACAGATTATGAGAAATGGGTGAAGGAGAAGAAAAAAAATCATGGTAGGAATAAGAAATGCGTACCTTTTTTTTATTATTTTTGTTGCTGGAAATTGGACTCGGGGGCGACCGCTGGGCCAGGAAGGGGGAGCTCCGGTGAGAATCGGCGGTGATCGGCGGCGGTCCGGCGACCGTGGCGTCCTCCGGAAGACCTGCAAGAAGCCGGTGGCCGGGATTTCCGGCGCCGGCCCTCCGATGCTTAAGTCAGAGGGGACAAGTGTGAGAATGGAGACAATAGTAGAGAGTCTGGGTTTTTTTGCTTCCCGCCCCCCTCTTAAAATGGAGGAGTCCCCTTTTTATAGAGGGAGCTGGGTTACCTGTGATGTGACGGGGCAAACGGCCTGTCGTACAATCTAGTATGGAGTGAAAATTAATGCCCGATCGTGTGAGTCAACGCTGTTACTGTTGGAGATTAGGTCGAAGCTCTCGAGTCATCGTTGAATCATGCTATCATCAGTTGTCAAGTAGGTTTGCTGTAAGAGGCTCAATGTCCGTAGACGACAGAAGCCATACGCTTTAATTGTTGAGTGAATCGGGGGTCGGGAGAGGTCATACGCTTTGATGGTTGAGTGAACCGGAGATCATCATGAACCATGCCCATTTAATGGTTGAGTGTGCTGGAGGCCTGCAGAGGCCATACGCAATAATAGTTTGACGACAGTGGCAGGATATGGTGAGGTTGCGTATCTGGAGTCACACTTCCTTAAGGAGTTAGGCCGGGATTGAATATTTGGACAAGGTATTTCGGAATTCGGCACCTGGTCGGGTGCCGAGCCAATTGCCAAGCTGGGCGCATTCTAGTCCGAGCGTCATCAGGTCGGACGCTTCTGGTCGGCGCTCTCCGGGTCGGCACTTCCTGGTCGGCGCTTCCTGGTCGAGGGGGAGGGAGCCTTGAATTTAGTCCCACATCGGCTAGTAGCGGAAAGGTTCCGTGCCTTAAATGGGGGGTGGAAATCCTTTCCTCTCGAGGGCCCTTTTGTGGGACAAAACCGTGAGGAGGGCTCCGGGTACGCTCGACCCCAAAGCGGACAATACCTCGGGAGGAATGCGGTCCTCTTTCTCTGCTAGCTTAATGTGGGCTAGGCTGTTGTGTGAGGCTCCGGCAGAATGCCGTCCCTGCAACAGATGGCGCGCCAGGAAAGGGGCGCCTCCTCTCTCCATTGACTACCCTCCAGGACTGTGGGGGCCCGTTGGGGTAAAACCTGGTCGGAACCTTTTCACTGGGGGGCTATGTTGTGGGGGGGGAGGGGGCCTTGAATTTAGTCCCACATCGGCTAGTAGCGGAAAGGTTCCGTGCCTTAAATGGGGGGTGGAAATCCTTTCCTCTCGAGGGCCCTTTTGTGGGACAAAACCGTGAGGAGGGCTCCGGGTACGCTCGACTCCTAAAGCGGACAATACCTCGGAAGGAACGCAGTCTTCTTTCTCTGCTAGCTTAATGTGGGCTAGGCTGTTGTGTGAGGCTCCGATAGAATGTCGTCCCCGCAACAGTTTTCCTCTCACGAAAGATGCCAAAGTAAAATATACTTGTTGGACGATGACAAGAAACATTATGAAACCACGAAAAAATGAAGAATTTTTTGGAGTTCAAAATTTTTTTATCTCTCTCTCCTTTCCTCATCCTTATGTCAAATTTATCGATGTAAGTGGATTGAATAGACGCATATCTCTATTATATAAGTTATATTTCCAACTCATACCTCACATTTAGAGCCATGATAAGTCAAGATCCAAACGTCTAATCCAGTCTAGAAATCTTTTTGTTTGGAATTGCCCGGAGATGAACCGAATTACCAATTAGTTTATTTCAAAACATGAGATCCTACGAACGTGAACAAGATGGCCTATATGAAAAGCTAGACTAGATAAAGATTTAGTGTTTCATTAAAATAAGAGAGACGTCCCACCCACCAAAAAAAAAAAAAAAGAGGAAAAGCCCAAGGTGGCCAGGTTAATCCCATCGATGCATGGAGATCGATTTCCTCTTGTTCTTATTTCCTTTTTATTTTTAGGGGGCAAGAGCTTTTCCTCTTCGATTTTTACGCCGCAGCCTGCAGCCACCGCATTGTTCAGTCCGAGATCTTATTTAACACACGCAGCGCGGTGGGCGGTGCGTCCGAATTGAACGCCCTCGAAATTGGGCTCCGCACCCGACCACTGTCGCTTGCATTAGCCATTAATTTCCGACAATCTCTTGCATAAACTTTTTAATTACACTCTGACTACATTGTTAGGTGCAACATACTCATCAAACTTTCCTTATGGTAAAAACTAATTAAATATGTTATATGCTTAGCACAATTATTGAGAGCCTCTTTGAATGATTGGACCGGTAATTCTATCATATTTGTGAATTGAATATATTCATAAATTTCTAAAAATAGCGATAAAGTATACCAGCCTGTATCTTATAGATCTTTTTTTCTCCTTGTGCGATTTGAATCTGCCCATTCTAAAATTACTTTTGGATATTTATGAATATAAGCTTAGTCTAGCCTGTAATTCTACAATTTTGTTGTTATATTAGCTTAATTTACGAATTTCATAGAATTTTCAGCTCAATCATTCAAACAGATTCTGAGTGATTTAGATTTATCCTTTGTTTCTCAGGTTCATACTCCAACTTATTGTCATTGTGCTTATTGCACTTTCTAGTTGTCCTATGTTCCATATATCACACACATCTTGGAGGAGTGATGAACAGTTGATGTTGCACAGGACAATCAGACGGTTCCACCGGCACTGTACCTATATATACATCTTCCTCGATGTTTGACATTATCCGATTATATGTGTCTAAACAAACCTACCATGTTTGACATTGTCTAATTATTGTTTATAACAGCATCCAAGCATTTGCAGCAGTAGCCTTTCAGACCAAAGAGAAAGAGAAAGAGAGATGATAGGAGATTTCTCTGAACAGGTGACATCCATTTGTATATTTGAGGGAGGGAGGAAGGAAAGTTGGACGTAGAGGCTTTTATTTCTTCTTTTATTCTTTTTCCCTTAATTTATATATATATATATATATATATGTTTATTTTATGAGGAATTCTACCAAGGGAAGTGCAGGACCGAGTCAAAAAGAGGACTTGGCCATCATATTATTCTAAAATTATTGTGTGGGCCGAAGGGAGCGATCTTTTTGATGCTTCTCGGAGAAAAAGCTGGACCTGTCTTCACAATTCAAAGGCTTGTTCCCCAGTTCAATTGTTTAAACCCCACATTCGACTTTTTGAGTGCGGAGTGGGTGGGGATTTTTCCCTCCAATTCATTTCTATTTTGTCTTCTTCTAAGTTGATGAGACTTCTGTGCATGAGACATGAGTATGTCTTTTGCTTGCTGCGTGTTCGTAAAGCTCTACTGTTCGCCTTCATCGATTACTCAAGCCGTTGAAATTGCAGCATAAATCCTACCTATATTCTATTCTCCTCAAAATTAAGTGGCAGCACTTTGTCTGATGAATTAGCATAGCTAAATCATTTCAGCAACTAATTAATGAAGGGCCATATGCTTGTGTACCTGGCACCTAGGCAGAATTTTGACTTGAGTTATTATTCGTGGTCGGGATTCTAGTTATATTATCGTAGCATTGCGCTTTTCTTTCATCATAGTCTATTTATAGAACGTCTTCAATTTATAGTTTGATTTGTGCTGCTTGTCTTAATTTCTAGTTGGAAGAGGGGTCGGACCAGGATGCTGGCCAAGACCATGCACGAGCCTCCCACCAGTTCGAACCGGAAAGAATGGATAAATGATAGTAGATTTTATCGCTTTGAACTTTCAAGAACTTTGCTAGAATAGATCGTCCTGCTCACTACAGTTGGGCCACCCAATTTTAGCCAAATAAACCCCAGCACCGGTTGAGCCAAGTCTCGGCCCCGCTAAGAGTTAATCCAAGCTCGAACTTCATCGAGGGCTCAGCCGATTTTAGACAGGTCTCTCCGCTGCTACCACCTGCGTCAACCTTCTTTAATACTCATAGCAAGGCACCCCTTGTGGGACAGAGCCGTGAGGAAAAAATTGTCGTGCACAAGCTTTCTGCTGAGCTGCTCCAGCACTCTCCATAGACAACGCGCCCAGACCGAGCCTAGGGCGCCCCTATATTCACCGACGCATTCCGATCTCGGTCGGGGTGTCTTATCCGACCTTCGAGCTCGTGGCGCTTTACCGAGCACATCTCGAAATCAGGGATGCTAAGCCGACCGTAGCACCCGACAAGCCGACCTTGTCAAATATATGATGCGACCTTACCGAGCTCGGCCTCGCCTACGGCCACATCCACGAGCCTGCCTACACCTACCTACGCGGCCGTACATCGCAACGTCTCCGCTTTGATTGCTGGCCAACGACAATTAAAGACAATGCAATGCTGCTCCAGCCACACCCTGCTACAATTGTCAACGCCCTCCCGTTCACAAGAATGGACCGCATCGTGTGCCTCAAGCAAGTCCTAGCTATGCGTCATTTGGTTGGAAGCCATCTCCTCTCATGATGAGAACGGGCCACACCTCCGCCACCTAGGCACCTCTGTATGGACTACAAATAGCCCCATTGGTAACACCTAGGAAACTTTTTTTTGGGGGGGGGGGACCGGTAAGGCTTTGTGCAGGTACGCCGTCGCGCGCGAGATGGCTCACCCTCTTCCTCGACCTTCCGACAGCTCCCTCGACTCCTCCGGCGTGGTCACCCTTGGGCCAAATTTGAACCACAACAGCTGCCCATTTAAAGGATGGTGACTAAAAAAGAAGGCTCAGAAAAGCAAACTATAATATTAGTTGAAAACCAAAAAATATAAAAATTTAACATGTAATAATGGTTCGGGAAAAAACCCCTCTCTATAGTTATAACTTTGGATATATATATGACTTGCCTAATTTCTGGACATATGTTCGATTACTGGTTTGCTATTATAGTTATAACTTCCTGACTGTTGCACTCTTGATTTAAATTCTAGGTATTGTCTCCACTCTTCTTGTTCAGATATTTCGTAACTATCCGTCAATCATTTGATTCTGTTACACACAATGCCTTGCCTTAGACCGATCATTAATTATTTAGATTCCATTTAATTAGTTAAATTTATTTGCGAAGTCATTAGTACTGATGTGGGGTCGGAACCCCGACACCAGCCCGCACACCGGACGAGCAGGGAAAGCATCCGCGTCCTCCCCGAGGTATTGTCCGCTCTGGGATTGCCGCTTCGGGTCTGCGGGAGGTCGCCCAGGGCCGGAGCCCAATGACAGTCCCAATGACAGTCCCGAGCCCTGCCGGCGCGGGGGTCCGCGGAGGTTGCCCCCTACCCTCACGGTTTTGTCCCGCAAAAGGGCCCTCGATGAGAAGAGGTGTTTGCACCCCCCATTTAAGGCACAGACCTTTCCGCTGATTATCCGATGTGGGACTAAACTGAGAACCCCATCCCACAACACAGCCCCCCAGCGGGAAGGTCTGTGCGTGGCCGGGGCCCTTCCTCTAGCGCCATCTGATGTGGGGTCGGAACTCCGACACCAGCCCGCACACCGGACGAGCAGGGAAAGCATCCGCGTCCTCCCCGAGGTATTGTCCGCTCTGGGATTGCCGCTTCGGGTCTGCGGGAGGTCGCCCAGGGCCGGAGCCCAATGACAGTCCCAATGACAGTCCCGAGCCCTGCCGGCGCGGGGGTCCGCGGAGGTTGCCCCCTACCCTCACGGTTTTGTCCCGCAAAAGGGCCCTCGATGAGAAGAGGTGTTTGCACCCCCCATTTAAGGCACAGACCTTTCCGCTGATTATCCGATGTGGGACTAAACTGGGAACCCCATCCCACAACAAGTACATATAATAACAGGTTGCAAATAGGGTTTGTCACTCCAAACTAGGACTGTGCCTCCACTTGCATCTGATCCAAGTTGACATGATACTGGTTCATCATATACTAAAAAGAAAGTTGGTGATCCAATCTAAAATCCTTTCTCCCTCTAAGAGATATAATCCGTTGAAAGCACGTTTATTTGGTGGAAAGGTTTTCTCTCCCACCTTCTTCCACTCCGCCAACTCCTAAAATTGTCAGCTTTTCATACAAATGAAGGTATCAGCATCTCCCAATCAGATGGAAGACTAAACTGTGTACTAAAAAGTGAAATGTTAAATACTTGAAAATTAGCTTTTTCTTTTTTGTTTTCCAAGGGCTTGGAGGCTACAGTTAGCGAGGCTTTAGAGAAAGTAGAATATTAGTACATGAGCACTGAAACGACAACCAACTTCTATATGAAGTACATGACGCAGTGCAATCTCTGAAACATATCTCGCCCTCTTCTTCTTTTTTTTTCGGTCTCGCAGAGCTACAGTTCAGAGCCTGGGAAATAAAAAGGAAGATTTCTACGTCAATGCGAGGATGCGAGTTTGAATACTGTCAAAAGTTAAGCGTGCGAAGTTTTGCAGTCGCAAGTATATACATGGAATCCTCCCTTAAAATATGTCACATCTATCTCCTTAAAATACCAAACCAAATTCTTCATTTTCTACCTTTTTAAGCTCTGTAATTATCCCTCTGTATAGTTTCTTTCATCATGCACTCCTGAAAATATTATTACACAACAAAATTAAAACAGGGAAGCAAAGCCATAATTAGCCATAATTATCTAGTCCAGAGATGAAGTGAACTGGAAAAGGCATCAAGCGTTTCCCACGAGTCAAAAGTCGTCGGTCAAAAAGTCAACAAGAATAGCTGTTAGAATTTAAAACACTTGAGATATCCCACCTACTCTTGTACGCAGGACTGTAGACATGTCTCCAGAAACAAGTGTGGTTATGCCCAGGTTTCAAGAGTTGGAGAGCTCATATACATCTCTCTGCCAATAAAAAAAGTGAGACTCAATGCATCTCATATATGTCATGACACCAGAACAAAGACGCAAAAAAATAACGAGAGAGAGCCATGGGGTCAGATCTTCTGCCCATAGCTCTGTCCTGAAGTGATCCAATCTCCTGTGGCCTACCACACACTACAAATTAACGCAGCATCCCATCCAATGCTACGGAAACAAAAGCTGGTCTTGGTTTGGTTTGGTGGGGGTTCGTCCGGCTCCACTCCATGTCTCGATAGTTGTTAAAAGAAGAGAAAGGAAAGGGCACAGTAGTCAAGGACACTCCACCCTTTCTCCTTTATTAGCTGTTTCACAAGGCTCATAGTGAAGCTTTTGTTCGAGCAATGTCATGCCATGAGACATGGTTTATGGCTCAGAAGGAGAAGCACCAAACACATGATTTGGTGTTGAAAGAGGAAAAGGTGGAGGAAAGCAACACATGGGGAGAGGACTTCTGGGTGTCTTGCAGCAGACTGAGCACTTTGGGGCTTCGGCTTTGTAGGTTAAACTAAGCAAGGAGCTTAAAAAGTCCTTGGAGGGGGGGACATTGGCTGGGTCGTGGGACTTCAAGGGCTCCTACTCTTTCCTCGAGGTCAAACACTAATAAAGTCCAAACAAGACCTCCCGAAAACAAATTAAAAAAAAAACCCTTGTTAGTGGCAGACATCCAATTTCACAGGCCAAAACTCTTCCTTTATGAGTACTGTTTGCTTTCTAATAAATATGAGCAACTCGAAAGAAAAATCGATAGGTATGAATGGCTTGAAAAGAAAAAATATTTGTCTTGCAATAAATTTGAATAGCTCGAGAAAAAAAAAAAATTATAATCTATGTATGTCGCGGAGCTGCATCTGCCCCGCCAAAAACTCACCCTCCACACATGCAAACAAAACAGCTGATCCAGTTCACTCTTTCTCCTGCCCTCTCTCTCTCTCTCTTTCTCCAACTGTGCTTATTTTATTAGCCTTAAATGAAGCATACCGGAGGCAAAATTTAAGTACCAACATAATGGCTAACAGCATGACTAATTATAATCCGTCCTTCTCGATCTCTCTCCCATTGACTATTGTACTCGTTTCTATTAGCTTTTAATGAAGCTGCCAAAAGGTCTAGGAAGTCATCGCATTGCCTATCATGGCCACATGCAACAAATGGTTAGGCATTAAGCTTTTATATTCTCTCCGGCCTGCCTTCCTCTCACTCTCTCTCCGGTCTTCAATCCACCCTCCACCCTTTTTTTTGGATGTACTATTTTGCTTCCAAGGAAGCATGCCCGACCGAAGGTACATCATCAGAAGGGCGAAGTCTTATTAGCCTCCTAATGACATAATAACTACTAGCATAAATAAATGAACACTCGTCAGTCGTTATTATTATATCCATGAGAGCCATTGAAAAGAGGTTTAAAAGTTCGTGAATATATATGAGTTCATGGGAACAACGCATCGATGATATATAACTGATAGGACGACAGCCAGAGGCACGTACGGTATCATAGTAACGCTGGGCCAAAAGGCACGGTTAGCATGGCAACAGTAGGGCCAAAGCCTCTTTCTCTTGTCAACTAAAGTAAAAGAAAAATGCCGCCCATCTCTGCATTCCTCCCTCTTCTCCCTCCTAGTTGCGAGTCCCAACTCTCCTCCACCTCACCACCCCAAGTCCCAACCATACCAAGACTTGCTCCCAAGATCTACGACCCGCTACCGAGTTCCCAAACTCAGACAGAGATGGAAGGCAGTCTGCTTTCTGATAACATATACCATATAACTTAATATACTTTAAAGAGGAGGAGCACTGCAGCAGTCCAGTCTTGGCTCCTGGTGGTGATGAAGCCGATCCCCATTCTCCCCATCTTCGTCGTCTCCAAAGGCTTCGGTGGCAATGCGATTGGGTCTCTTGGGAGGAGGAAGCTCCGGGGAGGACGAGGCCGACGAGAAGGGCCACATTGCCCGGGAGTCGCAGCTCGACAAGCTTTCGCAACTGAAGCACGAACCCAGCACCGCATTGGGACTGGGTGGCGAAGGATGGTAATCCAAAGAGGAGAACAAGTTCCTCCTTTTGCGCCCATGACCAATAACGCCACCGTTACCGCCAGTGCAGTCCAGAATGAGCTGAAAGCATTCTTCCACCTTTTCATGGAGATTGTTTGACCAATTGGTAGACGTTAATATAACGAGGAAAGGACGTAACTGATTGGAGGAAAAAGTAATACGAGATCCAACCTTGGGAGCGTTGAGGAAGGCCAGGAGGTGGTGGGTCTCGTGGCACTCCAAGGCGTCCCCAGCAGCGGCGCCAATGCCGGGCTCCAGCTGCTGGTCGAAAACGTGTCGCATCGCCGCCACGGCCCACGCCGATGCCGGATACCGGACCCATCTCCCATCTTTTAACCAAGAAGCAAATAAAATAAGCAATCGGAGCAGAGAGAGAGAGAGAGAGAGAGATTTTAACAAAGAGGAACGACTTGTTGCCAGAACCCACCGGCTATGACGGAGAGGAGAATGGCTTCGCAGCGGAGGAGGGCGGAGGAGGGGGTGAGGGTACCGTTTTGGGGTTTGTAAAGGAGGCGGGGGAGGAGGAGGTGGATCAAGGAGAGAGGGGTGACGGGATTCATCCGCCAGCCGAGGGCGGAGAGCACAAGAAGCTCCATCCGCCGCACGGTCTTGGTCTCGAACACGTACCCCGCCTCAACCTCCCCGTCTGCCTCCGCCTCCACCGCGGCCGCCTGGAGGTCGAGGAGGAGCGGGACGTACGTTTCCTCCACCTTCGCCGCCAGAGACAGGCATGCCACCGCCGACAGCCGCCCCATCCACGGCCGATCACCCTGCAGCCGAAGCCTACCTCCGCCGGAAAGGAAGCACCGGTCGAGGTAGTTCACGGCGAGCACCGCCGTGAGAGCAGAAAATCCATGCCGGGCGACGGCTCGCACCACCCACTCGACGGCGCCCCTCCTCGCGGAGCGGAGATAAAGGTCGTCAGCGCCATCAGAGGAAAGCGTGGGGTGGGTCTCCCCTTCTTTGGCGACCAGAGAAGACAAGATCTCCGCCCAGTCCTCCGGCAGCTCCGTCCCGACCTCGGCGGCTGAGACGGGGAGGTGGGAAGGTAGAGAGGCATCGGCGTCGAGCTCCGAGTGCTCTTCTGGGCAGTAGAGGGGGTCAAGGAGGAAGGTGAGAGCCATGGTCTCCTTCTGAGGGGAAGAAGAGGTTGGCGGGTTTTGTTCATGATACGCAGGGGTTATAGTAGTGGTGGGAGGATGGAGAGGAGAAGACGATCGAAAAGGAGGAGAGGGAGTGGCTTCTCGTCATCTCCCTTCGTTCTCTTCTCTTCTCTGTCTCTGTTCTATCTTTATCTTCGCCTCCCCTTTCCCTTTGTTGGCTTTTTCTGCTGCTATGGCGCCTACTGGGCTTCGGTTGCAGCAGCGAGGGTGAGCATAGGGAGAGAGAGACGGAAAAAGCGCAAGCTTTAATTGGAGTTGGGGCGTCACCAGGCCTTCGCCTGCCTGCAAGCTGCCATTCTTTTTATACTATTCTTTTGTTTTATCTTTCTTTTCTTTTGTTGGTTTTTACTGTGGGTGAGATCCAGATACAGTAGGTCCGGGAAAGAAACGCTTCAATGTGTGCTCCAGCATTGCCATGCGTTGCTACAGAACAAGAGCCACAAAAAAAAAAGTTTGCTACGTTTGTTTAATATGGTAAGCCAACATCCAAGTATTCGGCCATGGCGAGCCAGCTCAATAATCTAGGCCCTAGTGGTGGTGTATCCTGGGGCCGGGCTTTGCCCAGAGGTCGCAAAAATTTACTTAGACCTTGGCAGGCCTACCTTCCGAGCACGAGCCAGGCTCTTACTCAGGCTTCGACTTCATAACCATTTTTTTAATACTAAAAATATTTTAAAAAATATACTGAAATATTCTATTAATTATTTTATTTTAAAATTATAAATAGTTAAAAATTATTTAATATTATATTATAAATAATTCCCAAACCTAGCTCAGCCCGTTTATTAAATGGGCCAATTTTTCAGGCCCAGCCCATCTGGAGAACAACAACAAAAAAAAAAGGCTCTAGATATATCATCTTTGTGCAAAAAAAAAAAAAAATCTAAGCAATGCATGAAGTCTTGAGCCTTAATATGCACAACATATCTCCTTATTCTTTAATCGATTGCAGAAGGCTCAGCTTCACCAATAGCCCTGATCATCCCCCTTGAGCAATAATATCACTTGCATTGCAGTCAGCCTTTCACTAGGTTATCCAGTTAAAGGAGAGTCAAATAATAGTGACGCACAAATTCCCCTCTTGGAGAAAGGTGAAGGATTTATAAACCCAGCCCACTTTCGGTACCATAGGAAAGTCTCTAATTGTCGAAGGAAAACTCATCATAACAAAACAAATGCACAACAACAAAAGAACAAATGGGATCTACCTCGATTACCAAAATCCGATATGATGATCTGAAGAGTGCCGATAAACCTGCATGAGAGAAAAAAAAAGAAGCGCTGATTTGTATACAGAAAAAAGATAGAGAGGAGGTCGTCCGAAGCTGATTTGATTGAGAATTCTTAAGTCAGAGGAATGGCTTTGGGTAACATTAGAGGAGCATATGACCACAAAAAGAATAAAGAGAATTGAGCTGTACGTGGTGTCTCATGTACTTGGTACGTAACTTTTTTTGCTTTGATAGGTTCTTTATATAATGCATGTACGAATACATTTAAAAAAATCAAAAAATACAAGCTCGCGGAGTAGGAGTCACTTCAAGAGTGGAAAAAAGAAGAGGTCCAATGCTACCCCTCTTGCAGTAGAACGGATACACGATATCGATGAACCTTAATCAATAGGAAGAAACCCAAGTTCCACTGCTCTCTCTCTCCCTCTCCCTCTCCCTCCATTTTTTTTTTTTTATCTTTTTCTCTATTTATCTCCTTCCCCTCTCTCTCTTGTCCTTCTACAGCTACGTTTTCTCTTTCCTATCTTTATGGATCCCCTGATCCTTTCTTTCCCATTCTTCGTTTCAACAAAGGCAAAGATATCGGCCATGGATTCAATGCAATAGTAGTCTCATGTTGCGGATGTTGTGGCAAGTAACCTTTGGCTTGCCGTGTCGTCATACGGACACCTTTCCTTTAGTTTTCTTTATAACAAAATATAGAACATGAAGTCCAACGTAGACTAGGTACGTTGCGATAAAGGAGGCGAGGATTGGAAAAGCCTGAAAGGGTGAGTGTGAGATGCAGAACTCAAAAAATCGTGAGAAGATAAAGGTGCCGTGGACCATCGTTTTCTTTGTGGCGTCCAGCCAGTAATGGTGCCCTCCTCTTCAGGGTATGCTCTTCACCTGGTCACACTTTCACTCCTCTAGAGATCATTCTGGAGGAAAACTTAATGAAGATGATTGAGTAGATTCTATAGAAAAGGCCGGAGGTATCCTGACATCCAGAAGAGCCGAGGCACCATTCTGAAAATTTTTTTGGACTCGCTTTGTATCTGTTCCTTTATCTTTATAAAGTATTACTTGACTTTGAGGGCAATGCTCATGCTAGAAGACTGGTGTGCGCTGCCGATGTAACTTTAAAAAAAAAAAAACAACTGATGATAATTTTTTAACAAACAGTGATGGAGACATCTGCGGGTGGGAGGGGGGACCTATGTGCTGCTGGTCCTTTTTATGAAGAAAAAAGTAAAGAAACTTATGTGCTGGTCCTAAACTGCTGTTTCGGTTAAAAGATGGCTGCTGTTTAAAAGGAAAGGTTAGCTTTAGGATAGGTTGCTACTATGGATCCTCCCGGATGTCCCATAGAAAGAGTGCATTTTTTGTTTTGTCGATGGAAACCCATAGAAAGAGTGTAACATCCAATTTTAGTGCGATAATCCAATACAGGAAAAGACTGGTTACTTGATCTCCAACTTAGGACTGAAAAACTAGTTTTTACCTTTCGATAGAAAAAACAAGAAGATGCAATATTCCTTCTTCGTATGATGTGATGTCATGTAGTAGAAGCTTGGCTATGCTCATAGTTGTTGCACTGCACAGGGTAATAGGCTTCTTTTAAGGTAGATGAGCATGAAGAACACTAGGGAGGCTGAAGGAAAACATAGAATTATTACGCAAAGATCATGGTAAAGCTTAAAAGACTAGTTTTTCTTGGACTATTATTAGAATACTATGAGATCAGCTAGATGATTATACTTTCAAATGGAACACAACTAAGACTTTTTTAAATCCATGAAATGGGTCAGCTTGTGTTTAAAATGGAAGACATATAAATTGAGCGGGGTGGAATAGGAGTACTCATACCTCGTGCTGCACCTCGAGTGAGTGAACATGTGAAATTTCTTTAGGCACTTTTGACAAAAAAAACTAAGCCGCATCAAGGTGCTTGGAGAGTAACTGATCAGATTCACTGACCTTCAGTACCAAATTTCAGGCTGCACACAACATGGTCAGATTATACAATGCAGTACCCATGTTTGATAAGCAATGCCATGAACTTTAAAATACAAGATTCAGGTATGACTTCATGAATTTTCCAAGGGAAGAATTAAAAAGGGGAACATATTAGAAAGGTCATCTTGCATACTTCATTTCATCATGTTTGTTCCAACTACAATTGCTAAATAATTTATCTTCTTGGTCACTGGATGAAAAAATACAAGGGCTATACAAAATTAGAAATGAGACCATGAACTTGACGTATGAAATCTTTCCCTCATATCCATAACCAGTGAGAATGTTGGGTGGTTGGATGAGCAAAATATATCATGACAACGTAAAATCTTTAGACACGTTTGAAATGTTCTTGCATGAACCTTTCAGCATAAGATGGATACTTATCTCAAACATATGCTTGAAGACACTTCTGGTAGGAAAAATCGATCCAGCCACCATCAGTTCTTACAACAAAGAGGCATCTTGAATTTCCGAATTGTGGATTTCGATCAACCTTCAACAACATAAATCAAATAAGCTTCTATATCCTGGCATCCCAATTAGAATTCTGTACATCCAGATTCATGCGCTGAAATGATCCATCTATGGATAGGGAAAATAATCATGAGGCTTAAGTAGAAGCACAATGTAGATTCAAAAAAAAAAAAAGAAAAAAAAAAAGGAGAGGTTCTCATGCTATTCTTTGCAGGCATAAGAAAAGCTCGTTAATCTGGACCTATCGTGTCACGAGTTGGATCTTGTTTATTAAATTTTAAAAACTAATAATTTTCACATATAAGATGACATATAGTTTCCCATTTATTTCAAGGTGTTCTTCTATTTTCATATTTTAAGCAGCATGTTTTATGGCCTCCTGGGAAACCTAAGACACAGAGAATGTGATTGCACAAGACTATGACAAATAAATTTGGTTCATAAAGAATAAGAACGCACAAAGTGGATTCCCAGATTCTTCTCAGCATACCTAAGCAGGAGGTTCAAGTAGAACCTGAGAAAATAATTTCACTCAAGAACAATTCAGAAAGAAAAGTACATTGGAAACCATTTTAAACCACTAGCACCTGAATGCATTTGCATATCAAAGGGCAATAAGGTGAATGCAGCATTTGTAGTATACATCATACAACTACATGGGTAGCTAAAATGACACTCTCACAATCTCGCATGCTAATACATATGAAGACAATAGTTGTAACCTTGGTAAGTGCATCTTCCATTTGTGCAACACCCAGCTCAAGCATTTTTGATGATAAAATTACAAGCTCCATGGTCTTGCCTGATCTTAGAAGATAGACTGTTGTTGCATTGCTGTTGGCCAGCAGTAATTGCATGTTGACAGCATTTGTGCTGCCCACAAGCACAAGATTTCCCCCTCAAATATTTGAACAACTCTGTGCACTGTTATAATGCACAACTTGGCTAGGTATGATGTAGGACACTTGCGTATCTCAAGGAAAAGGATTTAGGTTGAAAGAGACTCCGATTGAATGATAAAGCAGGAACATATTATGGAAAAATGAATTTTAATAACCACAATGCTTCATAAACATGAAATCATGTCTCGCATTGTCTAACTAAGCCATGATAAAGAATTAGCAGAATGCTGGTGTCTGAAGAACAATCAACAGAGCACCTAACTGAACAGTTTTTTTATATTTGATCATGATCCCCTTAGAATAATCAGCTATTTGTACAAGTATGGCTAAATATTTGCCTAGAGTAAGCCATGGAGGCAGTGCACCACGTCAAGCATTTTCCCTCATCGAACTCTTTTCGATTTATCATTCTAAATAATACTAAAAATGCATTGTAATTGCAAAAACAACAACTTATATGAAAGAAGTGAAGCTTCAATGAGATTACGGTTCTGAATGAGGGAAAATATGAAAGGTAACTCACTCAAGTAACTCAACTTTGAGTTGGTTCGATTGCATTTATAGGCAGTTCGAGAGCAGTGGCAACCTCTACCAGCACATCATAGGGTATCATTCCATCATATGGTCCGATAGATGCCAACACATCAATAAAAGCTAATGCAAATATGATTATTATTCTGCTATGTAGGCATCATAGGACATACTATATGGAACAACACTGAAATCCTTGATTAAGCCTCCATCAATCCTAAATGTGTGTTTCAGGCAAAATCATGAACTGTAATATTACTATCTAATAATGTTGTGGATTCTTCTGATGTCCAGTTCCTACTACTTTCCATTACGCAAATCGCATGGACTGGATCACAGACTCTGGAGCTTCAACGCATAGAATTATTGTTCAACTTTGAGATTGGGAGGCAAATAAAGAACTCTTGAAAAGGATGACATTATGTGTCATAAAAAAAAGGGCTGAAATTCAATATATGATCTGTCGTTTCACAAAAGAGGTTTTAGAGATAACCAAATGCAAGTTTTATCCATTTGTTACAGATATTGGTGTATAATATTGTCTCCTAATATTAATATTAATACAATGTATATTTGTTATATCTGTATACTATTTAAATAGATCATGGTCCTTGTAATTGTAAATATGGAGCTATTGCCCCCATTAGCGGATTTCACGGTAGTATTGCAATCCTTCCAACCTTCTCATGTTCCATGGTATCAAAACCTAGATATTTGGTTTCAATACCACCATGAAAAATTTAAAGTTCTATAGCACAAAGTGGCTCATTTTTGGTATAACTTGATCGTTGTTACGACCATCAGCACAAGAGTTCACAAGGGACTATCCACCGATAACAAAATAGCCAGATAGATGTCAGAACCTGGCCGCCAATTGTCAGCTTACTGCCCATCTACCACATCTATCTAGGATGAAAAGCCTGGGGCTAAAAACAAGATGAATAAAAACAAAAAGAAATGAGAAATAGAAAAGTAGTGGATTTCCCAAATGATACCAGAGTTCCACGGAAACCTATACTTAGGAGGGACAAATCACTCCAAAACATAATTATTACAACTTAATGGCTTGAGAAAATCAGCCTCCAACTAAACCAAGACATTTTAAACTTAATGAGTCAAAACAGCACTATCTAAGATTAAACTATACTTATCCAAAAACAGTTCCAGATTATAAACTGATGGTCGCCATTACAACTTGCTTGCTAATTCCAATTTTAACCTTTTATATTATTGCAAACATACTAAAAGTTGTAAAATCATTTTAGCTTCCACCTATGGATTTCCTGACAATTGCCATTAAATCTTGATTCCTAAATCCAGTAGCCAATTCTTTAAATGATTAGTTTGGAAACTAACTCCTTAGCCAAGATAGCCTAGATGTAAGCATTTGAAACCTTAATAAACATGTAACCATTCAAACAGAAATTGTTGGATGACAAATTCAACCTCTCATCTAAACCAGTTTTTCATAAAATTCGCCTTCTAAATACAGAGCATGATAAAAAAACTTGCATGGCAAGTTCAAACCTTTGGTTCCAAAATGGTTTTTCATCATTTTGTTTGTTCGGTCCCCTTAACAGTCCTTGTAATCTCAAAATTGTTGATGACAAATTATGTCAAAGAAAAGAAACAAATGAGTCTCAGCTTCACAATGTCGTGGGTATGTAAGAGATTATTTGGAGCAAGAAGAGGAAATACATTAAGAGATAAAGCCCAAGGCTGAAAAGAATATCAATACTGCTAGTCAACTGACTCTTTGTTCAGAGAGGAAGGTTCTTATTCCACCAATTCAAAAAATTCATAAATAGGGAATGAACACAGCCCAAGATTTCTGGTTTTGTATACCTCAAAAATTAATGTTTGTGGACCCACATATTTAAGAGAAACACCAAAGTTGGGAATCTATTTTCCTCTCCAACCAATGAAATGTCTGCCATGAGGGGCCTCCCAACCTAGTTTGGCATGCAAACCCTTGACTTTGAGAAAAAGATAACTATGTACCTTGTGGATACATGGCATGCCCTGCATGTTAGTTCATCTATAAGACATCCAAAGCAATATTAAGAAGTTACATGTCGTGGCAGGTATTTTACCTGATGCATGATGGACTCGCATATCTATGCATACAAGGCTTGTGGTCGGTTTAATACATGGCAGGCCCCAGACAAGTATTTATTAGTATATGCTTCAAGATCAAAGGTAAATGTGCCACCATATAGCCCATCAGATACTTGGAGGACCCAAGATGCTTGGTTGAGGAAGACCCAACACACAATTTTGTATAAGCAGAATGGTTGACTAAATACGTGCCCAGCCTAATGTTTGTGTGTATACAAAACATTTGTTAGGTATCATCAAGATTCAAGAAGTTACATGTCATGGGCCTATAACCTATTTGAAACCACCAAACCTTTACATGTATTTATGTACATTGCTAAAGAGAACCGGGAAGTTTTGGAGTATTCTTATCATATTCAACTGCCCATACCCACTCCAACCACGGCATTCCTACAATTGTTATATTTAGAGTAGATGCATATCTTGAAGTGGAACAAAAGAAAACGGGACCTACAAGATATCATGCATCCATATAACATTCTATGGGTCAATGTCATTCCTCATCTCAAAATCTCAACATTTCTTGTTCACTATATTATAAGAGATCTAACGAAAGCATTCTCTTGAACCATCCTTTTTTTTCTTCTCTCCCTTATTCTTCCTTCTACCTTTTTGCACTTCTCTATTTAATGTCAAGCCTTGTTATGCTCCTGACATATAGCAGTGCTCTGATGCAACCCATTGTCACTCTATCCATTGTCATCTTGCTATGTCACCACCTTCTCACTAGAGAACTTGATAACCTTCATAAGCCATTAATACCACGTCAACACTCAAACCTTGTACAGTGCTATTAATGTTATTTCTTAAGTGAGATCATTATCTCATATCTTCTATCTCTAGACCCATCTTCCAAACCTTTTCCCCTAAACCAGTGGCCAAAGTAGTTAAAGAGATGGAAGAAGAGTTCTAAGATACTGCATTGTTCATTCACCACCGTAGCCTTGTAATTTTCTGCCTAGAGAGGTATCTCTTCACCGCATACTAATGACATGATCTCTGTCAGAGCCATCTACAACTTGATACTCTGAGCACATTACAGCCACACAAAATAACCCATATTTTGGCACATGACCTCACCCGTTGTTGCATTATACCACAATCCTTGTATTGCTTTATTCACCAACATATCAGAGTACCATCCATATTACATCATGCTGCATCGTGCTGCCATTTATTTGTTATGGAGTTCATATTGCATCTTAGAAATGTGTAGTTAGGCCATAGTGTATCATCCTACCTATCATGGTGCTGAATTTTGTAACAACAGTGCAGATCCCCTCAATGCCATTCCCTTGCTTATTGCTTCTATCTCTGCACCTTAATATACCTGATGCAAAATTTCAGGTGCCCAGGTTTTGACAATTTTCTCCTGTTACTTAATATCTTTTTCTTTTCCTTGTCAAATCATCTCATTCCTACCAGCTACTATATGCTTATCTTATTTATCCTTCCGATACCAATGTACAACTCTATACCCTCTTCCCTCTTCTAAACTTTTTATTATCTTCTATATACTGTTTTGTCCTTTGTCTGTCAGCTGTTGTCCATAGTATAAAATGCATGGAGAAACTATTCACCTGGACAATTGTATGTGAGTAGGCCATCAGTGGAGCTTGTTATGCTCTTATTACTTTTTTATTTGAGGCACTTTAAACAAGGCCGGTTAACTAACGTATTTTGATACCAAGGGAAAATAAGCAACATACTTTTAAATATGCCAGAAGCCGATAACTCGGACAACAATGCCCTCTCTCATACAGTGGATATGACAAGATACACATACAGATATACATGCATGCATATGTGTCTAAGAAAATCGATTATGATTACCACATTATATCCCTTTAAGATGTTTTAACCATATCGGGGGTAGATTTAGGATGCACGTGGATGTGACAAGATACAAATACGGATATACACGCATGCACGTGTGCATGCATATTTGTGTGTAAGAAAATCGATTACGATTGACACATTATATCCCTTTAAGATGTTTTAACCATATCGGGGGTAGATTTAGGATGCCACATGATCTTTCTTTTGGATCAATAGTTTAACTTCATATTGTATTGATACGTACTCCAAAATCTATTGCTTCATACTATAAGAATGTTGGAACTTTGGATGATCAACCCTCTTGCCCATTGATCAGTTAGCCCTTACAATTGTCTTTTAGAAACTTAAGGAATGGACTGTAAAAGTAGTCTGCTGAATGATGACTTTGAGTTGTTGCTGTGTAATGAGTTCTTTTTAGTGGCTAGTCAGTCAGCTCCTGTCAAGTTTTTTCATGAGTCTATGATAGATCTTGGAAGAATGGCACTATGATGAAAGCTTTTGGAATGCAGAGAAGAAATCCCTCAGGCTTGCAACTTCTCTCCTTGAGGCTAGTTAGCTATCTATTCCTTGTTTTTGTTACATACAAAAACTTTGGTAGATGCTTCGTAAGTCTTGGTAGTAAAATTGATGCACCCATACAACCTCTATTACTAGGCTGGCAGGACCCCTAACCCTAAATCAATAAAATTCCTAGTCTCACCCTTGCTCTAAAATTGAGATTCTGCGCGAAGGGGGGGAATCATAGCAGGTCAAGTTGCCCATCACAATCAAGAGCTGACAATCCAAAACCCCATCCATGCAGCAGTACTTAATTCTGGCAGATTTCACTTTCCTTCCAGAGGACATTTCTTCAAACAAGATCCACTTTGCATCTCGGGTTGCTCATCTAAGATCATGCATATGACTACACTACAAAATCTCAAAACGGTTCAAACTTGAGGAAGTATTCTTGTGGAAATTCTTTCAAATGTAGTTCCAGGTATTTAATTGGTTATGCTCTAACAGATCAATCGAAGGAAAACACACAGGAACGGCAACTTGGGCCCTTTATCAGTGACGATTAATTAGGAATTTCATGCAAAATCACAAAACGGCATTAATTAACGATTCCTACTCAGATTATTCACAGTATAAATTAACAGACAAAATCTCATTTGGTCCATTGATTTCGATACCCTTTCATCAACTGAAAAGCCAGGATGGGCAGTATTGAGCTAAAAGTACCTGCTGGAGTGGAGTATCTCCTTCGTGAGGATGGCGATGGGCTCGATGACTTTAAGGATATCCTCTTCTCCATCCTTCCACTCCTGTGCTCGGGCTGGTCCGCCCATTGCTTCGACTACGGCGGCGGCGGCGACGGCCCCTTGGCGGCGACGGAAGTGCTCTCGCTCGACGAGATCGAGCTTTTATGGGGTGTCTCATATCTTTCACCTCTTTTTTTTTGGATAAAACTCGATGCCAAAAATCTTCTCCTCAAATTCTCGCCACTTTCTTTTGTCTTGTATTTTTAAATCTTTCCTTCTCTTTAATTGCTTCACTTCTTTTCCTCATGCCTTTCTTTTTGAGAAATAAGGCGAAGAGAGACTTTGGAGTCAAATATTTTACTAGATTAGAGAGCATCCAAAACAATCTATCCCGACTACAAATCCTGTTCTCTCTGATTTACAGGCTTTTCAGATGAGTTTTTCGGATACAATTTTCAAAAAAATCTATCACGAATCAGCAATCCTTACATCTTCTCAACTTGATATAATGGATCTAAAATTGGATCTTTTCAACAGAATAAATCAAACAGAATTTCTCGCTTCAATTTCATGAACCATTTGTTTGGATTTAATTCTAGGAGACTGAGTTAAATCGATTTGATTTTAATTTTACCCCTAAATCGACCCTATCCGACCAGTGTACATACCTCTAATTATAGCCAACACCTATAAATAGGTAACTAACTCCTCGGGAGTTCTATACCCCTAATTCTTTGTAATACGAAAGATTTTCCTCTCTTACACTCTTCCAATCAAGTTCCTCGGAGAAGGAAATCTTGTTGCCAAAAAGATTTGGCACATGTTTGGCCAAAAACTTTGTATAAAGGGAAACATCGCATGGGTTTTGGATTAGATAAAGTTTCCAAGTCAACGGGATACTATTTTCTTTTTTAATCGACATAACTATTTCTACTTCTAGATATTTTGTGCTTCTACCATGTTCGCACGTGCATCGTGTTTTTCTTGACCACAATGTAGCTGCCTTGAGGGACGTGCTAGTCCAATCTGCGTACTTAGAAACCCCAAAGACCCCCTTGCATCAGTCCCCGGTCCTTGCGAACGGAAGGGAGTAGAGACCCATAATCCTAGTGTCGAAATAGAAGATTTGACCCGTGATATTTACTTTTATTTCAGCCCTTCATTGGACCGAACAAAGCCAAGACCGGGACAAACATAGTGACCAATCCACTACCCTAAACTATGACCATGGACGAAGGGCTTTGTTTTGAACCACTGCTCGATTTAGAAAGCCGCCTCAATCGGATCCCGGATTGGTGCTCGCGATTGTTATCTTGTAGGTGACGTTACGTTACACTTTAGAAAATGCTTCGCCTCCCTCAAATGCTCCAAAGAAATGGCCAACCATCAGCTGCTAAGTTGACAGGACCGGGTGCAGGCCTATTTCCACAATTTTCTTGAAGAAGACTGGCAGTAGTTTCCATTCCACGGGCTACCTTGTTATTTGGAAAAAAAAACTTAATTAAGGGATAACTTAATTGGGCTAGCGATAGGTTCGTCGGTGGCTATAGAACGGGCTAGCAACAGGTTCAGTAGTTGCTATAAAACGTTGGTCACATATCGTGGTTGGATCATAGTCATATGTTTGTAAAGAATTGGGCTAAGTTTGAGGACTTGGGGTTGAAGATACGGGTGTAATAATGTGGGTTGATGTTAATAGATTGTTGGGCTCAGATGTAAGCTATGGTAAAGAAGAGGCATTAGGATGATTGCTCACTAGAAGAGTTCTGTGCATAAGAAAATACTATCTTATCAAAAATAACATAACAAGATATGGAAATGCGCCCAGAAGAAAGATGATAGCATCGGTACCCATGAAAACCTGTAGGATAACCAAAAAAAATACATGGAAGAGAATGATATTCTAATTTATTTTTATTGTAGGGACGAAGGTAGAAAAGAAATTTGGAGTCAAAATACGAAGAAAATTATAATCTAGCTTTTTATTAAACAAAATTTCCAAAGTGAAGTAAAATGGAATGCATGCATGGGTAAACGATTATAAGAAAATTTAGCCACTTTAAAAGCCGTATCCCAAAATTGAGAAGAAAGATTAGGTTGGGAAAGAAGAGCGAGGCTTACTTTTACAATATGATAATGTTTGCACTTTGCAACCCCATTTTGTTGGGAGATGTGTGGGCATGAGAAGCAATGACTAATTCCATGATCATTTAATTTTTATTAAAACGGTTGCGATTGAAACTCACAAGCACAATTAGTTTGCAAAAAATTAATTTTATATTGTAAATATTTTCAATGTGTAGCTGAAAAATGCAGAAGACATGATAAATGTCCAAACGATTTTGCAATGGATAATACCAGGAGAAATGACTATAATCATCTGAAAAATATATATAGCAACGATACCCAAAATGCCATGTAGGGAAATAAGAATACGTGGAAAAAAAATATTGTGGAGAATTATTTCTACCTACTTCATGAGGTAGTCATCGTGTATATTTATAGTTCAGAATATACAAGAGATTATAAGTAGAATGATACAAAGATAGAAAAAAATAATAAATGGGTCTCTAGAATAAATCCTAAATTTATTCTATTTGAAATTCAAACTTCAAAATTTAAAATTTAGAATTTAGAATTAAAAATTAAAAAATTGGAATTTTTAGAATCATAGATTTTTGATATGTGGCTTAATATGGGGCTGAGATGAACATACTGCCAATACATAGGTTAGCTTATTATTTTAAAAAAATTTAATATATCTAAATCATTTGTCTCGATGCATCTGACTTTTCTAGCAATTATGTATTTTTTTTTAATTTTTAATCTCCTCCTTGTTTTATTATAAATTTGCATGCAAGTATTGCTCCGATTTAAATCCATCCATATATGGCCCACACTAACATATATACTCCGATTTATTTTACTTGTTCAACTTAGTATAGGTTCTTTATTCGAGATAAGCCTCCGGTATAACGCTATGATATATTTTATGGTCGTTATGATAAGAATAATTACTACGTGACCTTAACAGAGATAGCATACATCTTAATCTTCGTAACCATCTTTTGATGGGTGAGGTATATATGTTATAAAATTAAACCCTACAGAACCTGCACTCCCATGAAGAGTACTCGAAATTGGGTTTGATACATCCGGATCTTCTTCCTGCATTGTAATGCTGACAGCAAACATCAAGATATTAATGGTTTAATCTTCAAGTAAGTGATTTTATTATTCCATAAAAGTCAATAAATACCACAATAGCCCATCCCTCCCTGTCAACATACTATATGAGCTAATATATAAACCAAGTCTTGTATGGTGTATTATTGTATTCCCAAATAGAATCTAGATAATTATAGAGGCTGGCCTCCCTCCTCTCTCCCTCTCTCTCTCTCAAAATCTAAACTATACTCAAATATCATTTCTCTCCACATCATTTGGATATTCTAATGGCTTCTAAATATAAGAGGGAGACCAGGATGGCCATGCAATGTGAAATTTTAGATGCTGGTCAGACAAGATTATACAATATCATGCAAGCATTTTACGTATACGAGTCCTACTTTTATTACGTAAGCATTTTGTGTTAAAGTATATTTTTTGTAAATAAGCCTCACATTTGGGTTAAAATCCATACTTTACTATAGTTTGGGGCTTTAGAGGTATCTGGGAGAGGGTATCTCCATAATGTAATTCATTGTCCACAGATCTCTTCTACTTAAAAAAATAAAGACGATGGAAGATAAATCTCACACCAACTTACAAGACATGCAATTGGGAGATACATCTGAGACTAAATATATATCGTCGTTGAACTAACTGAACCACCAAGCGATGGATATATTTAGAGAGAGGGGATTGGGCCAGATAGCATTCGGATCGGGTCAAATAATGATAACAAGATGCAAAATTTTGACTTATATCTAGGAGATCGGGGATCGCATCAAGACCTCTTAATTCGTACCCACTCACAGATTATTTCTGGTCACTTATTTGATCCGATTTAATCATTGCTGCAAGATTTAATCCCTAATAGTCCTAGTTTAATATAATAAATCCAGTTCTTATAATTGTTACCTACTAGTTTTAAAATAATTTAAATAACTAATATTAAAAAGATGAATCATTCAAAAATTTTCTATCCAAAATCACGATTTAATACAAATTAATTTGTTTGATACAAATAGATCTATATCTGGAAGCTTTCACTGATGCCTAAGTTAGAAAATTTCAACTATTTCCATCCTAACTAGTTCCATTTTTGAATCATCTTCAAGTATCCTCATCAAGCCACTGATATCTCCATTTATTCAATTATAGGATGAAGGGAAAAAAATTAACAATTGTGAATCCACTACATAAATAACTTTCCTAAGGTATCCGATTTTATTATATCTAATATATATATATATATATATATATATATATATATATATATATATATATATATATATATATATATATATATACTAAAATGGAGGATTTGCTGGTGCAAAGCTTTTTATTTAGTATATGGATATTTAATCAATGTGATATGACCTTTATTTTGGATAACAAATAGAACTTTTATATATATCCTATTTGATTATATATGCAAAGCTCTTCATTTACCATATAGATATATGTATTAGTGGCATCATCTATATGGTCTGATAATAAACAAGGCTCTTATATCTATTTTATTTTGATTATATAATTTATTATTTATTATATATTATCTAATATATGTAATTAAAATGTACAAACAATTTAGGCCGAGCTCTTCATTGATACCTATATTAATAATATCATAATTTTTATTTTTAAAATAATTAGATTTTTATATCTACTATATTTTATTTAATTTATGCTATTTATTTTATTATATCTATTTTATATTATATTTTAAAAATTGCTGAAAAAGAAGGAAAAAAAACTGTATCCTGCGTACCGTGCGGGTGTACATAATTATTTTCTAAGTTCTTTTCTATGCATGCATGCATGCATCTCAAGCCCATCTTTGAAATTCGGGTGTACAAAACCGAGCGATTAAAGAGTATTTAATACACAACCAATTAACCGATGTTACGCGATACTTGTCCGTCTCCGGAACCAAAGAATAGTCGAAGTGGGGGGACCAAGCGAAGATCAACAGGGTCAGCTGCAACCGTGATGGATTTGGGTTCCCACTTCAGACCGCGTCATAGCACGCCATTCTGACCATCGGATGTCGCAATTAGTGGCGTCCACGCGCAAGATTTCGTTGACGGGTCCGTCTGTTCTCCCCCCGACCCACCGCCATCACGACCGTCCATGTTCCATCGGGGATATAAAACCCAGGGATTAGAAACTGGAGAGAGAGAGCTCTTCTGTGATATGATAACCGAAATAAAAAAAAAAGAAACAAGAAAAAAAAACGAGAATAAAACTGAATTTAGTGGCCGGTTCAAGTCCGGTTCTTCCTCTGTGCAAAGTGGGAGGCGGACGCAGCGGCGGATCCCAACGGAGGGGAAAACCGATTACAGAAGGAGAGGGCGGGCGAGAGCCCATGTCTCTTTCTCCGCTTCCTCCTGCCTAGGATAAGCTAACGTACGCTCTGGATGGGACAATCGGCCTCCACCCTCTGCCACCGCCGCCCGAAACCCTCCGTCGCCGGCCCGCCGTCCTCTGCGATGATCCCTTCGGCCGCTTCCGCCTCCTCTGGGCCCTCGCGGGACCATACGGAGGACCTCCCTAATGACTGCCTGGCCCTCATCTTCCAGTCCCTCGGCTCCGGCGACCGCAAGCGGTGCTCCCTCGTTTGCCGTCGATGGCTCGTCGTCGAGGGTCAGAGCCGCCACCGCCTCTCCCTAGACTCCCGTGCCGCCCTCCTGGAGGCCGCCCCGTCCCTCTTCTCCCGCTTCGACGGCGTATCCAAGCTTGCCCTCAAATGCGACCGCCGCTCCGACAGCATCGGTGACGAAGCCCTCGACCTGATCTCCCTCCGCTGCCCCAACCTCACCCGCCTCAAGCTCCGCGCCTGCCGTGCCCTCACGGAGCGGGGCATGGCCGCGCTCGCCAAGCACTGCCCCAATCTCCGCAAGCTCTCGTGCGGCTCCTGCACCTTCGGCGCCAAGGGCGTGGAGGCCGTCCTCCGGGGGTGCCCCCTCCTGGAGGAGATCTCCATCAAGCGCCTTCGTGGCCTCTCCGACGCCACCGCCGAACCCGTCGGCCTTGGCTCCGCCTCCTCGTCTCTCCGATCCGTCTGCCTCAAGGAACTCTATAACGGACAGTGCTTCGCCCCACTCATCGCCGGCTCCCCCAACCTCAAGACCCTCAAGCTCTTCCGCTGCTCCGGCGACTGGGACCGCCTGCTCGAGACCATCGCCGACGGCGTTCCCGGGATCGTCGAGATCCACCTCGAGAAGCTCCAGGTCAGCGACCGCGGCCTCGCCGCCCTCTCCTCCTGCGCCGATCTCGAAGTCCTCCACCTCGTCAAGATCCCCGAATGCACTGACGCTGGCCTTGCCACGCTCGCTGACAAGTGCCGGCTGCTCCGAAAGATCCACATCGATGGGTGGAAGACTAACCGGATCGGGGACGAAGGCCTCATGGCCGTGGCCAGACGGTGCCCTAAGCTCCAAGAGCTGGTCCTGATCGGGGTCAATCCGACGGCTTTAAGCTTGGGGCTCATCGCAAGCAATTGCCGCAACCTGGAGCGCCTCGCCCTCTGTGGCAGCGATACCTTTGGGGATGCGGAGATGTCATGCATTGCTGCTAAATGCATGGCTTTGAAGAAGCTCTGTATCAAAGGTTGCCCGGTCTCCGACCAGGGGATGGGGGCCCTCGCTGAGGGGTGCCCGAACCTAGTGAAGGTAAAGGTGAAGAAGTGCCGGGGAGTGACGCCGGGGTTCGCGGACTGGTTAAGGGCGAGCAGGGGAACGCTGGCTGTCAACTTGGATCCTGGTGGCCTGATTGAGCAGCCGGACGCGACACTAAGTGAGAGTGGAATTCTAGATAATGGCAGCGAACTGCTCCCTGCATTGGTCGAGCAGATGGGCTCCATGGAGCTTCCGTCTAGCAGTAATGGTCGGTCATTACCATGGAAGACTAGGATGAGCTTTCTGGCTGGGAGGAACTTCTTTGTCTCCACTTTCAGGCGATGGTCCCATGGGAGCAGCAATCACCATCACTCATGAAAGAAGGGAAAGAGAAGAACTCTTTCGTTTGTCGTTTACATTGTTTTTCTTTGGTATTTGCATCTGTATGTCAATTAGCTTCTTCATGGTTTAGGCTGCAGCACTATCATTGTTGTTCCCTATAAGCTGTTTATTGCTGTCTTCTGGATTTGAATTATTTATTGCTAGTTTTGCTTCTTAGAGCGGTTGATCATTACTTTGTTCTAGCATCCTTATCCCACCTTAAGCTTCTATGAATTGTTTTTGTTATGCCAATTTTGAACTGTTTATATTTATAATTGGCACTCATTTTCAAATTCATCAGCAGGTCTAACTCTACAAACTGGAGAAAGGCATGTGTTTTTTTTCCACTTTTTGCATATATGCTGCCGTCATTTTGAATATAGGATTGTGATTATTATTAAGAACCAGGTTCAGTAGAGGCTGTTTATGCTAATTGCTACAGTTTCAAAGTGATATCATACCCTTTACTGCTGGGAATATGAATTAAATATGGTTAGATTGTTTAGCTGTTTGAACTGCCAATTCTTGTTGCTTGGATGAACACCTTTTAAGGAATTTGAATTGAATCTGTGGACAATCACAAAGAGGCAAATCATTTTTAGTTGTCAGGATACCTGATTTTACGAAGCATAGGGTATTAAAATCTTATTTTGTATCATAAACAGTCGTAAGGAGCTTCGAGATGGTTTAGCAATTCTCAATCATAACTTTCTTCGGAACGTTGATGTCGAAGACTTTGAGTGAGTGAAAGGGACTTATAGAATTTACTTTTTCTCTATTTGACCTTCAGTTTTTCTTCTATCCAAAAGAAAGACTTCAAAAATTTAAAGATATGGCTGTCTACAAACCTGATGTCATTATATAAAGATTTGAATCAGTAAATTCGCTATAAACTACTATCCGCGCTGCCTTGACTATGTCTGTTTCAT
This sequence comes from Phoenix dactylifera, assembly GCF_051530095.1. Lineage (NCBI taxonomy): Eukaryota > Viridiplantae > Streptophyta > Magnoliopsida > Arecales > Arecaceae > Phoenix > Phoenix dactylifera. The sequence continues at coordinate 22,190,957 of NC_143200.1, forward strand.
AGACTCTAAAAAGGATCTTAATTTAATGAATTTAACAAGTCAACCATAGTCTAATTATTTCTTGTTCGTTTTTCTTGTGTCTCGAACTCCCTTCATCAAGCAAGATTGGAGCTATAATTTTGCAGACTGAGACTTCGAATTTTCCGTTTCAATTAGAAAAAACTTCCTTCTGAAATAGTAAGTCGGGTCATGAAAATTTTAGACTTTCCAGACAAATAGTAATATAAATTAATTTTATCATGTGGTTTTCTGATATTTGTAAAATGTTTGAGGAATTAATTGCCTGTTGAAGTGATGATTCAAATTTCAAAGTTACTGAATAAACTTAAGATATCACAAAATTACATGGGCTTATTGTTTTATAAATGTCTGATGCAAGTAATATGATGAGTGGAAACTTCAAGATCATCACCGATGTTCTTATACATGTCTGATGCAAGTAAAATGATGACTAGAAACATTAAAAGCAAATACAATATTCGTCAAGGTAACTAGGGGCAAGTATTCACGTAGATTGATTGATCGGTAGAGAACCACGAGCAAATAAAGTCACTCGATTGATATATAAAATCAGTATCAATGAAAAAAATTAGAATCAATTTACACATGCCCATAGTCCCCCCAAAATTCATATTTTTATCTTATATATATATATGGGGGTGGGTGGGGGATTGACTAATTTCAAGTTGGTCAGTATTTAATGTTCCTCATAAAGACATGCTAGACTATAATTTCCTCATTCCATTAGATACGATACAATAATTTTCTTTGCATTGTTGACCACTAGATTTTTTTCTGTTATTGCCTTTTATATGTTAATTGAATTAGTTTATCCTACTCATATCTTTAACTTTTATTGTGTAGTCAATCCATGGGTTTTAGGTTGTGGTTTTTTGATGTACTTAATGAGTAATTTGGAAAAATAAGCATTTTGCCTCGATCACCAATATCCACACCTTTGTGCAATAACAATTTTGTATAAAAATCTCACTTTCCATCACGAACATGGCTTGTGTTTTTCCATCTGATCTACTCCTTTTCTTTACAAGTCACTTTATGAGCCATTTTATGGATGCAAAATTTGACCAATGTGGCTCTATTGGCTCCATAAAGAGAATATTACAGTAGAACATATTGTATTTTAATATTCTTAAATGATGCCTTCGTTCTTATTCTTAATGTTTTAAACAATTGATGTGCCACCCCCCCCCCCCCCCCCCCCCCCCCTCTTTTCCTTTTTCTCTCCTACTAGGACCTTTTGAAGGGATCATACTTATTGTGCTTATTGCAAGTGAGCAAGTTTATATAGCAAATCTGTGATCTATTCCTAAAAAGGATATATAGATAGAAAAAAGATGTCTCTAACATTAAAAGCATGGGGAAAGCATTTGAGATGTGTCTTTTGTAGTGCTAAGATTTCAATGAACAAGCTAAAAATCTTAGTGGTTTGTTATTTGATCAACTATATTGTATGAACTAGAATGTTTCCTGGGACTAAGGCTGTTGGAGATGAAACGATTTTAACACAAAGGGAACCAGAGGTGCACTTATGATACGATAGGGGTTACTAATTTTGAAATTAGCACATCGAAAGATTATTAGGAGTGGCACCAATGAAGAATGTCAATTCATGATAAAATGGAGGAATTTAATGCTTGGGATGAGTCTGTCCGAGGAATGTTAGAGATGACACCAGTAAGGGAAAGACATTTTAGATATAGTGGTTTGTGTAGACATTTCTCTTGCCACAACAAGTAGGGTGGTATAGCTGTTGAAGGATTATGCTTGTGGAAATTTTGTGAAGGAGAGCAAAGATAATATTTCACATTTCAGATCATGCATCAATATACATTATGGTTTTTCATTTTAGAAAGAGAAGGAACGGGGGAGAAGAGAGTTTGATCTGGTCCATGATTAAGTGTTTGACCTAATATTCTTGAATCAATAGACTGAAAATGATTTTCTGAAAAATAAATTACAGATACACATTATTTGGGAGTATTTGGTTTTAGATGGAACCTGAATGAACTATGTATAACTGGTTCACACACGATGATTTTATTTATGTTTGTTTATTGTGTAATTTTATTATGCATTACCTTTCTCTTCTTTTGTCGTCCTTCATGTCAACTTTAAACTTTATTATAACCTTTTGACAGCTTTAAGACACCTATTTAGTAAAACATGTTGCATCTTAACTTTGGATATATTTTTAAGGGTAAATTCCCTTTATGATTAACTTTCACACTACTTGACTTCAGGCGTAATTTTATCCATACATCTTTTACTAAGTCATTGATGGAATATTATTTTTATTAGTTGTACTTTTGCCTTGGATTGCATATCTTCTGATTGGTCTTGAAAGTTGTGGTGGTGGAAGATGCATATTATGAGCCCTTCAGGTATTAGTGCTTTTATGATGTGGTTGATTTGGTTGGTTGTGCTTCATATCGTTGTGTCAGCTGCATGTTGGAGTTTGAGTGGTGAGTGCTCTCATATGGATGGTGGCCTAGATAGGACTACCATTTTGTTGCTCGTATGTTTAATTCTCAAATAAATTTAAATCTACATCTTACTCTGCCCCTGGTCTCACATGGTTTGTCGGTGGTTCTGAGGGATAAATTGTTGTCATATTTGTATATTGGGTTCAACTTAGACCTTCATGTTCTCGGATTGGGATGCAGAAGCTTAGTGGTTGGCTTTTGTTAGCTTTTCCTTTTTAATTTTGCATTTAGAGAAGGTATAAATGTCCATCATGTTTTGTACCCTGTGCCTGTCCTTAATTTGACTATTTTAGGTATATTTCTAAGTGTCACTTCAGAACGAATATCCTGGTCCTTCATTTATTCTTTAGGGGCTGCAGACATCATCCCAAGTATTAGACTCTGTTCATATGCTAGCTTACTACATTTGCTGGTATGTTTGCATTAGTCATGTTATGTTGAATTGTCGGTCTAATGTCATTGAGGATAAATATGTTTATATGTAGCTGTCATGGTAGTTTCTTACCCAATGCTTTGTCTGATAAGAGTCCTCGATTGGTTGAGACTCAATACTCCTTGGAATCAAACTTCTAGTCCTATTCAAGCACTTAACATGCTCGTTTTTGGTATAAATAACTGTTGACTTGGGTACTTACAAACCAAATAGGATTTCTTGACGAGTTCAAATGTCTAAGAATAACTTTCTCTAAGATAATAATGATTCGCACTTGTGTAACAGCACTTGTAGGAGTCTTATTCTACAATGGGAACCTAGTTGGTTGCTGCATTTGCTTCGACAGGCCAAGTTTGTGACCAAAGGTGACAACTTCACAACCACAGTTAAATTGGTACCGGGGTTCTGCCTATATTGCAGGCAGATAAAATTTTACCTCATCGAAGTTCTGCTTCTGTAAAGCCTGGGTTGGTGTACATCCATCCTCAGGAAGTTTGATGGCCCAGGGAAAGCAAGGAGGCTTTGCTATATTTCTTTACATTCCTATAGAATTAGATAATTTTTCAGTCTTATTAATGCTCTCTTAATTTAATAGAGTTGATATGAATAAAATATATGTGCTTTTTCTGCTTCTTTAGAGTTGCCTGTACTCATGTAACTTGATATATTATTTGGACTCTTGCCTAAAGCTGAAGAAGATTTATCTTATATTATTTTCTTCTGATATTAACCGTAGGTGGTTGAAGTAGTAGGTATTCAGTGGGTATATGCTGATTTCATTAGAGTGGGTCCTTTCTGACGAAATGCAGCCTCAGAGAGGATGGCTAGAAATATTTCGGCTAATGTTACTTTCGTACAAGTAAAACCCGTTGTTTTTAACAGGACAGATAGGCCAATGGAATTTTACCTCAGGTACTGATGCCATCTGAATTTATATTACCCAAAAAAAGATTTCAAACACCTATCCTTAAAACTTCTATGTGGGGTATCTTTCCGAGATACCAGCTCGTAATGGTAGTTTTTGGTACTTACAGCTTGCTGCCTGAGTGCTAGGTGACTATCTATCTGATATTTACTTGAGTTCAGAGAATCTTGATCTAGTTTAATGGCCTAAGTCTTCCCCAAGAATCTTGAGTGTTGAGAAATTTTGCACTCTATCAAATGAAGGACTTGTTACCATTGCATTTATTTTTTCTTTTTCTAGAATGAGATATGACATACGAAGATGCATGTTCTTTTACTGATGCAGAATTATAAGGGCCATAGTCGTTTATTTGGGTTCTTTTTTCTGTTCTCTTCATAAATGTTGGAAACTAAACATGTATGCCACCTCCACTTTCTTCATTGGCTTTCTTTTTTGTTGTTTCCACTTTTCTGTTTGATTCTCAAATGTTGTTTTAGAGATATTGCTCGTATCAAGCAACTGATCATGGATATGCAGACCATGATCGAGCATTTAACTGCATACTCAGTGTACACATCAAAGAATTCTGTATTTAGATGGTAGACTTATTATTTATTTTTTTTTGACTTCTACTTTGTTTCTACTTATATATATAGGCTTGGGTGGTGACTCCCTATCTCGGTATATTAGTTCTGGCATCATTAATATCAATGTCCACTTAGTAAATGAAGAGCTCTGCACAAATTAAATCTTCATTATACATACATATATGCAAGATTCAAGCAATGCATCTTTGCACCAAATGTATAATGGATTTGTTACTCATACAAGATAGCCAAGGCTCGCATTAAATCCGAAGTTCAGTAGGAAATAAGAGGTCATAATTTTTTCACCTCTTCTTCCCCACGTTTACAGCCAAATATATAATGGATTTTTTCTTGGTGAAACAACCAACAACTGCTTATGTATAAAAATAACTTCACTAAGTATGATAAGCTGCAGTTGTTGCGAGGAAAGGTTCCATATTGCAAAATGCTCTGCCCAGGGGTAACATAACTTGTCTCATATAACCGAATAAAACAAGGTCGCACAAAACCAACCTGTTTCCCACCCACCGCTCCTCCTCTCACGCGCTCTCCCACACCCCCGCTCCCCCGGCCGGGGCCATGGAAGCCAAATCTTTTCTTGAACTTTAACATAAGGTTCTCTTGTCTGCCAAAAAGAACACCTAGTATTACAGTACGAAGAATCAAACTATCTTTAACTCCTTGGAATGCATTAATTCATTATTGACAGCGTTTGCAGTTAAAGATGCATCAAGTTGAATTGCTAGGAACGCTTGCATCTTCTGAAGAAACTGCTCTCTTCCCAGTGTAACGCTGAAATGAGATACCGATGGTCAACAATGGCATATCAAGAAAGTAGGTAATCACTCAAACTAATATGAAGCTTGAGCTACCTGCTTCCCATGGGAGAAGGGAACATATTTGTATTTTATCATGTGAAGTATCTGCCGCTTCATTGTCACTGTAAATAGGACCAACCAGTAGAAGAGCAGAATAGGCCAGAACACAGGAACATCGAACGCACTGAAGAATGTCAATATGAAGGCAATACAAAAGGCCTTTGTAATAGAGTACCTGCACAGGGGACAAAAAGGGGCGCAAGCTTATTACTCTATCTGCCAACTACTGAATGACAATAGGAGAAACTACATCATGGACTGTGTAAAACACTAGGCATGCCTATTTCACTGGTTCCATTGGAATGATAGTCATTGATTCATAACAAAACCTGCACCACATTTTTCCAGCATATCGCAATAATATTGAACCTTTGACAACTATGAATGGCCTGCAAATGACTTAAAAAAGAAAAAAGGACAACAGTGAAAACGGATCACTTGGATGTCTCTTTTGGGGCAATACAGTTTTTTATATTAGAAAAATCATGTTTTTTAACAAATAAATTTATTTTTCTATTCGACCAACATATCTAATTCAGCAATGTGGAGTCACACTAATAACAACTGCAATTAGAACAAAGGAAATACCTTAGGTTAAACCCATAAACAAAAGCAAATTAGATCCTGTAGCAAGAAAGTCTAATAAGTCTCTTAATTTTCCTTGACAAACCAAGCTGAAGTATCTGCTTGCCTTACACAAGCATTTAGGAGAAGATGACTTACACAACAAATACGTAATATTCATTCTCAATATGAAAACACAACACAAAATTAAAAAAAAATGTGTCTTTTTTTTTCTGCCGGAAACAATTCTGCATGTCAATCTCCATGTTAGAAAAGCCAAACTTTAACAATGAGCATATCTTTCTAGCTGCAAGTTATACCATAATCAGTGTACTATTCTTTCAACCCAATAAACCTGTAATATGACAAATGATGCTTGGATTCATGAATTCAGGTCAAATGAATCTCTCTTGAGTTACCATTCACAAACTAAGCTGAACTATCTGCTCAGCCACCAAAAACATTTAGGGAAAAAACAAGTTGCGCAAAAATAGATAATGTTCATTTCCCAGAAAGTAACAAAATATGAATCTAGAATGTTGTATTACTCTTATTCATGTTCATGTTCAATAGAAAAACCAAGCTTTAACAATTAATAACGTCACACTATGATCAATGTACTATTCATCATCCATATATGTATTTATATAAATAAGACTAATGAGTTAATTTAGTTTTGGTTGGGTAACCTTCAAAGAAATCCAAGAGAGCTGAATAGCATGCAGAAGACAATATTTTCAAATGATCATGCTTGCACAAAACTACACAAGTTGCTAAAAGCAGCTCAATACTGTTGGGCTACCCTTTATCCACAGAACCCACAAAGTAGTAGCACAAGGTCCAAGCATGTTGCTGACAAACTTATCTCATTTTAAGCAAGATAGTTGCCCATTTATCATCAACTGATAGCCTAACATACGTAACCAAGCCGCATTTGTCTTGAATTGCTATTCTAATCCTGATATCATGTGGCTTCAGGGAAGATTTCCTATCTCAAATAGTGGCCAACCATGTTGAAGGTCATGACAAATAGTAGGGTATGGGCCATCAATCTACCAAGACGTGAACCTTCTTGGCCCAGAAGGGGTTAGAACATTATCATTGGCATAATACTGGGTCCACCACCATAGAATTCTGCCATGGGATCTTAGCCTTCATCCAGTGAATCTTGCTATAACAAAGAAACTTTTTGCACATGAAGAAATAAAGAACCCCACTTCAACATTCCATAAACCTTAAATTGCCTGCTTAATGCCTAGCCACTTAGGTGGCACCCATATGCGGCCTACTGGCCAGCAAACGCCCAAGCGACATGCGGACACTTAGACAACCCATGCAGGTCAAGTTTGCACTATCTTTAGAGCATCAGGCACAAAAAAATTGGTGAATTATGCAGATCAAACATACAAATTGTAACCAAACCTATCTCTTTCATTGGTGCTTCAATAACTAACATTAGTTACAACCAAGGTTGGTTGACTCGTTCCAAACTGAGTGGTACATCCCGTACCATACCAACCTGGCTAGAAACTAGAACAGTTCAGGGCTCCAATTCGAGGCAAGGGCCGAACCACTCTAGACCAAGTGGTACTGACTAGTCTTTACCCCATACAGATAGACTCCTAGTTCACCCAAGCATCCTAAGCTCACGAACACCTCATATTAATCCCCCTCCACCTCTCTCTCTCTTCTCTCAAATCATCTCTCTCTCCTGTATGTAAAAGGAAACCATGCGATCCCTTGCTCCAATTCCCCCCCACCTAGGGTTAAGGTTAAGGGTTTTTCCCCCTCGATCCAAGAAGAAAATGATCTCCACAGCTTCCATCGAGGGCAACAAAGAGAATTCCTAGTCTCCAAGTCCTTTCCCAATCCTAGAAGGCTGTCCTCCAGTTCCCCCTTCGCCGGATTGCTTGTATCCTTAAGGCCAGCAAGTACAGTGCTAGCACCCATATCTACCTCTTCGCCATCCTCGAGCACCTCATCATTAGATCAATGGTACGATTAGGGCCAAGGCTCAATTTTTGTTTCATTTTTCTTTCAAAGTTTTATTTTTTCCCCGCAATTAGATTATTTTTCGGTTAAAAAACTAAAAAAAGAATATCAGTACCTTGCTAGCATAGTCTAGCATACCATGTCTTGGTATGGTACTGTATTAGTACCCGATAGTTCAATAATATGGCACTCGATACCAGTACAACCAACAATGGTTACAACTCACAAGTTTCCATAATTTATCATTGTACCAATTATTCCTCATTTGGTAAAGTTGCTTATCGCATTTAACTCGACCTATTGAGAATGTTTTTAGCCAATTAATTGCATTGCATTACTTGAAGATAAAATGCCATCTGACCAGTTAAAATATCATGTTGCACTTAATAGCTTATCAAATAAATATTCGCCTTATGTTTATTGTCTACCACACTATCCAACTCAGAAAAAAATATCATTGACAATTGATCGGTACGTTATAGTCTAAATGTGCTTAAATATTCCACTATAATATTAAACACCAATGAAAAACATAGAAAACTCATTTATGGTAAGTTTTGATTAAATTCTGATCGATTTTGGCCAAGAACTAGCTGAAAGCCTGAAACTATGGGGTTAGCTTTGGTTCCGTCTTCGCTAAAGTAGATCAGTTGTGGCTGAAACAGATTGATCTTGGCTGAACCTTGAAACCTTGAAAGAACAATTTCTAACAATTTTAATTTGACCAAGTGAACGTTTCGGGGGATCAGGAAGCAAACCTATATTTTTGGTAACGGCACAAGATAAGCATACCTCTTATAAGGTCACCTACAAATTTGCAGTTTTGGACACACTCAAACAATGAGCCAGATTAGCAAAAGGAGAAGCCAAAACAATTGCCTCCATATGAGATTCATCGGAATGGAGGCTTATCAACACCAATGATACAATTTCTGATGGTTGACATTCAAGGATGCAGTTTGACAACATTGAGTTGTTTCTGTTTCACTAACATGTCGAAGGTGACATATTGAAAACTTCAGTAAATCAATGCCATTCAATGTAAACTCCGTATAAGGATTCATTGGTTTAGGGCAAGAGGTGATGTGAGAGTTTTATTGACCAGAAATATAGGATATGGCAAATCTAATATTAAAAGTTAAGGGCAAAAAAATCAAGCCTAGAGATTTGGGCCTCTAGTTTTGTTTTACAAACTAGATTTTGGGGAATTGGAAGAATTTCAGGTCTAGGTGATCAGTTTTGCTTGAGTGTTGCTTGAGATCAGAGCTGGCGATGTGTTTGAGTTTAAAATAAGAGTGGCACACATTTACAAGTTGCAATTTGCTGCAGCAAAAATGAAAAGATCTGGAATCAGATCTTCTACAGATCTAGGAATTATTGAAAGCAAGTACTTCATGGAGGAGGAAGAGAACACAGGAATGAAAAAGAAAAACTGGAAAACAAAAGGTGGAAGAAGAAGAAGAAGCAGGGGAGCCAACCTTCCTACCAATTAATTCCATCAAACTAGCCTCTTCCTTCTTTAAACACAAAGCCAATCAGTCCTCAAATACAGACATGATATCCAACTAGCACTAAAAGAAAGAAGTGAAATTAGTTACATCTTAGTCCTAGGTTAATCTTGTGGATTCTCTTGAAGCATAGGAAGCATACAAATGATTTGAAGTGTCGAGGATAGTTGGCAGGCCATTTCATCTCCATTCAGAATACAGATTGCCCAAGACATGCTACAAAGGATTGTTTGTTATTTTAATAAACAACAATTAGCAATGTCTTTTTAAGATCCTACCTAGCCTCCTATTTTAGTACTTCAGCTTATAATTTGTGCCCTGAAGATGAATGGAATTTCTTATCGAGCATTGCCTATTCATAATTGCCTGCATTCTATCCAAGTCTAGCAGTACCATGAAAAGTAGCTCCCCGATTGCATAAGCTAAATTAATGCAATATATAAGATAGGCCCTCTACTTGCACTGACCTTTAAGCATTACCTAAAATATTGTCTTCTGTCAAAAATCTCCCTTTATGCTGCCTTCTTTGCATCCCATCTTCTCTAAGAAGAGGAGAAGAAAATGAAACAATAAACTGGTACTGAGAAAAAAAAAAGGAAGAAGATCACCTACATCAATGAAGATTCCAACCTGGTTTCAAGAGCTACACTGAGTGTGCAGCTAGCAGTTCTGTGAGGCTTCTTCTTATCTAGATCAGCCTCTTCGTCACAAGCCTCATGCAGCGCAAGTATTTCTAATTATCTAAAATAATCTGCAAAAGAGGCACCGTTGTTTTCTTTTCCTTTCCTACTGCAATTTCCGGGTGTTCATTCCATTAAATAACTCGGCCTAGATATTTTATCTGCACATCATCAAACCTCATTCCCAAATCAAAATTCCAAAGTCTACATGCAAAAATTTTTTTTTCCCCTAATTGGATCAAAAAGGACCAATCGCACATGGTCAATGCAAACAATGAATTACAAGAACTCACATTCCCGACTAGTCACAGAGTTCTCATAAAAAGGAGGGGAGAGAGAGAGAGAGAGAGAGAGAGAGAGAGAGAGAGAGAGAGAGAGAGAAAGGCGAGAAAACGCACCAGAACTTGAACTCGGGGAGGCGGCGGACGAAGGGGCGGAACTCGTCGGTGGAGCGAGTGGGGAGGGAGGGGCCGGAGCCGTCGACAAGCTCCTGGATCTCGGGGTCGACCTGGGGGGAGAGGAAGGCGATGAAGAGGTTGAGGACGTAGATGCCGAGGGCGTAGGAGACGATGTAGAAGCCCTGGACGAACCAGACGCGGAGGGCGTAGACGAGGGCCACCGCCCCGAACCCCAGCCACCGCCGGAGCACGTGCGGCGTCGCCTTGTCCAGGAAGTGCTGGTACCGCTGGGACGCGGCGGCGGCCCACGCCGGCAGCACCGGAAGGCCGCCGGAGGATGGATCTCCGCCGCCAGAGGACGAATCCATCATCGTCTCACTCCGTCCTCTCTTGTCGTCTCGGTTTTCTTTCACCCCCCTCTTCTTCGCCCTCTATTGCCGCAACTCCTAGGGCTTCGCATTATAAATCGGAGGTTCATATTAAAATAGAAAGCGAAGTGGCCTCGGAAGGATTGGCGCTGCGCCGGACTCGTAAGGACTAAGGAGGGGCCGTCGGCTTATTAGGCGGGTCGGGGGCTGGTATCCGATGATATTTTATTTTTTGATTTTATGTATTTATATTAAATTTATACCAGCCATCCGATTTATCAAAAAAAAAAATTAATATAATAAATTTATAATTAGTAATTTTTTTAATAAAAAGCTAATGTAGAAATGAAAAGGTCTTTGAGAAACCTTGGTTTCTATGATTATATCACAGTTTTAAATAACGCCCTATCCCGTGGTAACGAACTTCTACCAAAGCCATCAGGTGACTGTTGTAATGATCAGAATTGACTATTTTTTAGAGAGTTTTAAGATGAAAAATGGATTTTAAAAAAATATTATTCTATTTAAAAGGAGGTAAAAATCGAAGTATCAGTCGATTTTTATGTTATAATGGTCTGTTAAGAAAAAAATAATGAAAAATAATAGTTATTATATTTTTCATACCATTTACTTCAAAAATATACTAAGTAATTGATGGGGTCATCTGAATAACAAGTAAAAATGGATGGATGTGATCACACCATATGTATAGCACACATAATAAATGGCTGATTAGACTCGCTCTCTGATTACACATAATATGGTTGTGATCACACCATATGTATTGCAAGGGGAGGATGAAGATTAAGCGGCAATGATCGATATAAGAGAGAGGAAATATCTAACGGAGATATAACAGGTTGTGCTGAAAAAAAAAAGAAAAAAAGAAATTTCTAAGGAAGATATAAGAGGTAGTACCGAACAAATAAAAAAATATCGATATAAGAGGAAGACATATCTGAGGAAGAATAGGTTGCCATCCCAACCATTAACTGTTTCTAAATTTGTATGGCAGATTTTCTCCCCCTCCCTCTGATGTGTGAAGAAAACCAGGCTACTTTGAATAAGAGCACAATCCGTTATGGACAAGTAATCAATGAGGAGCTTGATAAAACTTCCTTTGGATGTATCTATCTCGTAGATCTAGGAATCAAGATTTCATGATTTGGATTTGTCGACGAATTCATATCACATCAAATGGTCGGCAAAGAAATCTTTGCTACTATCATTCGTCATAGGTACCAAACCGGTATACGTGTTTTGTCAATTTTTTCCTGCACGGAATGGAATGACTACCACACAGAAACAGATGAATAATATCAGAAAGTAGATGGCAGATTGCAGCGTGCACATCTACTTCAATCTGGAATTGTTGTCCATTAATAAGCAAGCGCACCCAATTGCTTTCACTGAGAGGACTCTTGAGGAAAAAATTTGAAACAATATTTATTTGCTTAATCACTATACTGTAATAAGTGTTGTAAATAAAATGATACATGCATCATATTTATCACAACAAACATAAGAAAGACGGCACAGTATCATTAAGTATGACAAAAGCCAAAAGAAGGCATATTATTTGCAATATTTTCCTGAAACTACTTTGTATTACAACCAGAGAAGTTGAATGAACACAAAAGGAAACTGAACTCATAGAAACAAAGTCCAGACTCCCGGTATACATGAAACTTAATTCACATCAGAGACTAAGTTCATTGTAGAACTACCGAATCAAAACCAGCAGCATTGCTTTTTTAGATCTCCAGAATAGTTACTGTACCTGTTGAAAAGTCAACAGTTCCCATATTAACTTCACATGGAACCGTAGACATCCAGCATATTCTGATAGATTTATACTTTCATTTCCAACTGCTAGAAATTACAAGCTATTAAATGCCGAACCCCAGCTGGTTGCTTATCTTCTGGTGAAGCTACACCCAAGAAAATACAGACAGATCCTGGCTGACGAAAAAGAATTAAGTTTCTAGATGAAAAGGATCTAAATACTTGGCAATAAGTACATCTATTGGTCGGATATGAAAACTCCAGTTGTACAGACTTGTTGAGAGTGTGAGGCCTTTCATTTTGCTTGCCTCCGAGAGGCCTCAAATGTGTGTATCTATTTGAGGTTCACGCTTCCTTTTATTGCGAGAACTGCGCCTCGATCTTGAAGATCTACCTGTCTTTGAAGAACGTTTCTCCAGGTGATCTTGAATGGTAACCACCTTATCAGATGGAAGTTCTGGAGGTGCAACAGGCCATGGAGTTCGTTTTGCAGGAACAGTAATCTCCAAAGCTGGATCTATCACCCATCTGCATGCAGAGAATAGCTTAAAGATAACAAAATAATAGAATGTCTCGTTTTCCAACTAGCATCTAAACTTTTGCCAGTATTCCTGATAGAAATGGGCAAGAACTACCTTATGGAAATTCTCCAAGCCTAGTGATATAAATAATAGAGCAACTGATAAGAAACATTACGAAACTCGCATGGCCATTATAATTCCAAAGCATTACCAATGACCAAGGTCCGCCGTACCGGTACCGGTCGGCGTACCGGTTGCTGGCCGGACCGGTACGGTACCGGTCCGGTCCGGTACGTACCGGCTGGTACCGGTCCCGTACCGGCCGGTACGCGGTGGTTTCAAAAACCACAGCGCGCGGCGCTGTGGTTCTAAAAAAAAAAAATCGTACCGGTGCGAACCGGCCGGTTCGCACTGGTACGAGGCCCGTACCGGCCGGTTCGGATAAAAAACCGGGAAATACCGGTTTTTTATCCGTTCCGGTACCGGTCCACGGCCGGACCGGTACGGCATTCCATGCCAATGACACATCTTCAAAAATTTAAAATATGCATCACTATGCTAAAAATCATGACTCCAAAATGTTATGAAGTTATCTAAAAGTGTTGCAGCATCAAAAGCTAGCTTAACTGTAAAGTTGAACAAGAGGGCTAATCAGACAGAGGCAACTTATCAAAACCAGTATGTTAATATCAAGATATGCTAATGCCAAGCATGCAGCAGTTTGTTGATAGTTTTCATCTTTATATGGAGATATTCAACAAAGAAAGCTACTAATAACACTGAAGAGAAAATTTGACAAGCTAATATATATTCTGTTACAATACATGTTTACAGACTGTTGCAAATATCATAGATAATATCATGTTTAGCGCAATTTCTATGTCTGTACACTTCTATCCATCATAGGAGCCTGTATATATAGTTTGAACATATAACGTCTGCACTCATGTTCTCTAAAAGAAATTATTAACGGTGCCTTGCTCAAAAGATTGAAGATTCTGTAGCTTAGTATGTTTACCCCTAACCCTAATGCAACTGCAAGTTTCAAGATATTATAAGCTGAAATTTTTGTCTGAAGACTTGAAACTTTTGATACATATCTAGTACAATCCAACCGTCCAAAAAAGAAAAAATCCAAACCCCATGATTCCATCACTCTTGGTGCATGCCACCTTTCTTTATTTGAAAAGCATCATTAAGGCAACCATTGAATCATTTTACCGAGCTTACTGATGTGACATTTTTTTTTGGGAACAACTGGATACAGTTTCACCTTTTAACACTGTTTTGTTTTCACATGGTTGAAGATTTTGGAGGTATTTGCAGATTTCATATCCCCATTTGCACTATTCTCTAAATTCTTGTCCTACTCTAGTCTCTTCCATCTTCATCTAAATTATTGATAACTTTAAGTTGTACATGATCTGTCCAGCCTTCCTCTCTGCAACACTACCTTGTCCGAAATTTAAGTACTCATGTACAATCCTTAGTCTGCAATATGTTCAAATAAGAAATCCTTAAAAGCTCCACTTTCTCATCCAAGGTTCTTCCATTGATTACAACTAAATAAGAAATCCCCAGGATTTGAATTATAAATACCTGGACATCCTATATGTCAGTAGTGTCCTATTACTAGATGGTTTCTTAACTTATAATCATCTCCGTCCATCCTCGGAATTCTGTTAACCATATATCTATTGATTCATTTCCTTACTAGTCTTTAGGTTATATCTTGCAATCCAACATTTTTGAGAATTGATTTTGGCATGGCTTCTTAAAGACAGCTTCCAATACTTGTAAGTCATTACATAGTTACACAACTAAAAAATGCTCTAAACACTTGGTTGTTTATCTATTTACTGGAGCTAGTCTTTCCAGCCCTAAGGTTAGACGGCTTCCTCGCATTATCTTCCAAATATCTGATTTCATCCCTTTGACTCACAGTCTTGATTGTTGTCTGCTATCCTTTCATTGGCAGCGTTAGAATGTATTTCTGGCCACAAGCTAAAGCTGTTAAACTAAATTCTCACTTCCCTCTGATGTCTCATTGGATATTACAGAAAAAAAACTGTCATATTCCCGCATGCGAATTGGACTCCAAGATCTAACTCCAAAAATCTAAATGGATAATGATTAACTATCCAACAAAGTAAAAATTTTATTTGTAATTTTATTGAATTTTATATAGCACTCATAATTTTTTTAAAAAAATAAATGACCACATTGATATGCTATTAACTTGATTTATCATCCACTTAGTAATATATTTGATTATGTGGTTATAAAGTTTATTCGATTTATATTCGTATTTAGATTCATACTTTCGGTATTTGATTTGTATTTGTATCCGTTTAAAACAAATATAGATATGAATCTTTGCATCCAACTAACATCCGTATCCGTATCTGTATTCGTCAAACAAAACAACTATGGATATGGATATGCTAGTATCCATATCCATATCTGATTCGATTTTAGCCCTAGGTAGAACTAGCCATTTTTGCCTCTATCCTTCGATGTACTTGAAGCACGAAGAGCCCTTCCCCTATCTACTGCTACTGCTCGCGCGTCTGGACCATAAATTAAGATCTCGACAGATGTAGAGGATTGAAGCCTTGATAGCAACTTGATATGATTGGGAAGAAGGAAGAATTTTCTAAACAAGCTGAACTTGAAACTCTAAATTTATGAAAAAATAGAAAAGATTGGTAAAAATAGCATGAAAGGAATGTTTGATGATTCCTGAACTGAGATATATAGCTTTTATTTATAATAGTGAGATCTGCCATTACAAAATTCGAATCAAATTTCTCTCCTAGTCTGAATAGGACTAACTTTTCCAAAAAAGACATACTAGTGAAAATAAGCACAAAAATGCTAAAATCCTAAGGAGGTAGATCTCGAGTCCTGCATCAACTTTGCCTTCTGTCGTACTGCCTAATTCTTCCTTGATTAAGAGATATGTCCGGCTAAAATCTTTTCCGAACTTTTTTTTTGGTTTGATTGGCTCATTTTGAGATCCAAATGATAGAATTTGGGCATCATCACTAGTTGCGTTGCCTCCTTTAGAACATGGCACCATATCGTAGATCTCAAAAAGCTATTCAATTTATTTTTTAAAAAACGATAACCTCAATTGAACATTGTATAACCAAGTTATGGTCTCCAAAAATTTGCACATGATTCGGCTTCTAACATGGCAGATCTCGCTTCTAAACCCTGTCCAACGCTATTCGTAGTAGTCAAAATAGTTCATATTGAGTCTGGCAATCCTCCTAGATTAAATTTGTACATTTATTCCTTTTTTGATCCCTTAATAACTCATCTTTACGAGAAAATAAGACTTCTTATCTTGGCATGCATTGACCAAGATGGGAGGGTGTGGAGTGATTTGAATAAGATAGATTGTCTTTATAGTTGTTACCTTATGCATGCCTTTTGATAATGTCAACCGTGCTAGGCCATTACTAAATTTGAACTCCACATGAAAACCAAGATTGCTGACTATGCAGCTTTTGAACAGACAAATTCCCATCTGTTGTTAACTCCCCAATCTAGTTACCATTACCCAAATGTTGTCAACCCATTTCTCACATGCAAGCAGCCCTAGCCACCTAGGTTCCGCATCACATGTTCAAAAGATCACTTTAGTCAAGAAGCTATAGCAATGTCATAGAGCATTATGTATCAAACAAATTTCAGTACCACCCATAAATATCAAAATGAGCTAGCCCATGCTAGAACACATCATCTCAATGGTAACATAGGTCTTGATAAAAAACAATAAGCAGTAAATCGGAAGACAGATAAAAACAGGATTCTATATTACTAGGCAAGTGACTTTAGTTATCTGATATCCTTTCATGTACTTACAGTCAATACACCCTATCACTAGATAGGCCAGCATATTGGTGAAGCCACCAAAATAATCACCATATTCATTTCCAACAATGCTACAAGCAGCTTCTGATTCCCAACTACTTGATAGGCCTGCCTAGTGTAGAGATCAAACATGAAGCAGCAGCTCCATCATCAGGTTCGTATTCCTTAATATCATTATGGTCCATGCTGTTGGGAATGGTGGCCAAGTTAAACCAATTCGATTGTACCATTCAGACTGTTAATCCCAACTTGTTAAATGAACCAAGCTTAGTCCAAGCCCAACTAGCCTGTCACTGGTCTAAATTAGTGATGCATCAACACCATCAATACAAAATGTTACCATTCATTGTCTTCTTAAGAAACTAGAAGTGGCTCTCTTCCATATATCCACTTAGTCATCCTATTAAGGTGTTCATCCTATTGCATCTTTTATTGTACCTTCTATTTTGATTCCAACACAATGCAATAAGCCTAACAACTCTATTCTTCCAAAGTTGGGTTTGCTTATAGGTGCTGATATGAATGATTTACTGACCATTTAACATGACATTCACTGGCTTTAGAAAGTTCATGACAATACTTGTCGATTTTTGGCACTACTCGCGCCATATGTAATGTTAATGGAAATAAGATGACTAGAAGGAAATAAATATGCTTGTTATATCATATATCAACCACATGATCACAGAGCGTGTCTTAATTTTTTTTCTTTTCTTTTTCTCTAGACATAACAAGAGGGAGTTATCAAGTAATAAATTTTTAATGGTGCATGCAGGACTTAAACCAATATCAATGGTAACAACTCCTAGTAACTTTACCAATTGAACTAGTTCACATCTATATGCTCTCAATTTCCAAGCGCAAAAGTCGTAAAAATTGTCTTTATGTAACAATAAATCAAATGCAACCTATAAAGTATTAGAACTGCAAGTTAATCAAGCTGTTCACAAACAGCTTGAGCTTAACTCACTAAGTGGCTCGTTCAAGGTCACTGATTGAGCTCAAGCAATGTTCAAAGCTCAACTAATAAATATGTCAAGCAAGAACAACGATCAGATCACAAGGATAAGTACGGGCATGAGCTTTCAAGAATCAGATTGTTTAAGTGTTTTATGAACCAAGCCAGAAAATCTACAGCAATGATCTGATTAAACTCAAGCCAAGTTCGAACACCCCATTGACATGGCAAACACCAAGCCAGATAATCCACAAAGCATGGGTCGGCCCAATTTTTTTGGCAGCCATTGACAGTGTAAACATGCAGTATTATAGTAGCTTCGTGATTACTAAATTCAATACATCAAACCATCTTTTGACATACAATACAAAGCGGTAGATGGCATTCTTAACTTTCTCATAATCTTTGCGTCATGTTTTGGCATAAGAATTTATCGCAAAAATGTAGTTACTATAATTTGCAGTTGAATACAATTTTTTTCTGATTTATGTCAAATGGTGATATGCCTAGCGCAAGCATTTGATATCACAGTGGTTTATGTCTAATGATGAAAGCATATTTAATGTCTTAACAAGCAATGCACAAGAGCAAAACTTTCAAGAAGAGATTATCATATTGAATTCTTTGGAAATGTTCCATGGCATAATAGAGGATTTAATTTGAAGATAACCCATGTTACAACGTACGTAGATTCAGAAACTAATATTGGCAATGAAAAGAACTAGATAACATCAAAATGGCAATCATCAGTAATGTGCCAAGGAAAGAAAATGTGTGTCAGGAGTGCAAAGAATAATCAAGGATTAACAGCTAATGACATCAAGAAAGGTTTGCAAAGACTAACCCTGGAGGAAACTTGCTATCATAACGGGCTTCAACACGCAGCCACCACAGCAGAACCTTCTTCCCGCAGTTCCCAAGAGGCTCGACAAATGACACGTCCTTCAACAGATCCAGTGGGTTCTCGATCTCCTTCCCATTCATGCCCACCTCATCAAGATCCCGAATCCAATCAGGCTTCCCCTCTGCTTCCTTCCACAGCAACCTTGAGTTCAAAACAAACCCAGCCCACTCCAGCTTCTGCGGCAGCACCAGCGCCCCATGGCCAACAAAGGTGGCATTTTTATTCACATATGGCAGCGAATTGAAGGTATGCCAGCCGACCAATTGGCCCGAGGAGTTGCAAGCCGGGCCTTGGACCGGCACAGGCGAGTTCTCCTCCTCCTCCTTGCTCAGCTGCCTCTGAGCCACCATCCCCGGATTCCCAGAATGTGCAAGAATTCCGACCGAGACCGCCCCCATCCACTTCACCTTCTGGATCTCGTCGAATAGCTCCATGCTGTGGACATTGCTATCGTCGGCGAACACCACGATGCCGTCCAATCGCCGCTCTTTGATAACTCTGCTTCCAAAATCGAACCCAAATCCATCAGATCTGATAAGAAAAAGGAGCTCAGAGAGGGGAACAGTCGCAATTGTTGGGTATAAAAACGCGAGACCTGAGGGCGTGGAGCCGCATCTGGGCCTCGGTGCGGTGGCGGTCAGACCATCGGAGGGGCATGCGGCCAGAGAAGGGGAGGTGGAGGACAGGGACGCGGGAGCGGGCGAGGAGGGCGGCGGTCTCCTTGGAGGCGGCGCCAACGCCGGCGGCATCGACGACGAGCCAGGTGAGGGGATAAGGGATAAGGTGGAGGGAGTGGAGGAGGCCGGTGAGGTGGAGGGCCTGGAAGGTGCGGGGATAGGTAGGGGTGACGACGAGGAGAGGGCGGGGGTTCTTGACGCCGTACTGGAGGCGCTGCTCGCGCTGGACGCGGTCGAGGATGCGGTGGGCCTGCATGACTTCGGTGGGGTTCGGGTGGGGCCAGGGGCGGACGAGGATGCCGTGGCGGCCGACGCCGACGCGGCTGGTGGTGGCGTTTGGGGCGGCAAAGGGCGGCGGTGGTGGCGGGGAGAGGGGGAGGTCGGGGCCGCGGTGGAGGAGGAGAGGGGGGGGAGAAGGATGAGGGGAGGGGGAGGAGGGGGAGAAGAGGAGGAGGAAAAGGAGACGGGAGAAGCGGAAGCCGAGGGCGAGGCTGACAAGGCAGCAGAGGGCGTGGAGGAGGAGCCAGAATAGGGCGGTAGGGGAGCGGAGGAACGGCACGTCGGAGGTGGCGGCGCCTCCGTCGATGGGGGCGGAGGAGGGGGAGCGGAAGCTGTTGGCCCGGCGAATAGGCTGCAGCGCCGACAGCTTCATCGTGCCGTCGTCGTGCGCTGTATCTTCCGATAGTTTCTCTCCTCGTGGACTCGGGTTCGAAAGAGGGGAACTTCGGGTGGATTAAGTTGGCCGAGGGAGAAAGAGTTATTTTCCGGGAGTAGGAGTGGGAATGGGGTCGGGCGGGGCACTTTGGGTCGAAGGGAGACTTGGAGAACCCGGGGTCTGGTCGAACCCGGGGAAGAGGGGTCTCGGGTGGCGGAATTCCGCGGGACACGGTAGGATGGTAGGGGTCGTTTCGGACAAGGGATGTGATTGTCCGGGCCAAGAAGCTTCGAATGCGACGCGTTCCTACTTGAAATATTCTTATTTGTGAGAATAACAACTGCGGGAAGGCGAAGATTCATATCGGACGCCTGATTTTGAACACGGATGTGACTTCTGCTATGGCCGAGATAGACAAAAATTCATTCCACAAAAAAGTTGCATGTAATTTTTTACTTAGTGCTGCTGCTTTTAAAGTCCATCCGATAAGTAGATGAGTTGATGAACAATGCTACTATGTTCGATTGGGCTGAAGGAGTGTTACACTGTGCTAGATCCATTATACAATCAAAGAAAAATGATCAGAGTCCTCGGAATATGTTCGGTCGGAGATCCTTCGATGTTTAAGTTAGATAAAATTTCGAAAGAAAATGGAAGAGATAAAAAGCGTCGGAAGAATGAGAAAGTGATGTCTCTAGAGATCTCCGTGCTTGGTATTTATAGAGAAAATGGTGGATATTTGTGTGATTAGGATCATACTCTTTGCGGACGAGAACCTAAGCTCTTTTCTTATCCGCTGATTGGAATAGTTAGGATATTTCTTTTTGAGAATACTGAGATTGGGTTTTTCCTTATCCGCCAATATGGTCAGTTACAATATTCCTTTTTGGATAGACTGAGATCGTATTGAGCTGTAACCAATTAAGATATTCTTATGCTGATTGTTTGGAGATTTTATGAGTCATTGATTCTTTGTGATACATATCGTCGTGATCAGTATAATGAGATTTTAGAGATGACGAATCTGAGTCGTATCACCTATGATATGTATATTTTGATCAACAAATTCTAAGAAGATCAATGAAACTTCTCCCTTTCTTTTGAGGGTATTTCAGAAAGAATTGACATGCAAATTTTAGCCAACATAGTTTTAATAGGATAGTTCATGCACTCTTTAAAAAATTCAGCATAAATAAAGAAAAAACTTGGAAAACTAATGAACCTTCTTGAGCTTTGTCTAGCTAGGAGAAATTGGGTCATAATTGTCAACAAGTTACTTTAGAGGATTGTTTCTCCAATTTTGGAGCATCTACCATTTAAAGTAAATTACAAGAAATTCCCAATTATGAAGCGAGAGTTAATTAAGTCTAAGAATAAACAATACGCTTCTAAGATTGATCCGATCAGAGAGAAGAAAGTAGTCTGCATCGAGTCTGACAATCTTTCTGAATACTCATAATAGTCAAAGTATTCCACATCGAGTTTCGTGATTATCTTAAATACTTGTAATGGCCAAAGTCATCCACATAAAATCTAATGATCTTCTGAATAATCATAGTAGCCAAAGTGTTCCACATCAAGTTCAATCCAGCCGGTAAGGTAGGAAACGGAGAAGCAGTCTTTGAAAAGCAATTGCAGGGCGTGAGTACCAAGTAGGAAAACAGAAGATTTAGTGGCTGTCCTGAACGGGCTTACCAGATTCATTTTTCCTTTCTGACATCAGAGCCTGCTATATATATATATATATATATATATATATATATGAGAGAGAGGGAGAGTAATAATTGGGGGTTGAGAGGGTGAGTTAATGCAGGATTATAAAAAAATATAAAATATTCTTAAGAGTTATAAAAAGTAAAGATATTTTTTTAATAAAAAATGAATAAATTGATAACCTACCATAATAAAAAGTAGGTTATCAATCCCCTATATATATATATATATATATATATATATATATATATTCTTGGTTAAGCTTTTTCTGCTCATTCTCTTGGTAAGATTTTGTGCTCTTCCTATCATCTTGCTATTATAGTTGAAACTCTCTCCTTCTCAAGAAATTATATTGCGCACGACATGACGGTGCCCCACAGTAATCACACGCACGCGTTCGTCATGCACCCTTTTTGGTGGTTCGCCCACGGGAATGCACGTATGTGAGCGGTGTGGTGCTCCGCTACGCGGTGCAAGGTATAATTTGCCGACTCCATCACAAGTTTGAACTTCACTTTATTTATTTTTCCTGTGCACCACGCGCACTTTGTTTCCCTCCACTGTTTTTTTGGGCTCTTTCCATGTCAAGTGCACTCCCCACGAAAAATGATAGTCCAAATTAATTACATCAAAAGAGGGGCTCTTGCTATAAACCAAACTCAAATCGTTTAAGCTGGTTGGACAAGCATTTGTGATGAAGCTTAATAGGGAGTTCAAATGGCCTGTAGTAGCCACACCATTGGCCATGACATCTATCTTTAGCAGCCATAGGCATAGGAGTGTAGACCTTATTGGCCTTCTTTAACTCCTAGCCATGCAACACGATTTGGCATGCAACTGCAGTTTGCAAGCAACCATGATGTACAAAGATGTCATGGCCACAGCAAATAACAACACCCCATCTATGACACGGAATGAGCCAAGTTATCCAGGATATGTTGAAGCAATTGAATGGAGTACTGAGACCTAAGAGTTCCTCACAAAGGTTTTTTGGGTCTCAATACTCTTAGCAAGATGGAAGAGATCGCGGCTATTTGAGTCCTTGGATGGCCTTGATTCTCGAACTATGATTGCCTAAACTTCAGGTTTCAAGTTAAAGGCCTTTCCATGGGCTTTGATCTTTTAGTGGGGAAATCGATCGATAGGGCTCGAACTTGCAGCATGTCAGTTTTGCACCACCAATTTATTGACAAGTTTTTGCACCTTGCTCATCAGACCAAGTATGGGTTTGTTTTCACATTTATATACCTAACTCAATTTACAAAGTGAGAATTATGACACATTGGCTACCTAGCAACTATACTCTCATGATCCCACTTAGAAATAAAGTCAAGGTGGTTGTAGAAGAAAGGCTTATTCTTCCACCATTACTCGAACTCTTGCTGGAAATAGTTGAGATGAACGTAACATCTTGTGCAAAAGTACGCGATTTTTGGTACAAAATGACAAAAAATATCCACATGTATCACATAATCTTTATTTACTTATTTGTTTTAACAAACAATGATCAAAGTTTGCCACCAATTTATTGATAAATAAAAGAACTATACAAGGTCTTAGCCCATAAAACAAACACAGTCCTAGCTGACAGCAAGGGGAGCCAAACTTCATACAATAGCATGGTTCGCTTATTCTAGACAACAGTTAATATAAGCTAGAGCATGTTTGATATATTATACAGATACTAAAGCATGCATGACATGCAGTGTAACATACTCTAATTAAAAAGTCAATTAATTTTTCTTGAAGAAAATTAATGCTATCTCTTTGTAGAGCCTGATTGATCACTAATTAGACCTAAATTTTATTTATTTTAAAAATTTAATCCGAACCTAGATATGGGATCATTCATGTAACAAGACTCGGACACCGTGATCAGCTGGGTCCAAGGAGGCCGTGCGGTGGTGGAGGGGTACATCCGGGGTATACCCCTTGCTTCGAGACATTTGGGCGATGGTGAGAGATGGAGTAGCTTTTTGGGCTAAGCATGTGTACGGAGAGGCCAATGGAACGGTAGACTGGGTGATTGCATATGTAGCCAACTACTCCGGAGGCACCCTATGGGCCGGGGAGGAAAAGTTGTCCAGAACATTTCGTGACTTGTTGTTTGCTGATTCTATTAGGTATATTCATACGTAATATATGAAATACTCGTTTTAGCCAAAAAAAAAAAAGTTCAGTACAATATCATCTACAACTTGCGCTTCAAAAAAGACCTCCTCAGCAGACTGTTTAGAGCTAGAGCGGCACAACCACTGACAGTGCTAACTACTGTCCTTCCCTTGCCCAACTTTTAATTGTTTCAGGAACTGCATCTAACTTTGAAAGATGCTGCTATAAAACAAATATATATCAGCCATTCAACCATACGAGAGAGAAGCCATCAACCCACCAAATCCTAACCAGAACCGCGGAAGCACTAAACTTCCGGCCACCACCTGAGATAGCAAGTGGCAGAATTGAGTTGTTGAGAGAAAGTGGGGTGGGAGGGTGGCAGCACTGCCATTACAACATCAAGCATATTTAATCCTTACATCCAAGGATTGAACATCCAAAATCACTGAAACGACAAAAATAAGAAGAAAAAAAAATTAATCCTTTGTTAGAAGTTTTATAATTTTCACAAAGATCCTTTGAAGCTTTCGGTTATCGTTATTTTTGACTGGATTGAGTCAAGTTGGACTTATGCTTAAGTTTCAGGTTGTGGGTTGGGCTCCAACCTACCGTCTAATTATTTCTTTCCCATCAGCAACGTGCTAATTCTGATTTTGTTTTACTAGCTATATTGGACTCTAACAAGTCCAATAACTCTAGTTAATTCTTTTGACTGGCCATTTATGTCCGTTTATAGCTGTTAATTTTAGTTATAAATCGTTTATGACTCAACAGCAAATTTTTGAATTTTAGTTAATCTCATCTAGATAGAGGAAGTCTTAAGTGGATAAGAGAAAATAGAACTATGATCAGTGGGTTGTACGAACCTAAGAAATATAGAATTATGAACCATGCATGGGTTGTACGAACCAAAGCTAAGATTTTCTCAAAAAGGACAAAAAAAGGCTAGGGTAAGTGGATCTTTTAAGCCTCGAGGCTATAACATATGCTTTATTCTCAGATACGGTTTCACCAATGACATGGACTCATGCATATAAGTTTGGCAAACAGGGATTGATGCAATATCCAATTAAGTTCTCCAATCTTTATGGCAAGGGGGGGATTGGAACAACGAATGGAGCGGAAATCCTTGGCATTTTTCCTAGTGTAAGGAACCCATTGCCTCTTAAATTTCCTCTCCTTTGTTTCACTACAGACGCCTCCTTGAGAATTCCTTTTGCATGTGTTTTGGCGAGAAGCAACTCAAAATAACCAAAATGTTGGAGTTCATCAAACAACTTAAGTACTCGCAGCCCGTGGAGACGAGCATGTGTCACCCACCAAATTCTTTTATCTAGCTAAAGCCAACAGTTATGTAACATAGAGAAATTATACCCTACACCAGATATACCATGTTAGCAATGCACGACGTCAATCAGATTTCTCATTCCAGTAGGCCTCATTTATTATGTGGCTCATGTTGAATTGTCGGCCCCTATCTAATCTCCGATTATTCCTATTGTGTACCTGGTGTGGATTTAATATTTCGTTTAATGCGTCTGCTTCTATGCTTCATCACTTTATTAGGGTAAAAAAAAGCCATGCTTTTCGAAGTCGATAAGCCTATATTTTGTAATCAGCCCTAAGTTTGGACGATGACCCAAACACAGGTTCCAACTGGCTTATTTGACACCAAACTATTTGTAAAAGCATGAGAGATCCACATTGGACGTTGCTCTGTGTTTGTAATTCTCGCATTCTTATTGAGTCAGTGAACCAATACGATATTGGATTGAACCAAAAGTCACGAAGAGCCCTTTGGATCGCTCGGCCTAATCTGGTTTTATTTTTCGTACATTGGCTAAAATGAATTAAAATCCGGGCCAGACACAGAAAATCCGCTTCTCTTTCTTCAGCCAACTCTGAACCGGATTGTTTGTTCCAGCCAGTATTAAATCCTTTCCTCAAAATTGTTCCATGGAGGGGTTTTGTCAAGGCCAAGGTTTCGAAGACTTTTATTCACAAAAGCTTTCAAGGTCCACGCTGTAACGTTTAAGGTCAACTTAGCCCAATTCAGACCCAGCCCAAATAATTTTCGTTTGACTGTTTCTAAGCATGCATATTTATGGAAGTTTCTTGAATCCAACCCAACAATATCTGAAAACTTTAGCCCGACCCAGCCCAATGCCAGATTTTAGATGCTTGTTGGGCCCATTTGTATATAGGTGGCACGTTAGACTCCTATGGCCTATGGGGCAATAAAGAGTATATAATAATCTAAAATCATCCTACTTTTTTTTGGCGAGAGAGAGAGAGAGAGAGAGCGCGAGCGAGCGAGCGAGCGAGAAGACATCTTAGTTATGCATTTGCAACCCTATAGGATAAAAAGCATTATTTACAAAAAAAAAATAAAAATATATTTTATATTCAGTTGGAGTTTTTAAAAAAATAATTTTTTTTATAGAAATAAATTTTTATGTTTCATGAAAAGAAAGACCCATATAGGTAATCTAGTTTTTACTGGGCTGAAAATTGAGATATTTTTTTTAAAAAAATATTCTTAAGCTTTTAAATAGAATAAAATAATTTTTTTATTAAATATATAATATCTATTTTACATAACTTTTATATAAAAGTAGATGCTCAATCAAGCATAAACTACTCTGAAATACCTTTTTTTTTATGTCAGCTAAACATACAAAAAAATTTTTTTAGATATTATATATGTGGAGGCATCGGCTTTTTTTTTTTTTTAATATTCAAATAGGAAAAATTCTTCTACAAATCAACGGAACCCATAAACTCTTTCGCATCCTACGATAAATTAGAACGTGCTATTAGATAAAATTAAATGAACATGGTCACATAGGATCTTGAGCCCTATCTCTTTGACTGTGAGCAATCCTCTTTGTAGTTAACCTGTGGCGAGGGAACAGGATTGCTTTGGAAATAAGCAAGAGAGAGTATTCTTTGAAGCCCACCGACACCGGAAAGTCCCTGCCACGGCCGGAGCAGCAAAGGTGGACGGGAAGCTATCGTCTAAGAAAGTGTGCCAAAAAGCCATACACCTAAGGGCTCGTTTGATTCGCGGGAAGTATTTTCCCTCCTAAGAATATGATTCCTGAGAAACAAATTACTAGGAAGAGAATGCCTAAGAAAGTACTTTTGGCATCTTTGGTTGATCATGGGAAAGTGACAAATTTTCAAAGTGCTTATATTTGGTTGGCCATCCATTTTTCTGGGAAAGTTATGTATAATTTCTATTATGCCCTTAATAAAAATTAGGTCTTTAATGCCTATTTAATGTTTCTTTAATGTTGAAGGATCTTTTTGGGAAAAAATAAAAATAAAGTGATTCCCACCTCATGAAAAAGTAACTTTTCAATGTTTCTCATGGGAAAGATTTTTTCATGAAATGTAGAAATCATATCTCTCCTTTGAAAACTCCAACCAAACAAGAGGCATCTCATTACTTTTCCGTTGACCACACTTTTCTCATTTTTTTCCTGCGAACCAAACGAGCCCTAAATAATTCCGACATAAGGCCGCACTGATTAGTGCAATACGAGATGAGACCTAGAGTTAATCCACTTTTCGTAGTCGCATGGCTATGATGGCTTGGTACATGTCGTGTGGAAGAACTTGCTTCCATTGTGAATACCTTAAATTGGCAAACTTATATGTCTGGGATGATCTTTCCAGCTTTTGGGCCTGAAAATTATGGGAAGATAAACTAATAGAGCAGATTTTAGCTAACCCGCAAAAAATTGGGAAAAAAATGGAGATAGGTGGAGCAGATTTCAACATTAAGATCCGAAATTTCTTTTGCATCTTTAAAGTTTGCTAGGTGACTTGTAAATGACACAGCCGAATTGGAAAAAGAAGCCGCTGAGATGCTGATGAGATCATTTGCAGGGTTCTTTGGATGTGGGCATAATTTATGTTGGGGGGAATAAAGTTTCCCCCCAAATGACATAAATGCCCCTAAGAAGCCGTACAACTTCCGACCCCGGACAGCCGAAGTCAGCGTCCGACCTCGGAACGCTCGGCCACAAGACGACCGACCCCGAAACCTCCGACCTAAGAGAAACCCCGATGTCCGAGGACCGTACTCTAACACCCCTCCGGCATTTATTGCGCATGGCCGCTGTAATCTTCCGGCACACTCAACAATAAATGCGGATCTCCGGCTTACTCCACCATTAATGCGGATCTCCGGCTTACTCCATAATAAATGCGGATCTCCGACTTACTCCACAATAAATGCGCATGGCTCCTGACATCTACGGATCCCCAGCTCTCCACGGCAAATCGACCCAGCAGGGTCTAGTCGACTATGATAAGTCTCTGATCTCGGCCATACCGCCGACATCAGTGCAATGATTCGCCTGACCGAGCGCCGACCTGAACAACATGCCAAGCCGTACTACGGCCTCGCCCTGTTACATCACAGGTAAACCGACCCCCGCATATAAAAGGGAGCCTTGGCCTCTCAAGAGGGGATTGGAACCTTCATACACCCAAAAATCACTGTTTATTTCCTTCTCCCCACTATTTGCCCCCTCCCTGACTTGAGCGTCGGAGGGCCGGCGCCGGAGAACCCGGCCACCGGTTCGTGTGCAGGCACCCGGACGGAGGACGCCGCCAGCCAACGGATCGCCGCCCCGCTGCGAGGACCTACTGTTCCTTCTCTCCGACCGCCCCGGACGGAGGACGCCGCCCGCCGACAGATCGCCGCCCTGCTGTGAGGACTAACAGTCGCTCCCTCTCCTCGACCAAAGATTGCCCCCGGGTCCAATTTCCAGCAACAGTTGGCGCTAGAGGAAGGGCCCGAGTAGCAGTCATGAAGTTGAGAAGTAAGGGAGCCTCTAACGTCTCCCGGCGTCCCCCGCAAAGTCCTGGACACTCCGTCCAGAATTCTCCAACTCCGGCTGACCCAGCTCCTCAGGTCCAGCCGGAACAGTTCAATGCCCTGGCACAGCAAGTTCAGGCCCTGGCCGCCGCCGTTCAGGGCCTGCGGCGCGTGGAGGCTTTACCGGCACTTCCCCCGCAGGCCCAGGCCCCGCCGGAGTGTCTCCCCAACGGCCCGGTTCTCCCCAGCCAAAATTTGCATGGCTCCTCCAGAGCCAACAATGGAGAACGAGCTTCTCCCCGGAGAGAGTTACCGGGAGAAGGTTTCGACCGGAGACCCCAACTTTCTGAGGCGGAGTCAGCCCCGGATCACCGTGAGCTGGCGCAAACCACAGCGACAATCCCACGGGTGGGGGAGCTCGACCGAAAAGTCGAGCATCTGGAGCGCCAGATTGCGGCACTCCACAGCAAGAAGGCAAGACAGGAAGGGGACTTTGAGTTCACTACCAAGTCCCCCTTCTCCCGCCAGATCGAGGACGAGCCAGTTCCCGCGAGGTTCAAAATGCCTCAGGTGGAGCCCTACAGCGGAATCACCGACCCCCTCGACCACTTGGAGAGTTATCGGGCCCTCATGGCCCTACAAGGGTCCTCGGAGGCCATACTCTGCAAGGCCTTCCCAGCAACCCTCCGAGGGACCGCTCGGCTTTGGTTCTCTGGTCTGAAGCCGAACACGGTGTCCTCTTTTGAGCAGCTCGGCAGGCAGTTCGCCACCAACTTTGCTGCCAGCCGGCGCCAGCGACGGACATCAGACTCCCTCCTGGACATCAAGCAGAAGGAGGGGGAGTCCCTCAAAGAGTACCTGGACCGCTTTACCGCCGCCACATGGGAGGTTCGCGAGCTAGACCAGTCGATAGCCATGTCGGCTCTGAAGATCGGGGTCCGCTCCTACCGATTCCTCTTCTCCATCAAGAAGAGCTTCCCGGCCGACTTCACCGAAATGCTGGCCCGAGCCCGGAAGTACGCCAAGGCCGAGGAGGCAGTCGCCTCCAGGCGGGGGGCAATCGAGCCCACCTCGAAGAAGCGGAAGAAGCGCCGCGAGGAGCGCGGTCGACAAAGGAGCCGGTCTCCCCGCCGAGAGAAGAATCTCCCCAGACTGAGGAGCCCGCCCCGTCAGCAGGGGCGACCTCAGCAGAGGACACCTCCTCGTCCGAGGTCTCCACCACGGCCCCGGACGTACCAGGCGAGGTACGAGAACTATACACCCGTCAATGCTCCTCGGGCCGAGATCCTGATGGAAATTGAGGGTCGGGACTTCTTCCGACCCCCACCTCCTATGCGAGACACGGGATTTCCCCGAAATTCCAGGAAGTACTGCCGCTTCCACCGAGATCGCGGGCACGACACGGAGGACTGCTTCCAACTCCGGGACGAGATAGAAGCGCTCATCAGACGGGGAGTACTCAACCGGTTCGTGAGGAACCGACATGAGGAAAGGAGGCCGGCGGAGAATGTCGCACCAACCGAAAATCCTGGCGGCAACAGGCCTATCGCCGGCACCATCAACATGATTGGGCGGACCTCGGCAGGAACAGCCGCCCAGGGAGCACCCTCGAAGCGCCCACGCACTGATGAAGTCATCTCGTTCTCGGACGAGGACTTAGAAGGGGTCGACACCCCTCACGATGACGCTGTGGTCATCTCAATGATTGTAAATAGGTTTGATGTAAAGCATGTCCTAGTTGACAATGGAAGCTCAGCCAACATTTTGTACTACCATGCCTACCAAAAAATGGGGTTGACAGAAGGACACCTCCGGAGAATCAATGCCCCGCTGGTCGGGTTTACCGGAGATGCGGTCCCGGTTGAAGGTGAGGCTAGCTTCCTTGTCACAGTTGGCCTCGCCCCCCGGGAGAGCACTGTGAGGATGGACTTCCTGGTGGTCCGTCTGCCCTCGGTCTACAACGCCATCCTTGGGCGCCCAGGGTTAAACGCCCTTCGAGCCGTGGTTTCAACTCGCCATTTGCTCATGCGGTTCCCCACCGGCCAAGGAGTGGGCGAGGTCCGCGGAGACCAACTGGTCGCCAAGCAATGCTACATGGCGGCCCACACAGTAAAGCAACCAGCCGAGGCACCAGACCGCCCGATGGGCCCTTCACTGCCCATAGAAACCCTCGATGCGAGGGACACCCTCTGGAAGAAGCAAGTAGAGCCCGGTGAGCTCCTTATTCAAATCCCACTACAAGAAAATTTTTCCGAGCTAACCGTGCAGGTTGGCTCCGGCCTCGGCGCCCATGAGAGGAATCGCCTCGTCAGCTTCCTGCGGGACAACGCTGACGTCTTCGCCTGGTCGCCCGCGGACGTGCCAGGAATTGACCCCGAGGTCATGGTCCACCGACTCCAGGTGAGGCCAACCAGCAGGCCTGTAAAGCAGAAGAAAAGAGGCTCCGCCCCTGAGCGACAACGAGCTGCGGCCGAGGAGGTGGACAAACTCCTCGGAGCCGGCTTCATCCGGGAGGTCTCCTACCCGGATTGGCTCGCCAACGTAGTCCTCGTAAAGAAGGCCAACGGAAAATGGCGTATGTGCATGGACTACACCGACCTGAACAAGGCCTGCCCAAAAGACAGCTTTCCTCTCCCGAGCATCGACCAGCTCATCGACTCCACTTCAGGACACCAACTGCTAACTTTTATGGACGCCTTTTCAGGATACAACCAAATCCGGATGGCGCCAGAAGACGAGGAGAAGACGGCCTTCATCACCGACAAGGGCACCTACTGCTACAAGGTGATGCCCTTTGGCCTGAAAAACGCTGGGGCCACCTATCAGAGACTGGTCAGCCAAATCTTTAAAGACCAGATCGGCCGGAACATGGAAGTCTATGTGGACGACATGCTGGTAAAGAGCCAAGCGGCGGAACACCACATAGCCGATCTCAACGAGACATTCGCCAAGCTCAGAAAATACCAAATGAAACTCAATCCGGCGAAGTGCGCGTTCGGAGTCACCTCGGGCAAGTTTCTGGGTTTCATAGTGACCCAACGCGGAATTGAAGCCAACCCGGAGAAAATCCGGGCACTGCAAGAGATGTCGCCTCCAAAGACAGTTAAGGAGGTGCAGCGGCTCGCGGGGCGGGTAGCCGCCCTGGGAAGGTTTGTTTCTCGATCAGCCGAGCGTTGCCTCCCCTTCTTCAAAAGCCTCAAACGGCCGAAAGACTTCCGGTGGACAGAAGAATGCCAGCAAGCCTTTGAAGAGCTTCGGAGCCTTCTGGCCTCTCCCCCGCTGCTCACCAAGCCCCAGAAGGGCGAAATTCTTTACTTATATCTGGCCGTCTCCCCAGCTGCAGTAAGCTCGGTCCTCGTTCGGGAAGAAGACAAGCTCCAAAAGCCGGTCTATTACACCAGCCGGGTTCTCAGGGATGCTGAGACCCGATATTCTAAACTTGAGAAGACCATCTTCGCTCTCATCATCTCGGCTCGGAGACTCAGGCCTTACTTCCAAGCCCACACGATAGCTATATTAACCGACCAGCCTATGAAGCAGATATTGCAGAGGTCGGATCGTGCGAGGAGGATCGCCAAATGGGCGGTCGAGCTCGGGGAATTCGACCTAGAATATCGGCCCAGGCCGGCTATCAAAGCTCAGATACTCGCCGACTTCATCGTGGAGTGCACCCTTTCGGACGACCCCGAGCCGCCATCTGAGTCCGTGGAGGAGACCCCGAAGCAGCCATGGGTCATGCACTCGGATGGGTCTTCGACCCCGGGGGGCAGCGGGGCCGGACTTATCCTCACCAGTCCAGATGGAGTGGTAGCCGAGCAAGCTCTGCGCCTCGAGTTTCCGGCCTCGAACAATGAGGCCGAGTATGAGGCTCTCATCGCCGGGCTCAAGCTGGCGAAAGAACTAAAAGTGGGAGACCTGACGGCCTTCAGCGACTCCCAGCTGGTGGTGAACCGGGTCCAAGGAGATTTTGAAGCTAAAGAGCCATCCATGCAAAAGTATCTCCAAAAGGGCAGACCAGCTATCCAAACTGGCCACCTCCCGCATGAGCGAGCTTCCCAAGGGAACAGCGCTCGAGTATCTTCGGGTCCCCAGCACGGAGGAACCCGAGCCCACTATGTGCATCGACTCCGAGCCAAGCTGGATCGACGGGCTCGTCTGCTATCTTCAGGACGGAACTCTACCTCATGACGAGACGGAGGCTCGCCGAATCAAGCGCCAGGCTCCCCGGTATGTCTTGTACGAGAATAAACTCTATCGACAATCATTTACTTCTCCCCTTCTCAGATGCCTCCGCCCCTCCGAGGCGGACTACGCCCTCCGAGAGGTCCATGAAGAGATCTGCGGAAATCACCTGGGGGGTCGAGCCTTGGCCCATAAGATCCTGCGGCAGGGGTACTACTGGCCCACACTCCAGAAGGACGCAACAGATTTCGTCCGCAAGTGCGATCGGTGCCAACGAAACGCCAATATCCAGCGCCGACCTTCAGCTCTGCTGACCTCCATCATCACCCCCTGGCCGTTTGCCCAATGGGGGATCGACATCCTGGGGCCCTTTCCCCTGGCCACCGGACAGAGAAAGTTCCTGGTCGTCTCCATCGACTACTTCACCAAATGGGTCGAGGCCGAACCTGTTGCCCGGATCACCGAGCAAAAGATGCGGGACTTCGTGTGGAAGTCTATAATCTGCCGATTCGGACTACCCCGTATCCTTATATCTGACAATGGTCGACAATTTGACAATGTTCATTTCAGGGAGTTTTGCTCTGAGCTCGGCATTGATCATCGCTTCACCTCGGTTGCCCATCCCCAGACAAACGGGGAAACTGAGGTAACTAACCGAACTATTTTGCAGGGACTCAAAACTAGGCTTGATCGGTCCAAAGGACAGTGGGTCGAGGACTTGTACAATGTCCTTTGGGCGTACCGGACCACGTTCCGACTGCCCACGGGAGAGACCCCCTTCAACCTAGCATACGGCACTGAGGCCGTCATCCCATTGGAAATCGGCTTGCCTTCTCCGAGGGTGGAGCATTACGACCCCGATACCAATTCCTCCCAGCTCAGGAGCAATTTGGACCTCGTCGAAGAGACAAGAGAGGTCGCCCGGGTGCGCATGGCGAGATATCAACAGCGAACGGCCCAATACTACAACTCCAGAGTTAAGCCCAAGCTCTTCAAAGTAGGGGACCTCGTCCTCAGAAAAGCCGAGGCTTCTCAACCAACCGAGCAAGGAAAGCTCGCCCCAAACTGGGAAGGACCGTATCAAATCGCCCGGGTACAACGGCCAGGGGCGTACAAATTGAAGTCCCTGGAAGGGACTCTGATCCCGCGAAGCTGGAACTCCGAGAATTTACGAATGTACTACCAGTGAAACCCCAAGGGGTTCAAGATAATCAGGATAATGGACTCAGCTCCTTTTTCTGCAAATATTTCTCTCATTTTGATGACTGTAATCCTCTTCTAATATTGGGTCGTCTGTGATCCTCAGATCCCCCGGCCAAAATCGGGATGCCTCGAGGCTCGACCGTAGAGTCCCAAACTCCCTCGACCTCGGAAAGAATCGCAGGACGGTGAAACGTCGACTGGTGCAAGATTCCTCGACTAAGGTCGAGATGCCCCGAGTGTCGACAGTGCGTGCCCAGACCCCTCGACACTTCGGGAAGACGGGGTAGTACCTTCGCAGTCCCCCGTGGCGCTCGACACCAACAACGGGGTAGTACCTTCGCGGCCCCCCGTAGCGCCTCCTCGACTAAGGTCGGGATGCCCCGAGGGTCGACCGTAGAGAACCAGACTCCCTCGACCTCGGGAAGGCGCCGTGAGGGGTGGAAAGGGTGGCTCCACCCGGGGCGCCACAAAGTGGACCCCCGGGAGCGGTCGACGATCCCCGATCCCCGAAGCGAGCGATCCCTCGACTAAGGTCGGGATGCCCCGAGGGTCGACCGTAGAGAACCAGACTCCCTCGACCTCGGAAAGCGTCGCCGGTCGGTAGAGCGTGCCCAGACCAGCCGACCTGACGAACGATCCCTCAACTAAGGTCGGGATGCCCCGAGGGTCGACCGTAGAGAACCAGACTCCCTCGACCTCGGGAAGCGTCGCCGGTCGGTAGAGCGTGTCCAGACCAGCCGACCTGACGAACGATCCCTCGACTAAGGTCGGGATGCCCCGAGGGTCGACCGTAGAGAACCAGACTCCCTCGACCTCGGGAAGGCGCCGTGAGGGGTGGAAAGGGTGGCTCCACCCGGGGCGCCACAAAGTGGACCCCCGGAAGCGGTCGACGATCCCCGATCCCCGAAGCGAGCGATCCCTCGACTAAGGTCGGGATGCCCCGAGGGTCGACCGTAGAGAACCAGACTCCCTCGACCTCGGGAAGCGTCGCCGGTCGGTAGAGCGTGCCCAGACCAGCCGACCTGACGAACGATCCCTCGACTAAGGTCGGGATGCCCCGAGGGTCGACCGTAGAGAACCAGACTCCCTCGACCTCGGGAAGGCGCCGTGAGGGGTGGAAAGGGTGGCTCCACCCGGGGCGCCACAAAGTGGACCCCCGGGAGCGGTCGACGATCCCCGATCCCCGAAGCGAGCGATCCCTCGACTAAGGTCGGGATGCCCCGAGGGTCGACCGTAGAGAACCAGACTCCCTCGACCTCGGGAAGCGTCGCCGGTCGGTAGAGCGTGCCCAGACCAGCCGACCTGACGAACGATCCCTCGACTAAGGTCGGGATGCCCCGAGGGTCGACCGTAGAGAACCAGACTCCCTCGACCTCGGGAAGGTGCCGTGAGGGGTGGAAAGGGTGGCTCCACCCGGGGCGCCACAAAGTGGACCCCCGAAAGCGGTCGACGATCCCCGATCCCCGAAGCGAGCGATTCCTCGACTAAGGTCGGGATGCCCCGAGGGTCGACCGTAGAGAACCAGACTCCCTCGACCTCGGAAAGCGTCGCCGGTCGGTAGAGCGTGCCCAGACCAGCCGACCTGACGAACGATCCCTCGACTAAGGTCGGGATGCCCCGAGGGTCGACCGTAGAGAACCAGACTCCCTCGACCTCGGGAAGGCGCCGTGAGGGGTGGAAAGGGTGGCTCCACCCGGGGCGCCACAAAGTGGACCCCCGGGAGCGGTCGACGATCCCCGATCCCCGAAGCGAGCGATCCCTCGACTAAGGTCGGGATGCCCCGAGGGTCGACCGTAGAGAACCAGACTCCCTCGACCTCGGGAAGCGTCGCCGGTCGGTAGAGCGTGCCCAGACCAGCCGACCTGACGAACGATCCCTCGACTAAGGTCGGGATCCCCCGAGGGTCGACCGTAGAGAACCAGACTCCCTCGACCTCGGGAGGTATCACAGGTCAGCAAAGCGTCCACGAATCCGCCGACCTGACGTGAGATCCCTCGACCAAGGTTGAGGCGCTCCGAGGTCCGACCATAGGGTCTTAAGCCCCCTCGATCTCAAAAAGGGCTACAAATCAACAGAGCCTCCCCAGATCCTCTCAACTCTGGCAGGAGTCGCCGGGTCCATGGGAAGCCCGAGCCCCTTTTACAAGTCAAAAATGACTCCGGAGGTCGACGAGGAAGGGAAGCGACCTACTCCACCATGCGAAGCATGACCCCGAGAATGCAAGAGGTACACCCAACTAGACGCCCTCCTTGTCAAATTTTATCTACATATTGCCGAGCGGGATCTCGTCCAATGTTGGAGTCTTATTTTGCCCCAAAGCCGGGCTTCTTCGCTGGGTCGGCTTAAGACCGACC
Organism: Phoenix dactylifera; assembly: GCF_051530095.1. Classification (NCBI taxonomy): domain Eukaryota; kingdom Viridiplantae; phylum Streptophyta; class Magnoliopsida; order Arecales; family Arecaceae; genus Phoenix; species Phoenix dactylifera. The sequence continues at coordinate 22,227,553 of NC_143200.1, forward strand.
TCCCAACCTCATTATGCCTGCTCTGTTCGTCAAGTCTCCGCAATCCGTACTAAGGCTTCATAAAGTAGGGCCCAACTTGGCTCTTCTAAGTAAACTCCGACGTCCAACTGAGAAAGTGGTCCCGGCCACGAATGTACCAGCCAAGCACAGGTACCAAGGCAATCTTTAGGAATCCCAGCCTTGTTCACCGAAATCTCGGCAGGGTCCGAGAACGATAACTATGAAAACCTTCGGCAATAACTTGTTTATTAGCCCGCGCTCCCTATGAGAGGTTCGGAGTTGAGTTCGGAAACCCGACTAAACCCCCCGAATAGCGGCACGAATAGACCTATTCCGGTCCCACTTGAAGGGCTAAGGCCCGACCTCGGTGCCTTAAGATTTTCCTAAAGGCCAAACGTGGCAACTCCCACGACTCTAAGATCCGAGTTATAGGACTTAGAGAAATTTTCTAGAAACCTAAGCTCGGAGCTCCCTTTGGTCGAGACGACTGGAATCCGAGAAGGCTAAGATATAGCCAGGGAAAAGGGCAGCTTCGTTAAGCAGCCCAAAGATTAAAATACGAAGTTAGAGGTCGTCGAGGCGGTTAGCTAAGGTTCTAGCCTCATCCACGATAACAGAGGGAAAGATGAACACAGAATGACAAAAATATTTCTTCATTAACAAAGGGCCGGAAGGCCAATTACAAAATTGGAAGTCGGCCACTCAAGGGCCGACCCCGGATACAATGAAAAAGAAAAGAAAAATATGCTTAAGTCCTAAGCGGCGGGAGCCACATCCGGGGGGTCATCCGGCACATTGATGACCTCATGATCTTCCTCCGGAACAGGCTCGGGGCCGGGAGCAGGAGCTTCGGGCGCCGCCTCCGGGACAGCGTCGATCTCGGCCGCCGGAGCCGCCTCCATGACACCGTCCGCCTCGGCTACCCCCGTCAAAGGCTCGGCGGGGTCCTGCTCGTATATTCCCGCCTCGGACGTCAGGATGGCAGGAAGGGCTTGCACGTCGGACCCCCAGCCCCGGTCCTCCCTCGGACGGACCGTCGAGAAGTCGTACTGAGGGCAGTACCGGCGCACCTGCTCCCGAAAGTTCTCGAAGCCTCGAAGGAAACCGTCGACCGTCTCCTCCTCCAACATGTCGCGGAACTCTTGCGACTCTTTGAAGAGTTCCACAGCATGCTCGGCTCGTTCGAGGGCCCTCCTCTCCCGGGCCTCAAGTTGCCCGAGTCGGAGGCGCAAGACCCCCTCCTCATACTCGAGGGCCGCGACCCTGGCCTGGACCTCCCCTAAGCGCGCCTCCGTGCCGCGCATGGTTGCCCTGGTCAGGGCATGAGCCGCCTTCTCCTCCTCGAGCGCCCCCACCATGGCAAGGCGCTCAGCCTCGGTGGCTGTCCACCGAGCCTCGGCCGCGGCCAACGCCGCCTCCAGCTCGGCGACTCTTTTCTTGGCCGGCTCCAGTTGCTGGCCGAGCTGTTGAACTTCTTCCCGATACCCATGGGCGATGAACGCCATGGTGTCGAGCTCGAGAATATGCTGAAAAGAAAGAAACGAGGGTATTGTGAGTTGAAAAGCACATATGTATGCTAAAAACTCGGGGAAATTAAGAAGGAAGCTTACCCGGGCGGTGTTGCAGTAAGCACTGCCGACGACCTCCTCCAGCGAAATACCCCGGAACATGGCCCGGTCCGCTGGAAGCACCGCACGCCGCAACATGGAGCGTGCGACCTCGGCATCTTGAAAGGCCGAGCGCCCCTCGGGAATAGAAGAGTCCGGCTCGACCGACTCTTCTCGGAAAGCCCGGAAAGAGCTCGGCACGATCGAACCCGAGGTCCCGGAGCCGCTCGCCTCGGTGCCTCGGGTAAGCCCGGGTCCTGGCTGCTGCGGCCGGACCACGGACGGCTCCCCCCGCTGGGAAAGGGGGGTAGGGCAAGGAGGGGCCGACGGGCCCGCATCACCAACAACCCGCTCCCGCCTCGGGTCGGCTGCAGGGGCCCCCGCCTCGGGGCCACTCGTCCCGGCCGACGAAGAAGCACCGTCCGTCCTCGCCCTCTTCCGAGGCTGGGGCACAGCACCCCCGGCCTCGGCCTCTCGCCTCCTCAGGCGAGAGAAAAGTGATGTGTTGCTGGTCGGCATGCGTGGAATATCTGAAATCAAGAATTTTGTTAAGAGTCAGACCAGTGACCGTAAAGACGGAGAACAAGAAATAAATAAATAGAATAATGCAACTGCCCTTACCCTCGGGGCGCGCCGAGCTCAGACCCACGCTCGCCAGGGCGTCCTCCCGCAGGAGCTCGGTCAGGTCGTTGCCCCTCCCGAGGGCTCGCAAAGAGTCCAGGGTCCTCAGCTCCCTCCCCGTGGGCTCGGAGAGTTTGTTGAGGGCCTTCAGCCGAGGGTGTCCCCACCTTGGCTCGAACCCCCAAGGCGCCGCAGACGCCAGAAAGAAAAACTTCCTCTTCCACTCGTGAATCGAGGAAGGGGCGCCCCGGAAGAGTGACATACCGCCCCGAAAGGCGAAATATAACCACCCTACGTTCGCCGGGTTTTTCTTTAACAGAAAACACCGGCGAAAAAGGCCTACCGAAATCGGGATCCCGTGCCCGAGGCACAGGGATAAAAACCCGATTATGGTCCTCCATGAGTTCGGAGCCAACTGCGCCGGGACGAGCTGGTACTCGGCCAGCAAGTTGCTCACGAACTCATGGGCGGGAAAACGCAGGCCCGCCCAAAGTGTCTCGCGGTAAACCGCGATCCGACCTGGGGGCGGCTGCGTCACCCTGTCTTCCGGCCCTGCGGTTTCAAGGCGAAACCCGGGCTGGAAGAAGAAACGGGAGCGGATTAACTCCAGCTCCTCTTCCGACAGACTCGACCCAACCTCTTCGGGACCGGAACCCATTCTCACGGAAGAGTGGAGTAAAAGTTAAGAGTAGAAAATGGAAGTTGACGAGGAGGAGAAAAGAGGAAACCCTAGTGAAAATAGGAAGAAAACCTACTGGACATTGCCGGAAATCGCTCCGGGCACCACCAGCAAGATTCAGCTGAGGGAGGAAGCAGGGGGGAAAGACGACGAAAATAAGAGGCAGCCAAACAAGACCTTTAGGGCAGACTCGTGGGGTTTATATAGACCCCCCTGACGGCCCAGATCGACGGGATCGGTTCCCATCCCCCCGACCGGGTTGCGCCACGTGTCGACCTCGGAAGCCGAGGCACCGTATTCACTCCGGTTTAATAAATCGGATACGAAATCGAAGCGTTGTCCCATCGGATCTCGAGGCCTCATCATGGGTCCACAGAATCAAATCGTCTTGAGGAACGAGCGGACGTAACCCCCGCTCCCCTCGTTTAATAAGATCTGGGACACGTGGAGCCCCGATGAGGCCTCCACTTCTTCGGAATTATGATCCAGTAACATGAAATCGAAAGCGTCCGACCTCGGGTCGCGCCGCGTGTCCGTTTCAAACCCCGTAACGGCACACTCATTAATGAGCCAGAAACGTCGATTACGGAATCGAGACACCGCCTCGACGAGCTCGAGGTCCCCCATCATTAATCCACCGTAAAATGATCCTGGCGATTCAAGAAGCATGATGATACGAGCTCCATCATTAGCTCACCGAATAAAGCAGCCTCGAGACGCCAAAGGGCGCATATCTCACCATGAAAGCTCCGGAAAGCACAAGGGGGTGGGCGAGACCTTCCCCCCAACCTTAGTGACAGATTTTACTTCCTACGTCCGAGCCCCACAAGCCGCTCGAACTCGGAAGTCGGGGGGTAGTGTTGGGGGGAATAAAGTTTCCCCCCAAATGACATAAATGCCCCTAAGAAGCCGTACAACTTCCGACCCCGGACAGCCGAAGTCAGCGTCCGACCTCGGAACGCTCGGCCACAAGACGACCGACCCCGAAACCTCCGATCTAAGAGAAACCCCGATGTCCGAGGACCGTACTCTAACACCCCTCCGGCATTTATTGCGCATGGCCGCTGTAATCTTCCGGCACACTCAACAATAAATGCGGATCTCCGGCTTACTCCACCATTAATGCGGATCTCCGGCTTACTCCATAATAAATGCGGATCTCCGACTTACTCCACAATAAATGCGCATGGCTCCTGACATCTACGGATCCCCAGCTCTCCACGGCAAATCGACCCAGCAGGGTCTAGTCGACTATGATAAGTCTCTGATCTCGGCCATACCGCCGACATCAGTGCAATGATTCGCCTGACCGAGCGCCGACCTGAACAACATGCCAAGCCGTACTACGGCCTCGCCCTGTTACATCACAGGTAAACCGACCCCCGCATATAAAAGGGAGCCTTGGCCTCTCAAGAGGGGATTGGAACCTTCATACACCCAAAAATCACTGTTTATCTCCTTCTCCCCACTATTTGCCCCCTCCCTGACTTGAGCGTCGGAGGGCCGGCGCCGGAGAACCCGGCCACCGGTTCGTGTGCAGGCACCCGGACGGAGGACGCCGCCAGCCAACGGATCGCCGCCCCGCTGCGAGGACCTGCTGTTCCTTCTCTCCGACCGCCCCGGACGGAGGACGCCGCCCGCCGACAGACCGCCGCCCCGCTGTGAGGACTAACAGTCGCTCCCTCTCCTCGACCGAAGATTACTCCCGGGTCCAATTTCCAGCAACAATTTATACAAGAATTTTTTATATATGACTCCTCTAAAAATAAGTAAAATAGACAATATTGAGAGAAAAGAATCATTCTTTTAAACTAGAGAAAGCAAGTTAAGATCACAAGACCTGACTAAAAAATTGGAATATTGCAGACCATATTTTCGAACAAAATTTCATGTCCAATTTTTGTCGGGTTTAAAAGCTCCAAATCCACCACTCAGCTGATGTATCAGTCCAACTCTGAACCAACATGTACAAACACATATGTATTGCGTGCTTTTCCATTTTGTCTAGTTTTTTTCATGCTGCTTTATGGTTGAACTACTCACCAGTTGTTGAGTAATGGATCTGGTCCAATCAATAATTTTAATTTCCATCCTCTATCAATTATACAGTATATTATTATTATTAGTATTATTTTAATGCGTTAGCATCGCAGAGCTCTACTTTGTTTGATTGGGGACCATAATGTAAAGCAACTTGCTTGTTGATCATTAAAGCATTTGAATGTTTTAAATCATAAACTTTCCATGATTCCATATCTAAAGGCGCGCACTGCATGGAGGCACCGGAAAGGCGGAAACAGCATACACTCTTGCTTTGGCTTTGGAAAAAGATGGCCTTTCCCATGCTTTTGCCACCGTTGCCTTGTGACTTACGACATTACAAATTCCCATTTCTAGTATATAGAAATCACATCAGCATGAATCATCTTCCAACAAGTTGCAGCTAACGTTTAAGAGCTTTTTTAACTCGCGTCCGAGATAGAATGTTATGCCCAAACTGGACCAAAACAACCTTGCCTAGCACAAGTCTTATTTTCAAAGTTTTCAAATATAGTCAATATCATACTTTTTGAAAGGGAGCGAGTCAAAAATCCTACGTAGTTTATAACACTCAATTCTTAAGCTCCGGATTATAGTTTAGCTGATTTTCTAAATGCTTCGTAGAGCAAAACGACTGTTCAAATGACTTGGCAATAGCAATCCGGCATCGACTCTCAACTATTGAGTATTTGGATGGCAAGAACTTGCCATCAGATTGTTCAGGCTGCAGGAGCTTGCCATCGATTTGAAAAATCTTGTCTTAAGCAACCCCAACAACATTAAGTTGATGCTGGTTTGGATCACAATTCCTCTTTTGCATAGAGAAAGCTCGATTGGCCGTTCTAACTCATCTTGACTTCAATTTTTGATTTTTAAATATATTTGAAGCCTATCCACCTATGGGACACCGACTACAAATATAGGTCATCACATATTTCTCCTATTTAATTGCTATCATCCTCGTCGGTCTAACGGTTTAAATCCATTCAAATATAGTCACAAATATCACAAATCTAATCAAAATACTATGATCGGCCCATAAGTAACTCAAATGTATATAAGTCATGGTTAGATTCACTTTCATACTATTTATAACAACTCAAAATGTCATGTAGAAAGACTAGTTGAAAAATATTACTTTGGTTTCTTATATAATTACCCAATTTTTTATATATATAAATGTAACTACGTATCTCCTTTGTAAAGAATTTCTCCATAATGGCTATGAATAGTTCCTCCTAGAGTGTCCAGATAGGGTTTAGCTGATCTTATAACTAAAGAGTTAACATGAACAATTAAAATTTGACCATTTTTTTTTACATAAGAGCCATAATCCCCTTACTCGCTGACATGGGTTATGATTCCAATTTCAATATCGATTCTATACATCATATAGCCAATCGCAAAACAAAATGAGGCATCTCGAGGACCAATTATATGTGGTGATCACATGATTTTAGCGAAGAGTATGGCTTAACATTGGAATTGAATACTATATCATGTGGCAATCTTCTTTGAAAATTAGAGAGTGGTGCACCATGTCCTATATATTGCTACTGAGAAAAGAGCCTGCGTCTTAGTTCAAAAATAACAGCGCTTCTTCAAGGAAGAACTAGGTTGATTAGAGCTGTTGTGCCCTAACTTAAGAAAACTTCAAGAGCTCTTTCGGCACCTAAATCTTTATTTCAATGACTTAATAATACACTAGTGCGGATGCGTCTGTTAGTGGGTCTCTTTCCCTATATCTTATAAAAAAGAAAAAGGTAAGATGAAAATACTTGCACACGAAGAAAGCGTGGATCATGCAAGCTTGGAGGATATGGATTAGTCCAACCATCCAACCTTTATAATAACATTCTTTATAATTGATTGAAAGATTTATGAGAGTTGCTTATCCTATATAATATTTTAAAAATTTTCACTTGCTATCTCTAGATGTCCTTCTATATTCGTTTCCAACTTTAGGATTCCTCTTCGCAGTTGACCTGAAATAAAATTTAATTACTGTTATGTGATGATTGCAGCACCAAGCATGGGATGGATCAAGATCAAACCAATTTCATCAATTCTTTTGCCAGTTATCAAGGAGTATTAGATGCCCACGGTTGCCCTAATGTGTTCAACATGTCAACTTAACAATATTATCTTCTATCACAAGGACAGGAGAGGCTCATTGTTAATGAGAGGCTCATTGTTAATTGGAAATGGTGGTATAGATTTCAACATAAAGAAAAACGATCCCTATTCTAAGCTGTAAAAGCAGGTAGAAAATTAATTCAATAAATTGACATATTAGCTCTTTAATGATTAGGTATGCCACAAAGGCGAAAGAGAGGACGACCTTTTTCTTTTGGGGATAAAGAGATGGTGATATTATTTGCCACCATCTCCATTTCAGTACAGGATATGTAATCTTTCAGCACAATTCTTTATCCTGGACAACGAACCCTCACCATCCAAAAGACAAGAATGTCTCTTGTCAATTATTGGGTGGTCCGATCTGTCAAATTGGCTTGATTAGAACCTTGATCGGTCTATAATTGATAGTGGGTCCAAGAAGGAGGGACCATCGAATAATTTATAAAAAGAAAAATTACTGGTTGATACTCATTGCTGAGCTGGTGGATCAATCCAACAACGAAGCAATACGAACAAAGATGAATAAAAAGGAAAAAAGCATGCATATTTGTGCGTGTGGGTTCATGATTGGACTAGTCCACCAACTTAGTGCTAAAAGAGAATTAGGTCAACATGGGGAATCCGCGACCACTTCATGATGTGGTGTTCTTTTTACCATGACAGTCCCGCTGAGATTCCAACTGTCGAGCCCCAAACTTATCTACGAATCATGCAAGTTCGAATTTCGAAATAGAAATAATTGGGTAAAGAATAAAATTTGTGGATTTTTTTTTTCTTTTCGGGTGAGATTAGTGTGGTAAAAGAATAGACAATATGTAACAACCCAAGACCTCATCCAAAATGGCTAACTGGAAGGTATTATTTGGATTCTTTGATTTTGTATAAGTACTCAAGATCTACCTAGCGAATAATCGATGTAGGACTAAACACACGCCTGCACGAGCTCTCACATACTTTTCCTGTTTAAGCTCTGATGTCCTCCTGATACCATTTATAACAACCCAGAACCTTACCTAAAATGGCTAGCCGAAAGGTATTATTTGAGTTTCTTGCTGCGGTATCCCTTAGTCCACATAGATTATGGGTTGCATTCGCTCTGATACCATTTATACCAACCCAGGACCTCACTTAAAATGGCTAGCTGGAAGATATTATTTAGGTTCCTTGATTCTGTATAAGTACCCAAGATCTACCCAGCGAATAACCGATGTGAGACTAAACACACGCCTGTATAGATTTGCACCCAATGGATCTGCTATCTGGGATATACTATTAACACCCTCGAGCAAGACTTAGCCGTCTTGCCGAGATTTTCATTTCCAGTGTCCTCTAGGAAACGAATCACCAAGGCTCAAGGTTAACAAGACACGATCATGGGATTTCATTACATGCATAAACATACGAAATTTTCTGATTTAATCTTTTTTGTCTAGAGAGCGACTCTATTTCTTTAGACCGTGTTTGGATAATGGAATATGAACGGAATAAGCCAGTTATTCTATTCTATTTATCTAAACATCAAAAATAGGACGAAGGACAGGTTTTTTTCTATGGAAGCGAATAAACCCCTGCCACATGGTATAACTACTTCGGGGAAGGACGCAGAAGGGTATTAAATTTATTATATTATTATCAAATAAAATTTGTTTTATACCTAATTTGACAAGATAATAAATTCTAATATCTTTTATTATAAATAAAATAAAAAAAACATTACTAAAATTATAATTACTTACTATAAAATGTGATCATAGCTGATACGAAGGATGATAAGAGGGTGAAGTGAGAGATGCTCCTTTTAAATAATTTATCCCTCCAGGAAAACGTGTCTCAGGCGAGTTGTCTTAAACTTATCCATCCAATCAAATACACAGAACTTTCATTCCATAAAATAATTTTATTCTTTCAAATTTATCAGATAATTTTTTCTTCTCCCTTCAAGATCTATTCTTTAACTAGCTGAAGCCTTACATCAACCTCTTACTGCTGGTCCCAGTTATCCACGTGTGAATCCTGGCTTTACAAAGTCTCCTCTATAATAAGCATTATCCGCGTTAAAATTTGAAGAGCGGAGTAAAAACTCGGCGATCTTTATTCCCACATGTAGGTATTACGTGCGAGAGCATCGGTACACGACGCATGTGACCTACATGACGGCGGATAAAAGCTAGAGAGTTGACCGGTCAAACAGCCGCCCAAAGTTAGCTCGTGCCACGGGTGGCGGAGAAACGATTCCAGTACTCCTACCCGCTTTGACGGGCAGCTTTGGTTGGCCTATCTATCTCTAACTGACTAACCATCTCCTATTCCAACCCAAGTTATTCCACTTATCCCGCCCACAGGTAGCTCACCACTTAATCATTATTCCCACATACTAATTATCGAGGATATTCCATTATTCCGTTTATTCCCAACCGGAGTCCCAGCTCAGCCATACCTCCCCTCCTCCGCCTATAAAACTCCGTCCGGGCCCCTCCTGGGGAGAAGTAAAAAAAAATCACACGTTTTCTTTTCCTTCCTTCATTCCTGAATCTACGGGTATGGGTTCGATGGCTACCGCTGCCGCGCTCCTCCTCTTTTGCCTGGCCGCGGCCGCCGCCGCCGCGGCCGCGGCGCCGGACATGTCGATCATCAGCTACGACGAGGCCCACGGCGTGAGGGGGCTGGAGCGGAGCGAGGAGGAGATGCGGCTCCTCTATGAGGGTTGGCTCGCGAAGCATGGACGGGCGTACAACGCGCTTGGGGAGAAGGAGCGGAGGTTCGAGATCTTCAAGGACAACGTCCGCTTCATCGATGCCCACAACGCCGAAGCCGACGCCGGCCACCACTCCTTCCGCCTCGGCCTCAACCGTTTCGCCGACATGACCAACGAGGAGTACCGCGCCGTCTACCTCGGCACCCGCCCCGCCGGCCACCGCCGGAGGGCTCGCTTCGGGAGCGACCGCTACCGCTACAACGCCGGCGAGGAGCTGCCGGAGTCAGTCGACTGGAGGGCCAAGGGCGCCGCCGCCGCCGTCAAGGACCAGGGCAGCTGCGGTCAGTTCCCCTACCCCCCCTCCAACTTTTCCCGTCCATCTCCTCTTCCTTCCGGCCAAAGAAAAGTAAATTTACTATTTTACACTTGGCTGGTTCGCGTTGACTCTCGGTTGTACCTACCTTGTTGAGGGTATTCTGGTCTTATCAACCTCCCTGTTGGTCTTTCGTTTTCTTTGGGGTCTCCGTCTCTCGGATTCTCGGGATGGTGCAGGGTAGCTGATCGTGTTCCCTCGGAACAGTTTAATCGATTACTAACAGGCGTCGGATACATCGCCGGATTTCTTGCATCTGCGTTTATCTGGTGCCGAATTTATCGGGCGCATAAAAATTCGCGTTTATTTTATCTTTCAAATCGAAAATTTTGTATCCTGCTAATAGAGATCAATTCTGGAAAATTGGATGATTTTTGGAATTGGGTTCTGATGGACGGTGCATGATGATTGAAGGGAGTTGCTGGGCGTTCTCGACCGTTGCTGCCGTGGAAGGGGTTAACAAGATCGTGACCGGCGATCTGATATCCCTTTCCGAGCAGGAGCTGGTGGATTGCGACGATGCCCAAAACCAGGGCTGCAACGGTGGCCTCATGGACTATGCCTTTGAGTTCATCATCAACAATGGCGGCATCGACACCGAGGAGGACTACCCCTACAAGGCTCGTGATGGCAAGTGCGACCAGTACAGGGTGCGTCTCTTGGCCATTCTCTTCTTTCGACGAAGAAGAACTCGCGTTCTGGTTCTGATTGGTTTCCTTGTTTCGTTCGTGCAGAAGAACGCCAAGGTCGTCTCCATTGACGGGTACGAAGATGTTCCTGTGAATGATGAGAAGGCCCTGCGGAAGGCTGTTGCAAACCAGCCCGTCAGCGTCGCTATTGAAGCTGGCGGCCGGGAGTTCCAGCTATACCATTCGGTGAGCCTCTAGTTATATCACTCGATGGATTTTGGTGCTGTCTTTTATTTTTTTATAGTCTTATTTGAATAAAATCTTCCCTGTTATGATTTAGGCTTCGAGCATCTCTTATCTCGGGGACACTTGATTACATTCATCATGGATTACTTTGCTTTGGAGATTACATATGAAATTGAAGAATTAAAGCATACGAACAAATCCAACGTATACCTTAGATTTTGTTCTCTTTGAATGTGTCGGTGTTATATGATTCAAACTGCTAGCACACATTTTCTTAGCAGAAACTTTATTTGTGGTGGTTTTCAACTTCTCATGTTGTATCTCTATTTCTTGATACTGCTGATACCTATCAAATGACTTCATTCTGCTTTGACTGATTCATTTACATTTGATTAGTTACTTTTAACAGCTTAAAGCCTGTTATTACACAGGGCTACAATTATGTCCATCAGATGAAAGTCAACTTTTCATGCATGTTGAACTCTTTTTCTTGTCTATTAATAGGGAATTTTCACTGGAAGATGCGGGACCGATCTTGACCATGGTGTTGTTGCTGTTGGCTATGGCACTGAGAATGGCAAGGGCTACTGGATTGTGAGGAACTCATGGGGTGGTGACTGGGGAGAGTCTGGGTATATCAGGATGGAGCGCGATGTCAACGCATCGGCCGGCAAGTGCGGGATCGCCATGGAGGCGTCTTACCCCACTAAGAAGGGCCAGAACCCACCCAACCCTGGTCCATCCCCTCCTTCTCCTGTGAATCCCCCAGCCGTTTGTGACAGCTCCTACTCTTGCCCCTCCGGCACCACCTGCTGCTGTGTCTCTGAGTTTGGCCGCCGCTGCTTTGCCTGGGGATGCTGCCCTCTTGAGGGTGCCACCTGCTGTGAAGATCACTACAGCTGCTGCCCTCATGATTACCCAGTTTGCAATGTGAAGGCTGGAACTTGTCAACTGGTAAATAGCTCTACTCGACAAAATCATAGTGCGAAAACACTTATATTGGTTCTGGATTTTGTTTTGTTAGTTCTAATTTTTCTTGGTTGCTTGATGTGAATAAACAGAGCAAGGACAATCCACTTGGAGTGAAGGCTCTGGTTCGCACCCCTGCTAAACTTCATTGGGCATTCTCCGGTGCTGAAGGCAAGAAGATTAATGCATGATAGGTCCATCGAGTCGTTGATGAGGAGAGAATGAAGGGTTCTTGTATTGAATACCCCACCCTTCCTCTCCTTTATGAACTTGAAGCAGAGCTTGTTATTGTCTTGATGATCAGAATAACTCCTGTGCATAGCTATCAAACTCAGAAGTTAGCTGAATCAAATTCAGATGAATCAGATGATGCTGAACTCAGCTTTCTTATTTAGGTAGATATTGATTTGCTCTGCATGCGGATGACTATAAATTTATAAAAGGCCAAACACGGTTGTCCATCTGCATGCCGTGTGTCTACTTCAGTATTCACATAATTATCAACTAGGCAGATAACTAGAACTATGCAGTTGCATTAATCAAACAATATCTCCTCATCTAATAACTGATGGTGATGAGAATTCTTGCCTCTTCTGTCATGTATGTTCCCATATTGTTTGATGCTTCAGCCACTTAGAATGCATTATCGATCATAACTTGTGTGTTTTTTGGCTATTGGCAGGGCTTTCGCTTGTTTGGCCATTATAGTTGCGTTTTAATTGTTGCTAGTTGTATTAAAACAATATTGTTAGAGTGCCTGCATGAAACATAATTGAGGCCTGACCTCTTTTGGCTCCTGAAAGCTCGAATACGAGACAGCCAGAATCCTTGGAATCAAACATGCAATCAGATAAGCTGTATGTATATTCATCGACATGCGCATACCTGACTTTGTTAATGTCTAAAGTGATTATTGACCTTGGGGCATGTCGAAGTGCTGCCCCGACCATACCGAGCAACGGAGAAGAGCCATATATCTTTTATTTAAGCCCGTTTAAATGTAGTTGATGCCTATTAAGAACAAAGTAACGATCTCAGCAACATTTACAACCTATTATAGCTGGTCGGCCATTACTGCACGATCAGAATAGTTAATACTTACCCACATATGTGGCCTAATTACCTTAGGTTTCGATCTGCCTCTCCAAACTTTTTACTATTCTCTAGAATTTGGTTGACTTAAGCATTGGAGGATCCTCAGCTAGACAAATTTCGGTAAGAGAATTTTTTTTTCTTGTATTCAGATTGGCAAGACATTATTTTGTCGGAGATCAGATCCATTTGCCATCAATATCTTTCATCAACTTTTCAACCAATTTTCCGAAGCTTGGAGCTTTCGAATTCTAGCAGCAACAGAATCATCTTCTTTTCTAGTCTAGTCCGAGTTCGGGTTGAATTGGGAAAGTGCATCACAGAGATTGGTGGGCGACGTATAATTAGCCCCGGAGTAAACCAACTAGCCATATTAGCCCTTGTAGCTTCTACATGGTAATATCCCAAAGTTGGCCATATTAATATGAGAAACCCCAAATTGATGATCCAAGTTTTTGTGATGAAACAAAGACTTGTGCCGCTACCTTTTCTGCATTCCCAGTTCCCATGGACAACTGATTCTCTAACCTAGCCAGAGGAGGAGACCTTTGAGAAGAATGAAGTACTTGTAGCCGGTTTGGTCCATAGAGTTTATGCTATTGGACCGATTCTCCTCGATATCTTCTAGGTATTGAATGGCAATAAAATATATCCGCAATAATTTGTGCACTGTTTAGAGTACTCAAACCTAACTCCTCTAGGCTGTTTTGGTGGAAAAGGAGCTCAAAACGACGACAAAGGTGACCTCATGTTTGGCTAATAATCATACTACACGAGACCAAGGAAGGAGATAAGCGGGTTGGTGGGAAAATGAAGATTAAAAGCTCTGCGAATGATGGGCATCCGTAACCATGTGGCCGTCGCCCTCAACCGGCCAGTTGAGTTGTTTTTTTTATTATTTTTGTTATGAAAATGGCAATTAATATAGTTCTAATATGAGTACATTCTGTCAAGTCATAAAAAAATAAAAAGTACAATGAAGACGGTAAATTTATTACTGACATTTAAAGAATCTTTTCGGAATATTGTGCAATAAAAAAGACGACTCAGTCTGCTACCCGATTTACCTACCGGTTGAATTGTCCGTATACGGCATTTTAAGCCCTCCACCTCTGTGAATTTTGTGAGCTCAATTTACCAACAAGCTCCTTGTGACTATGACACCACCACTGCTTTGTTTTATCATCAAAGGATTAGTGCGGCATATCGACCACCTCACTCCAAAATCTGAACTGCTTAAAAAATGGGCACTGTTCCATCATCTGAAACTGTGGCATTAATTAGTAGCTTAGCGGACCACATTTTCCACTGCATCCGAACTAATCATCTTCAGTTGAAGGACTTGCTAGAGTGGTTGGGTTCAAAGGGATCACAGTTACAAGAGCTAATAAGATATACTGCAAGACTTGCAGTGCAGTATAGAATGCGTTACAAACATTACATCCACTGCATCACAATTGAGTCCCATCTGACGTTGCCTACTGATGTCATAAGGATTGTCCGTACGTTTCACACGCAAATGCCTCTTATCATGATTTTGTGGTCATGGCAAACAGTTGGTTGACGCTATTGGACTTGTTGATTCTTGAACGATGGTGAATTTACCTGCCAAGGAATGAAGATAAAGGTTAATTCAGAGTCCTCCTGGTTTTGTGGTTTTGATTCAACTACCATTCCCGACTGTTGTAGCTAGAAATCGATTCGACCGGGGTACTGAATTGGATGAGTCGCTAGAGAGCATGTCGAATGACATTTCACACCGTAGAGGTTGGTAAAAGATCGTGATGTGTCTCTGAGGTGGCAAGATGGTAGTCGATGTGCTGGAATGGGGTAGTTCTATATACACCCCCCCTATTGCTCAGGACACCCCCCAAAAACCAAAAAAAAATACCCAAACTAACCTTTAGTGTAATTACCATATTGCCCTTGAGATTTTCTCATACACCCCCCCTTCCTCCTCCTCCGTTTCGTTTTGAAAAGAAAAAAAAAACCCCCCCTCAAACCCCCCTTAAACCCCTCGATCCATTTACATCGTTTAGGCGATCTTTGAAGGAGATTTAAGCCCCATTCGAAGCATGGACAAGCAACTAGTGATTTGGGACGAAGAATCGGCCGCAAAGGTACGTGTTCCACCTTGTTTCGAAATTTTTTTTTTTCACGGTTCGTGCTCCGTTCGGCACTGGATCGCCGAACAAAAGGCTTCTGTTCGGCTGACCAGTGCCGAACAGAAGCCTTCTGTTCGGCAACCCTCAACCGAACAGAAGGGTTCTGTTCGGCTGCACGGTGCCGAACAGAAGCCTTCTGTTCGGCTGCACAGTGCCGAACAGAAGGGTTCTGTCCGGCTCTGTGCAGCCGAACAGAAGCCTTCTGTTCGGCACTGTGCAGCCGAACAGAAGGCTTCTGGTGCCAAATCGCGTGCCGTGCTGAATTTTGTGCCGAACAGATCCTCTGATTCATTAATTCTTGGTGATAAATTATTTTATATGTAGGGCTATGCTACAACCGAATCGAGTATAATTGGATCAGAATTTGTACTGGATTACACAAGCGAATTTACAACTTACGAGGTATTATAATGTATTGTGCAATTTTGTATTAGTTTAGCGAGCTATTTTTACAACTGTGTACTTACATAAATTGTTTAATGTATAGATCTTCAAGAGTAGAGAGGACTTGTGTAATTGGTGTCGTGAAGCTGGGAGGCGAAATGGTTTTGTTGTTGTAATCAAATCATCTGATGCAGGTACCATTTCTAAGAAACCCAGAATTACGTTAGGTTGTGAGAGGGGTGGGACGTACCGAACCAAAAAAGAAAAGCGAATAAAGACTGCCTGTGGGACAAAGAAGTGTGGATGCCCTTTTGCATTAAGAGGAAAGAAATTGGATACTGCGGATGATTGGATATTACTGGTCGTATGTGGAGTGCACAATCATCCCGCTGCAGAGAATCTGGAGGGGCACTCATATGCAGGGAGATTATCTGAGCAAGAGACGGAATTGTTAGTGGATATGTCGAAGAGTTTGGTTCGTCCAAATGACATATTATCCACATTGAAGGAAAGAGATGCCCTCAATGTTACGACTATCAAGACTATCTACAATGTACGTCAACGGTTTAAGGTTGCAGAGAAAGCCGGGAGGTCTGAAATGCAACATCTATTAGGTAAATTATCAGAGGCTAAATATATTGAGTGGCATAGGAATTGTACTAATACGGATATTGTGCATGACTTATTTTGGGCACACCCTGGCAGCATTGATTTGTTCCGTGCATTTCCCCGTGTGTTGATAATGGATTGCACGTACAAGACGAATAGGTATCGTCTTCCGCTCTTAGAGATTGTGGGGGTGACATCTACTGACATGACATTTTCAGTTGCTTTTGTATACTTAAATTCTGAGGGGGAAGAAAGCTATACTTGGGCATTAGAGAGATTGCGCAGTGTCATAGCTGATGATGTTTTGCCTGAGTTGATTGTTACAGATAGAGACTTGGCTTTGATGAATGCAATTCATAGAGTATTTCCTACTGCTAGACATTTATTATGTAGATGGCATATTAGTAGGAATGTTTTGGCCAAGTGCAAAAAAATTTTCGAATTGAAGGAGAAATGGGATAAATTTATTATGAGTTGGAATGTACTAGTGCTGTCCTCCACGGAAGACGAGTATAATGATCGCTGGAGTGCACTGCAGAGAGAGTTCGGTACCTATCCAGATGCACTACAGTATGTGTCAGATACTTGGCTGAGCAAATACAAGGAAAGATTTGTTGCGGCGTGGACGGATACATGCAGGCACTACGGAAATGTGACGACAAATAGGTATCACAAATAAAGACTCATTTAATTTTAATTTGCCTCAGTTCTTATATCTAACTTTCATTTGTTTACTAGGGTCGAGAGTGCACATGCAAAGCTCAAAAAGCAGCTTGGATCAAGCCAAGGAAGTTTCGAGTCATCTTGGACTAGAATACATGGATTGATTGAGTTGCAGCACAGCTCCGTTAAAGCCTCATTGGAGAAGAGTTTATTGGTAGTGCAGCACAACTTCAAGCCAGCTGAATTCAAAGAGTTGCGAGGTTTCATATCTATAAGTGCGTTAAATCATGTCCTCGCCCAATCGAAACGAGCCAATTCAGTTGGGTTTGATGATTCAAATTGTGGGTGCGCTATTCGACGCACACATGGTATACCATGTGCTCACCAGATTGCGCGGTACAGGGTGGAAGGTCGGCCCATTCCTCTCGACTGCATAGATCCTCATTGGAGGAAACTTGATATTCTGCCTACCCCCCCCCCCGTGCAGCCAATTCAGTTGAGTTGTGATGCAGAGTTAGATTTGATTGCACTACGATTCAAGAAGTTAGATGGGGCTTCTCAATTGCAGATGATCAAGAAGTTACGAGAGATTGCAAGTCCAGATAGTACACCTCTTTTAGAGCCTGCAAAACGGAAGACCGGTTCACGTGGGCGCGCTTCAATGAAGGTTGATACGTCTACTCGACGTGACCCGTCTGCGTTTGAGTTGGTTCTATCTGGACAGGATAGTTATTCACCTGGTGTTGAGAAAGTTACCATCCGCAATCCATCTACTCAGATTCAAAAGAGGCGGCCCAAGCAAAAGGTAAGTACCAAATATTTATTTCCTTACAATAGGTATCACAACGTCTACGGGACGGTCCGTGCCGTGCCGGTATGTCATGTGCCGATACAGGACATGTCGGGACGTGCCGTGCCGAGATGTGCCGATACGGGACATGTAGGGACGTGCCGTGCCGAGATGTGCCGATACGGGATGTGCCGTGCCGAGATGTGCCGATACGGGATGTGCCGTGCCGAGATGTGCCGATACGGGATGTGCCGTGCCGAGATGTGCCGATACGGGACATGTTCTGCCATTGTTACATATTTTCTATCATTTGATATTATTTGCAGGTTTTTCGTATTAGAGCCCAGTCACATACGCCCATTATCTATATTGATGCTATCCAGCATACATCCAGCATACATCCAGCATATCAAGGATGTAAAAGCTGATGGGAATTGCGGATTTAGGGCAATAGCTGACTTACTGGGATTTGGAGAAGATGACTGGGTGCGTGTTAGGAAGGATTTATTGCAAGAGTTGCAATGTCATTCGGACCACTATCGCACATTATATGGTGTGGAAGGGACGATTGCTGAGATCACTCATGCATTATCATATTATGATGATTGTCCACCATATGACAGATGGATGACTATGCCGGACATGGGTCATCTTATAGCATCCTGCTATAATGTTGTCCTATACCATCTCTCGTTGCAACAATGTCTGACCTTCCTACCTCTCCGTTCTGTGCCAGTACCTCTTCTATCCCGCAAAGATATCGCTATCGGATTCGTAAATGGAAATCATTTTGTTGAGGTACTACGTTCACAACACTTGCGAATATTTAATTTTGCTTATTTAATTTTGCTTATTTATAATTTTGTAGCTATTAATATTTTCTTATTTCTAATTTTGAAGGTGTTCTTGTTGCCGGAACATCCCGTTCCGCCAGTAGCGACCAACTGGCGAAAATATCATCTTCCTTGTGCTACCGGATGGGAAAATTCATATGAAGCACGGATTCAACAGTTCAAAGAGAGCATCTCACCTAATGTTATAATTAGCGAGACAGTAGAGTTAGATTGATTATTTATATATGTACAATTTTTGAAAGTTGTAAATTTTTTTGGGCTCTTAGAGTCATGTACTGTGAAACTCCATCATCAACTGGGAATACATATGACGACTGTTGTTTCCGTTGAGATTTCAGATGTAAACAGAAACATACTTAAGAGCTGGTGGGAGCAAACAAATCAAACAGGGGAACTAATAGACCTTTCTGATGTACAAGAACTTAACGGTGACAAGCTTGAGCAGATGATTAACACATTTGTTGGAAAAGAGGGCTCTGTGATGTTCTTGGTTAAGAGGTTAATCGGCTGCCCTCTCCTTGCAAGGCCAGGTCTTGCCACTGGCACCCTCTTAGGCTTTGCTGCCTTTTTTGGAGGGGAACTTTGTCCAGGGTCAGCTTTGATTGGAACAACATTTGGAGGTACCTCAGGGGGAGGTGGAGGCAGAACATCAGTCGTATCAGATTCAGGGTCAAACCCCCCACGGGACTCCATCTCCTCAGGGGGAGGTGGAGGCAAGACAGTAGAGTTAGATTGATTGTTTATATATGTACAATTTTTGAAACTCCATCATCAATATAAATCAAAAAATATCTGTCTTCGCATTGTTAGATTGATTGTTATGTGCACTGTTATATTTGTGTAAAATAGAACGGGCCAGGCTTTACAAAGATTACACGTAAATGTACCAAAAATATATATTTTTCATTAATATCAAAGGCTTTACAAAGATTACAAAGGCTCCATCATCAATCCCTATGACGCCATCGTCGACGCGTGTACTGCTGTACGTCCGAATGAGAGGGTCCTGGATCCGAATGAGAGGGTGCTGTACTCGGGCCAGGCTCATCACCCAGAAGTACCAGATGCATCTGAGAAATAGCATCATATAGGTGCCCGGCACCTAGTGACGTAGCCTCTGAGGGACCCATCCGTACAATGTCGGTACTGATACCGAGTGCAGCTGCATTACGCCGCCGGTGCATGTCAGCATCATCATGACCTCCCCTAGCTCCAGAATGAGTACTCGAGCGCAGATGAGGAGGCTGAACTGCAACGTGCGTGATACGGAGATACCACTCCATGTATCCCGGTACGCTGTCTGATGGCCGGGTAACTGGGTGGCTCCTGCTCGCCTGGCTCAGCACGTGGTCCTCCCACCGCTCCCAAAGCTGATCCATATAGGAGTAATGTATCCGGTACGAGCCTGCTGTGGAACCTCTGTTGGCTCGCGTAGGGGCTAGTGGCGCTCGAGGGATGGTCTGAATACGACCAAACTGTCTAAGAACCCTTTCTGGATGATAGGGTTCTACGATATCAAGGCACTTGATGGAGCCACTAAAAAATGCGACGGGTATATATGGGCGATCTCCCCGAAGTCGATGATGGGGATCCCAAATAACCTGTAAAACAAAAGGTCCATTTCAGTTTTATACTATATCGCATATTAAATGTACTGACAAACACAAGCAAATGGTAATATGATACGTACCTCATCGATGCTCAAAAGGTCCAATGACTCACGTAGAACCACTAAATGGTCCATCGTGGTACGGGATGGAGTACCGGGCATCCAGCGGTGCACGCGGGGACTGGCATCAGTATACTCGAGCGACGGGTGAGGACTGAGTGCTGGAAAATGCTCATAAATCCATGCCTGCAGAAGCGTCATATAACCACTGATCTGTCTCACTGATGACCTCGACGCAATCCCCAACTGCCGATACAAATATGCTAAGGCAGCTGTACCCCAGGCATATGTGCTCACCCTATCCAGATCCCGCAGTAAACACAGATACGCTATAGGCACCCTGGTCTCACTCTTATCAGCAAAGAGTGTGCAGCCTAACAAAAATAACAAATAGGCTCGTGCTGCACACTCTATCCTCTGCTGCCTGTCTCTATCAGATACAGAGTGAAACTGAGTCCTCAGCCACTCCATCCTCACAGACTGACCGCGCGATGACAGTACCTCCTGACGCGCGTCTCCAGCTGACACCCCCAACAACTCCACAAGTAGCTCCTCAGCATCCCGATCACTCATCCTCTCAGGAGAAACTGATACTGAGGAACCTGCGACAGGAATCCCTAAAATGGCGGATACAACATCCAACGTGATAGTGATCTCGCCAAATGGTATATGGAAGGTGTTCGTCTCGGGCTGCCATCTCTCTACGAAGCCCGAAATCAGAATCTTATCGATGAATCGATAAGAGCACTGTACTAACTCTACGAGGCCCGACTGCCTCAATAGTGCTCTGAACCTGGTATTTGGTTGGTTTGAAGACCACCACTTCCATTCACCAACCTTGGCAGTATGGTTCATGCACTTTAGTGGAGCTCATTCCTGTAATATAAATGTATAATTACTACTACTTTATAAAACATCAATAAACAAAATATAATGCTATAACAAATAAACAATACCTGTTGCCTCCAGATGGAAGCTGCTATATGCGTCCTGAAACTGATCAGGACGGGCTCATCCTCTGGACCTCCTGGACATGGTCCAACGGACTCATCGTCTTCGCCCCTAGCGGGCATATCATCATGCTCTGACTCAGGAGAGTCCGATGGCATATGAGCAGGCTCGGGAGAAGCAATCCTAGCACGACGTCTCCTAGCTGACGCCGTAGGTCTAACTCTGGCGGGACGGGGATCCATGTCTGAAAATATAGAAATTCAATGTTAGGCTATATCAAAGAAAATAATTCAATTGCATACATAAATGTTCGGCACAAAATTCAGCACGGCACGCGATTTGGCACCAGAAGCCTTCTGTTCGGCTGCACAGTGCCGAACAGAAGGCTTCTGTTCGGCTGCACAAAGCCGAACAAAAGCCTTCTGTTCGGTTGAGGGTTGCCGAACAGAGGGCTTCTGTTCGGCACTGTTCAGCCGAACAGAAGGGTTCTGTTCGGCGATCCAGTGCCGAACGGAGCACTGGAGGCGGGGGGGGGGGGAGCTACCTCGAGGTGGTCGTGGAGGCGCCGGCGAGGTTCTCGTTGCTCGGGAGATGGCCGGGGAGGTGGTTCCGGGAGAAGCCGGCGAGGTGGTCGGAGATCGGGAGAATGCCGGCGACGAGAGGGAGAAGGGGGAACGGGGGGGTTTTGGGCGTTGGCGAGGTGCACTGCACCGACCGGCGACGAGAGGGAGAAGGGGGAGACGGAGGGGGTTTGGCCGCCGGCGAGGTTTTTTGGGCGGAAGGGTTACGGGTGTTTTGGAGGGGAAGAGCGGGGTGGGGGGGGGGGTTTGGGGGGTGTAGAGAGCAATTTAGGTGAGGGGGTGGGGAGGGTGGGGGGTAATTTAGGTATTTTTAATTTTTTAGGGGTGTCCTTAGCAAATGGGGGGGTGTAGAGAGTATTTATTTTTTTTTTAATTTTTTGGGGGTGTCCTGAGCAATAGGGGGGGTGTATATAGAACCACCCGCTGGAATGGCGATGGTTCCAACTTTGCCATTCCTCATAATTAAGATGGTGTTGGAAAGAGAAAACTGTACTCGATCTTCACTCTAATATTGGATCCGATCGAAAACAACAAAAACAAAAAAGTTCTCTTATTAGAGAGTGTTCGATGGAGGATTCTCCGATACTTAAATCAAATAAACTCTCCAAAAAACAATGAAAGTATCGTGAAAGTGGCAAAAGGACAATACAAAAAGCATATGAGGGCTCAAGAGTACTTAGGTCGAAGGTCCTTCCCATTGCAGAGGAGTTCGAACGTATGGATAGGCCGTCTTTACTCTTTAGTAACCTATGGCATATGCCCAGAGCCATATGCGGATATTTCACTCAAGCATCATTCTCTATATATTTTGTCTGGACGGTTTAAAAAATCACTCGCTGGTCAAAGTATCACCAGCTGAGGAGGGATTTTGAAATCCTGGTTATAAGACTGGATTTTGACCGATTGGTTGGGAGCTTGGCAGCGAGCTTTACTTGAACGAAATACCGGCTCAGCAATGGGTGGGCTACCATCAACCATGTTTGGGAGCCTCTTTCACCGGGACGGGCAGCGGAGACCACCACCACAATATTATTCGCATTTTCTTTTTTAAAGCATCATTCTACGTACTATTCGCATTTTCTTTTTTAAAGCATCATTCTACTATTCGCATTTTCTTTTTTAAAGCATCATTCTACTCGCGAGTCGCGACATTGTCCGCCGCTATTTATTCGCCCCATTCTCCCTCCCCTCCCACCATCGCCACTCTTTCTAATCATCCCTCTTCGTCCAGTTATAATCCAGAACAAAAAAACCTTTCAGCTTCTCTTCCACCACCTTTATTTAACTCCTCTCCACCGTGGTTGCCACGGCTTCGCTATAGGATCATTTGTCATCAAGCAAACGAAAACTAAGATGGCAGTTGGAGAGTGCTGCTACTTCCGTATAAAACTCCTCCTCCTCCTCATTTTATTCCTCCATAGATCTTCCTTCCTCCATGCCCACTCCAGCACTTCACTCCAAACCCCGCAAAGAGAGACCATAGAAATCGGCGTCGGCACCGGCTCTGGCATCGGCGGCGGCGGCGGCGGTGGTGGTGGCGGCAGAGACCCCCAGCCATCTGACTTCCCCAACCCGAAGCAATACTACGCCTACATGGTAATCCAGCGCTTCAAGAAGACCATCACCTGCGACCCCAACAACGTGACCGGGACCTGGGTCGGCAACCTCCCCTGCACCTACCAAGGATTCTACTGCGAGGCCCCGCCGGACTCCCCCAACACCCCGACCATCGCCTCCGTCGACTTCAACGGCTTCCACCTCTGCGCCCCGACCATCGCCGGCTTCATCGACCAGCTCCCCGACCTCGCCCTTTTCCATGCCAACTCCAACAACTTCACCGGCACCATCCCCGATCTCACCCCCCTCCAATACTTCTACGAGCTCGACGTCAGCAACAACAACATGTCCGGCTCCTTCCCCGGCAACGTCCTCCCCCTCGCCAACCTCACCTTCCTCGACCTCCGCTTCAACCTCTTCGCCGGCACCGTGCCTTCCTCCATCTTCAATATCGCCCTCGACGTCCTTTTCCTCAACAACAACAACTTCAACCAACCCCTGCCTGCCAACCTCGGCTATACGACGGTGGCCTATTTAACCTTGGCCAACAACGGCTTCACCGGCCCCATCCCGAAATCCATATCCAAGGCCGGGAGCACTCTTCTCGAAGTGCTCTTCCTCAACAACCGGCTTTCAGGCTGCCTGCCGTATGAGATCGGATTACTAAGTGAAGCGACCGTGTTCGACGCCGGATTTAATCAGATAACCGGGCCGATCCCGCTTTCCTTCGGATGCCTGCAGAAGGTGGAGCAGCTGAACTTGGCCGGCAATTTTCTCTACGGGAACGTGCCGGACGTCGTGTGCCGGCTTGCGAAGACGGGCCAGTTGGCCAACTTATCTCTCTCGGGGAATTACTTTACGTGGATCGGGCACAGCTGCTGGGAACTGGTAAAGAGCGGGGTGCTGGACGTGCGGCAGAACTGCATACCGGGCTTTCCCGAGCAGCGGCACCCGGCCGAATGCTGGTGGTTCTTCGCGCAGCCCAAGCACTACTGCCCCTTCTTGCACTTCATTCCTTGCGAGTGCCCCGTCCCGCCGGCAACGCCTCGGACGCCGGAGGCCATGCAGCGGCAGGCGGAGGCTCCGCACCCGTACACGGCCTACAAGGCGCTTCACCGGCGGGATGGCAACTAATATGGATGCTCTGCTGGAATTATTTTCTCCATTATGGTCATGGTTGTATCCTTAATTAACCGTCAATAAGAAGAGAGAATACGGCCAGGAAGCACCAGTTAATGCGACCTATTCTATGATTTGTTGTACTTAATTTGAAGCCGTGACAGGTTTGTTGCCGTCTGTTTGTATGCGAGGGGAATTGTGGAATGGAAAAGAATGTTTGTGATTTTATGTGCTAGAAACGCACACGGGAATGTGTCTTAAACAAGTGCTTAGTGTCCGCGACTTTATGGATCGCGAAGGACGCAACATTAATCATTCTTGATGTGAGCTGTTCTGATGTTTCGGCTTCGGTAGGCCGTCAAAGTCCGAGGGAAAAGGTTGTTTAGGTTTAGGATGAGGGATTTGAGCGATCCAGTTTGGGTGAGACCTGGATGCCTTTATGTTGGGATATGAAGCAAGATTTTATGTCTCGGTTGGACGAAGGATAATTTCTGTTTATATAAGAAAATGGAACCGGAATAGGAGCGATGAGGAAAGAGAGAAATAAATAAATAAATAAAATAAAAGAAAGAAATGAAGAAAAAAAAAGAAAAAAAAAGAGAAGAAAAAGGCAGAAAGAAAGAAAGAAAAAGAAAAGCAAAAAAAAAAAGGTAGAAAAAAAAAAGAGGAAAAAAAGGAAGCGAGAGTGACATTGTTTAACTAGTGGGATGAGTGAACGGGATAGTGGGGCATCCTGTTCTATAGAAAAATGAGGATACATGTGTCCCACAAGAATTTGAATCTTGATTTGTCGGTTCGGAATTTCGTTGAATTCAATATAGCAAAGTTATTGACGGCTAAATTTTAGTTTGGATAATATGATCTTTAGATATTTAAGAAAAAGGACATGGGAGCACGGATTCTTTATAGCGGCACATGGCACCGCTATATGCTGTGCAGTCTGAATGGCCACCATCAAGAAATGGATAGTCATCAAATAAGACAGTCCATAAGCGTATACCATGTATATGTATGCGCTATTTGATAGCCGTCCATCTTCTAATAGCGACTATCTAAGGATGCATAGCACTCTACGGTGCCCGGGCCATTGGAGCAGGGGAGTTTGGTTTTAGAGGATGTCCATTTTCGTTTTGATTCCCATTACCGAGTAACCGGTTTCATGACTCAGTCCAACCGGGCCTTCGGCCCAAATAATGGAGAGGATGGGTATAAACTAAACGGTGGGAATAGAACCTCTCCCGGGCCAGCTCAACTTAAAGAAATTAAAAGTCACTGAAAGTAAGCCACTACCCATCGAATCAAGCATATAACCTTTTGGAGTGTGTGAAACTATAGCTTTGAGAATTTGATTTCAGATGCTTGTTTTACATGAAAATGATGCATATATAGAGAAATCGCCATCGAATTATTTTTATCATATGTATCATTTAAACATTGTTTGAATAGCTCACAGACAAGAACAAAGTAAGTGGAAAAAAGTTAAAATATTTTGTTTACGCATTTGGAACTGGATTTCCCTTTCCATGTCAAATTCAATCCTTTTGGATGAATTGAGAATTTGGGTTTAGGTGTATAGGTTCAATTATGGCAAACAAGTAAATGAAAGCGCTCCATTTCAATCGAACTTGAGTTCAGACCCCTCCTCAATTAGGAGAAAATAAATAGATCCTTGTGTGAATCATTTATTCATTGGAGCGTTTGTTTACAATATGAAATTGAACAAGTTGGGAGGATGGACCAAGTGCGTTTGGAGGACCACCCACAATGAGGTGAGAGTGCACTCCCTTTTCTGACGAAGCATGTTTTATGCCATTGCGATAGTGCAAAACTAGAGAAAATACTTCAAATCAAATAGCTTCTTTGAGTGAATGATTAAGTATGATTGTGTCACGACTCAGATGGTTTCAAGAGCATCTGCACCATCCCCATCAATAGACAATAGATTGTGGTGCTTGTGGTGGGTGATGAAGATGCCTAGGGATGCCTAGGGATGATGCATCCTCCACTTCTCTGGAAAGCTTTCCATTGACTTGTAATGCATACACATCAAAATCAGAATTGATATCACCAGCTTGATAGAGTCTTCAAGGTTCTACAAGGTAATGAATTTAATGAAGAATAATCCTAGGATACAGTAATTTCTCCCTTCCAAGAAAGGAGTCCAAGACCACAATGGATAGGTGCGAGATCTTGGAAATCTCAGCAGCTATTAAAAAAAATTAAGATTTCCCAGCTCTTGATTATTATGATAAACACTTATTAACTATTGTATTAATTTAGTGATTGATTTAAATAATTAATAACTAAAGTATAATTTAAGAATTCTAAAAGGTGGATTAGCAAATATTAGCTGATATTTTAATATCATGCTGGCCATATATTGGGCTATATCGGTTTGACATAAACATAGCCTATGTGTATATTATACTGTATCGATACGTGCTTATTGTAGATACAAACCAGTATATCTACCAAGATATTGAACGAGATAAAAAAAAAAAAAAACCAGATGAAGGTCATATAGCAGCTTTGATACCCAAGCCAGCAATGCGAGCATATTTCTCAGATGATCATGCGGAAATGCAGTGCTTGGCACTGCTTATCAACAGCAGGCCCAGTAACATATTCAATGTTGACGCCCAACATTCCAAGCCGGGCCCAGCATGGCTCTTGACCTCGATCTCCTCAACTCCTCTTGCCTCTATGGCCTTTCTCCGGACCCGCTCCGCTCCTCCTCCTCCTCCGTCGGCTCCTATAAAGAAGCAGGACGAGGACGATGTCGTCGTGGTCAAGGCGAATGAGACCTCCCAAGAACCCGGATCCTGTCCCCTTTCTCTGCAAGATTGATGTCCTGCACAGTTCTCATATTCTCCCTCCATTTAAGCTCTGACGTCCTCGACAGGTGGTTTTAAATCTATTTAAATATAATCACAAGTATCACGATTGGCTTGTGGTTAGCCTTGATTGATCTGTGCTGCAGTATCTCATAGTCCATATACTTTATAGATCGGGTTCGAATCTGATATCATTTGCAACAACCAGCACCTCAATCAAAATAGCTAGCCGAAAGGTATTATTTGGATTTCTTGATCCTATTAAGTACCAAAGATCTACCGAGGAATAACAAATGTGAACTAAACACACGCCCAGACTGATCCTCACATGGACACTTCTGTTTAATGATAAAAATAACACAACAAGAATGATGACAAATAATAATATCTCAAATTCAGCAGAGGTTTCTTGATTTATAGAAAAGCAATCCGAGATTTCTAAATAGTTTGGTTAAAAATATAGGACTATATTTGGTATATTGAATGAAAAAGGAACTCATCAACCGGAACGAACCTATGATGCTTGAGAATCCAGTGGTTTGGCAGGTTGGTGTTTTCTTTACTCCATCCCTTCTGATGAGGACACTTAATTGGGTAGGGGCCTTTCCACTCAAATCTCTCGACTGATGAATAGTATAGTGAATAGAGATTCATGCAATGTTGTCTTTAGTTATGTATTTGTTAGTTAGATTCTTGAATCCTCTTTGAAGCACCTTGTGGATAAGTTTAATCTTCTGCCTTTGGTTCTATATGTTCATGAATAACATAACATGAAGTAAACAATGAAATGAAATCTTGAATCAGATGTTGTTTCATCTATGAGTGAGCAAATAAAGATTCTTAAATAGTTTGGTTGGAAGTATGCGAATACATGTCGGTATGTTTAATAAAAATAACTCGTTAACTGGAACAAACTTATCATGCTTGAAGAAACCAATGAGTTTTATTTAAGATCGAAATATGACTGGCATGATCAATAGACATGTTTAAGGAAACCGATGACTTTGATCTAAGAACTATAATCAAAAAGACTTTCATCTAAGAACTAAACATATACTGTATTATCTAATATTTCAGGTTGTTTTATGGGCATGCTGATGTAGCCACTCAACCTAGGTAGTTTCACTGATTTAATATCTTCATTTTGAAGATATGCTTGAAGGAGTTAGTTGTGTTGAAAATGTTGGATTTCCTGTTTGTAGGTAGGGTTGGTATTAAGATATCGCATTGTTGGCTTCCTTCATGCCTAAATTTGCATAGATGTAGGATAGAAACTATGAATAAATTAAAAATTATGATGATTTGTACTGAATGATTTGTGCATAATTGTTTCACAGTTGCAAAGATAACAATAGCCTTGTATGTACAAGTTGATGTTGCGAATGGTACATCACTTGCCTCCTATGGATGTCTTTGAGGATGGACTTTGCTTTATGTATATAACATGTATCTCATGTATATCCTCATTTGATTTCTCCAGGTTGTAGATGAGTTGTGTAACTAGCAATGGAGAATGGGTGCTGAGAATTGATGACTAAACCAAATTGATGTGTACCGTACCAAACTGATGACCACCATCTATTTTTCTTAATTTTTCTGGTAATCATCCAAGACTATTCAATACATTGCCTTCTAAGATATCATAATGTTCCTAGCCCTCTTGGTCATGCGCATCTTGCATGTTTTGGCTACTTTCTGTGCACTATCTATAATCTGTCAATGCATGCAAGGACTTCTGAAACGTTTAGATTCTCCTGGTACTACGATCAATTCATATGCCAGCAAATCTTTTTGTTTGGAAGCATTATGCGCATACATACAGAAAATCATGTAAGCAAGCATACTGTTTGCTCTGGTTGTGATAAACTTAGTGGTTCATATCCACACCTATGCATGCACTTGCCCAAATTTACATGATTTTTCTCTATGTATCTTATCAAGTTAATCACATTCTTTCTTCTCTTGGCGAAGTCATGCTTCTGTAACAGCCCGGGAGAGAGTGGTATTCCCTATGCATAGTCAAATTAGTCAAAATGTTCATGGCTGATTTATTAGTTCCTCCTGTTTTCTATTCTTCCAAACTGCATAGGTGAGTCTCCTTGATCATACAGTTGGTTGTTAGTTTCCAGATTTTTCGTTCACTGGAAACAGAATATAGCAGAGAGAGCAAGGCATGGCCTTGTAAAAAGAAGTTACTGTTTCGTGTATTCAATTTTCATGATGGTGATGCATCTATCGAAGGGATACAGATACAACAGTCGACACAAAATTATAATTTAGTAATTGCTAGACCAATTGAAGCTGATGAAGAAGAAGGGCTCCCCAAAAAGTAGATCCTTAGAGAGAACTCGGTTTGAAAGGAAGGTTTGGGAGGTTGGGAGGTTGTTTGTTCGCCGACCAGGCACGGAGATTTGGGGGTGCAGTCTTTGCTGTCGAGATGGAAGGCTCTTGCGGCCCGACATGCTGCCAAATTTGTGCTGGAGTCTGATAGTATGTGGTCTTCCTTGATGAGGGTCAAGTATTGCAGTCTACTACCTAGTACTTATGAGAGTCATCATCGATCACCAGTTTGGAGGGAGATATGTGCCAGAGCCGCACTGGTGCTTCCAGAGATTAGATGGGCTGTTGGTGATGGCCAGTCGATTGATGTCCTGGAGGATAACTGGGTTACTGAGCTACCGATCAGTTGGCTGCCGACTACGGTGGACACGGCGAGGCTAGCTGGATATAGGGTCAGTGATCTGTTGGATCACAATAGGGGCTGTTGGAGAGAGAGTCTGACTCGGGAGGCTTCTGGGAGGGAGTTAGCGGAGGTGGTCCTGGCGACCCCGATCCCTGCCCGAGAGGAGTCAGACAGGCTTGTTTGGGTGCCTACAGGGCGAACGCGAGTGCGAGACAGGAATCTTCAGGCTTTGATTAGTAGGAAGCCGGCTCGGCAGATTGAGGGAGGTTGGATCTGGAAAATGCGGATACACCCAAGAGTCGCCCTTTTCGTCTGGAAGGTGGCGTGGGGTTGCCTTCCGACCAAGAGCTTGTTAGCGCGGTGTGGTGTGCAGATTACTCAGTGTTGTGAGGTGTATGCGGATACAGAGGAGACGATTGATCATGTCCTCTTGAGGTGTCCCAGGGCCAGGGCGATATGGAGTGGGTCCCCAGGGTTGTTGCCTCACTCGTTAGAGTCTGCATCTGATTCATCTGCTAAGAGTATCTGTGAGGTGCCCTAGTTCTCGTGAGGTCGGGATTCGGCGGGCATACCTGGCCTACCATATATGGTTGGACAGAATGCCAGTCTATTTGAGGGCTGGAGGTTGCCTATGTGGTTGGTGGTGGACAAGACTATGCATCATGCAGGGGAGGTCATTTCTGCTACCATTTCGTTCTCTTCTGGGTTGACCGGGGGTATCTGGGGTGCCCTATCCGCTGTTTTAGCGCCCAGTTTTGCTCTTGTTTCTTGGGTGCCCCCACCCCCTGGTCATCTCAAACTGAACTTCGATGGTAGTGTGTCGGCGGATAGAGTGTCTGGAGGTGTTGGTTTTGTCATTCGAGATCATCTCGGCAGATTGATTGCAGCTGGAGGTCGGTGCACACCTGGTCTCACAGCACTTGGGACAGAGCTTCGGGCAGCATGAAAGGGGATCTCTTATGTTAGGAGGGCATTGGCCGCAGAGTATATGTACCTTGAGGGTGATTCATCGATCGTGATTGATTGAACTTGGAAAGTGGATAGGTACGATAATGGCCATCCTCTCATCCGAGAGTGTTGCAGACTGATCCAGGAGTTCAGGAAGGTTCATATATCACACGTGTTCAGGGAGGCAAACAATGCTGCGGACTGGGTCGCCTCCTTCGTCGTCCGACATTCCGGAAAGTTTTTGTGGATATCGGTGGGGAGCATACCCCAACTCTTGTACTTTTTATTTTTTCTTGATTTGGCAGGATGTACTCACGTTAGAGCTATATGAATTGCTGTTTTCATTAAAAAAAGAAAAAAAGAAAAGAAAAAAAAGAGGAAGAAGGAAACGACTGGTAACTGGATGGGGTTGAAGAAAACGTGAGCTGACGAAGCGAAGGAATAGCAAAGGAGGAAACCGCGGGGGGAGCGGTGATTCAAGGACAAGCCTCCTAAGAAGTTCCTATGAAGTCCTGGGCCTGGGTCGTACGAGGTGGGGCTTGCAGTCACCGTGAAATCCAGCTGGTGATGCCGGAGAGGCAGGACCGTTTGCGTGCAAGGTTAGTTCGCAACATCAGTCCGATGAACTAAGAGTTGGCGAGGCTGAGGGACCCATGGTGGCTTTGTCTCTTCGGGATGCGACCGGACCTCAGTGACCGCTGGACTCCGTCCAAACCCACACGTCCACGTCGGAGAAAAGCCCTAACGAAGCGATGGGAAGGGAAGCGACACACACACACCACTCATTCTCTCTCCGTTGCGGCAGCGCCACGTTCTAAAAAGAATAACACTTTATTAATTATTCGGATCCAAGTCTCTAATATTTCTGTGACGTTTCGTTTTGTCGCTTTGAGGAGGTGTCGGTGTTTATTCTTTGAATATTTCTCTTTATTTCGAAAGAGGAGATAGTGGGCACCCTCATAAATTTCTACTTATCCATGGTCTGTTTGTGTGTTTACTACCATAAAATTTGTTATTATTTTGCATACTTTGAGTTTCCTACATCCAAACTTTGTATTTATCCTTCATTACTGTTTATCATAAGTAAGCTCTAACCTGACCAACGATAGAGGGTTGAGTTTCTATTTATTTTTGTAATATTTTTGTTTATCAGCATGGACTAGATATTTATTTTTTAAATGTTTCTGTTTATCCAAAGCTAGTTTATGTTTACTCTTCAAAATTAATAAAGTGGATCCCAATAATTAATGAAGGGGACAGCAAGAGAGGGTGTGTTTTTTTTAAATGATAGTACCAAGGGATGGGTGGGTAGCGCGTCCCATCCCATTAATATATTTTTTTTCCTAACGACTTTGTTTTATATACTGTTAATTGGGACTCTTGTTACTTCAGGGACGATCAGATTTGCTTCAGAGAGAGGTATAGGCTACGCTTCGATCAATCGGATCTAGAGACACATTCGGACGCCTCCGAAGCCGTCTGATTTCACACCAATCTTGAAGTATAAGGCCCTGGTTAACAGATTAATGGAACCATTAAGAGAGAAAAAAAAAGAAAAAGAAAGTATTAATGGGATTGCACAAGCAGCAAGGGAGTGTGTTCTGTTTCTTTTTTTTTTTGAAATGTGAGAGGGTGAGAGTGTACTGTCCTCACTCTTCCCTATAGACTCGCCGCTTTATTAGTTATTAG
The DNA here is from genome assembly GCF_051530095.1 of Phoenix dactylifera. Classification (NCBI taxonomy): domain Eukaryota; kingdom Viridiplantae; phylum Streptophyta; class Magnoliopsida; order Arecales; family Arecaceae; genus Phoenix; species Phoenix dactylifera. Next base: position 22,260,139 of record NC_143200.1, read on the forward strand.
GACCCATTCCATTAATTTTTAAGAGTAAATACAAATTAGTTATGGACAAATAAAAACAAGCATTTTCCTGCAGAAATAAATGAAAATATGTAAAAAAATAGATACAAATCTCGTCGGAATAAACACTTAGTTTGTGCCAATAAATAGAAATATTATAAAAATAAAAAGAACTCGATCCCGTAATTTCGGTCAGACTAGAGCTCACGTATGATAAATAGTAATAATAGAGAATAAACATAAAGTTCGGATGCAATAAACATAAAGTAGTATAAAATAAATATAAATTTTATGGAAGTAGATACATACGGGCAAAAGTTTGAAGATGTTCATTACTTTTTTATGCTCCTTTTCAGAAATTAACAGGAATACTTAAAGTATAACCACTAACCTATCGTCAATAAATATAATGCTCTAGGATAAATATCTCATATGCGGTGGTAAACAAAAATACCCTAGAAATATCAGACATAGGTCCTAACAATTAATATAGTACTCTTTTTTAACAAAAAAAATATGGCATCGCTATCCCAATAATTAGTAAACTTTTTTTTTTTTGAAACATAGCACTGTTGCAAGAGAAAGAAAGGGGAAGAGTGTACAAGAGGCTCATTAATGCTCTCTTTTTTCCTTAACGGCTTCAGTTAACTTACTAACTAAAGCTCTTGTTATTTTAGAATTCGTACAGAATCAGCCAGCTTCAGAGATCGAATTTGTTTCAGAATCTAGATGAATGGAGCGTAGTCTCTCTCTTTATATATATATATATATATATATATATATATATATATATATATATATATACACACACATACACATGCATTATACATATGTATTCGTATGGATACACATAATTCAAATCCAAACTTGTTTATTGGATTTATTTTCCATATCAGATGTTACATATCTGGTTAGTTTTGGATGAGCTCAGTGGGTTACTGGTCTCCAGACACCCACACTACAACTCGAGTTTGACAATCGGAGTCGAATTCAGATTATTGCTTTATCGCTGGTTCCTAGCGATCCATATCATAGTATGAGAATCTACGGACTCACTACAGTTTACAGTTCTTTCTAAACCACTTTTTCGAATTTTAATTATTTAATTAATGATCAATCACATAAAGTTTTAGCCATCCATTCCCTAGAGGTCAGAAGCATTAGATCTTCTAGAAGATCTGCTAACAAAATATGTTTCAGAAAAGAGAGGAAAAAGAAGAGGATAAACGCAAGGAAAAAAGAAAGAAAGGTAAATTAATCTAAACATAGGCCTCGGCCAACCTCCGCCTAGGAGGTGGCGGTGCGGTTCTTGCAGAAGCCTCCGCCACCGGCGTCGAGGCCACGATGGATGACGAAGTGGACCAGGTTCCCGGCGGAGCCTACCATGTTCTCCAGGCAGAGAAACTCCTCGCTGCACACCCTCTCCAACTCCCTGTCGTGATCGTGGACCAGCACCTCCGTCGTCCCCTCTCCCCCGACGGACCTCGCCAGCACCGCCGCCGTGAAGATGGCCGCGGCCCTCCCCGGCGCCTCCGGGCGGTAGCCTGGGGGCCCGTCGACGAGGACGACGTCCCAGGCGAGGCGGTAGAGGTGGTTGGGGAGGTCGGAGAGCGCGAGGGGGCAATCGGAGAATAGGAGGTCCTGGACGGGGCGGCAGCGCCCGCGGGGGCTCCCCTCCTCGGGGCGGACGGCGGCGAGAAGGGGGCGGAGGTCGGCGACGCGTGTGGGGAAGGCGGCAACATAGACCTCGAGGCCCGGGAGGCCTGGGTGCTTGTCCTCGAATCGGGAGGCGTGGAGGTCGCTGTGGTCGAGGAAGACGGTGTGGCCACCGTGGTTGAGGGCGAGCCAGAGCGGGGACTCGTGGCCGAGGCCGAAGACGAGGAGGTTGCAGGGGGCGCGCCGACGGAGGACGTCGGCGGCCGCGCGGAGGTCGGGGTCGGCCATGCGGCCGGGGGCGGAGGAGGAGGTGGCGTAGAAGAGGAGCGCATCGAAGATGGGGCCCGGTAGGGCAGGGTGATGGGAGATGGCGGCGGAGGCGGAGGAGGAGAGTTTTGGAGGTAAGGTGGTGGTGGTGGTGGAGGAGGAGAAGGAGAAGAGGGAGAGGAGGGAGGCGAAGGTGAAGAAAGAAAGAAGAGCGGACGCGAGGCAGAGGCGGTGACGGGCTCCCGAAAGAGAGGGTGTCGGCTTGTGGTGTGAGGATTGAAGGAAGAAGAGCCTCATGTTGCTGGTACTCTTCTTCATATCTCCGTGTCAATAGAGGGAGGAAGAGAAGATGTGAACGATGTCTTCCGCTTCGCTTTTATAAGGAGGAAGAAGAACAACTGATACGGATGATATCAAGTGCAGTAATACCTTGAAGAGTGCGAATACATGGAAATGTCATGTATATCATGGTGTATATTGTCTGTATTTTGTTCATGAACCACGTTTAAAAGAGCACGAGTATATTTGGAAAAGACACCAACATAAATGCATTTGAATGCATAAATAACAAAAAAAATAATTAATTATTTTTAGATAAGAAATACGGTTCAAAAATAAATGCATTTGGAGGTCTTAATGTAGATACATAGCATTTGAGGCCTCCAAATATATCGGAGGCCTCAATGTATTTGGACGTTCATCTTGGAACTCATTATAATAAATGCATTTGGAGGCTGGAGCCTTAGACGACAAACTTAATCGTCTAAGAGTTGAGCCGGCTCTACTTAGTGCATCCACTTTTGAGTGCAAATGCACCACAAGGCGCACTTTCTCAACAAGGCTGCTTAGGGTGGGAGGCGCATAATTGAAATCTTATGATCCGTTCCACAAAATGGCTAAAGATTGCATGTATACATTTTTTATACACCCATTTGGATCCATCCCATATTTGCATCAGGTCAAAAATTTTGAAGTGAAGATCACTCATTTTCATTCAAGCTGGGATATATACATCTAGTTTAATACGTATTGAATTGTTGGTTTATTGGGCTTGTTTGCTATTACTGACATTTTTGTATTATTATATATGATTTTTAGTCTATTTCCAAAAAAAAAAAAAAAAATTGGAGGGGAAAGAAATAAAGCAGAAACAATACCAAACTGGCTCTTGTTTTTTAAGTTGAATAAAATGAATCGAAGGGTAGCTTTTTAATTTTTAATTAGAGTGGCGATGATTTTTTAATTTTTAATTAAAGTGGCAATGGAGCACTACCTAATAAACTATTCGGATTTAGTACTGGGAAAGCAAACACCAGATTCCCATCCATGTTCTCCTCCCGTACGAAACGTTGCAAGACCACTCGCTATAGTCTAGTTTGCTTTAACAGAAACAGAAGTCCATAGATGAGCAGAAGTAGCTTTGGATCTTGCAAAGTGACCTTTTACCTTGGGAAAATTAGGACGAAATTGTCATCAACAGAACTTTAGTAGTTGATGAATGGTTGGTAGGACTTGGAATCCCGTAAGATATTCCTGTAGAAGATAAATCAACAGTTAGTGATTGACACTGACGGGATCACAGAAAAGCTTCAGTCAGGTAACGAGTTTAGGCATTGATTGACATGCTCAAAGTTTAATAAGGCGACATTAGTTGGGGTTTGGTATTGGGTAATAGTTAATGGAATCTTACCGTGAGAATTGGGACCAGGTTAGGTTTGGAGAAAGATGGCCATATGGCCAGTGCTATTCTTTGCTGATGTGCATGGTTTGGTGTCATGTGTCTCATCCTTGCGAACTTATGTGCTGATATGGAGCATTAGTTGAATAACTTCGAGCAAATTGACACAAACACCGACACCTTAAATGGTTGGAATGGTATGTTTCTCGTATCAAGTAAGAATGATGGCAAACATGGAGGTTGCGTAGGAATTTCTACGCATGCATCCATAAGCGGTATCCAAAAAATATGTAGACAAATCTAGAATGAAAAGAAAGTTATGTGATATAAACAAAGCATACTGCAGAGAATGTGAGTCATGCTGATATTATTTTATTCTCCATATGAGTCTTCTGAAAATAAAAACCAATTTCGATGGATCAGTTACTGAAAACTTAGAAGCAGCAGGTTTTGCCTTGAGAAATTGTGTGGTGAAATTGATCTATGCTGGTTGTAGCAAAGAGCAGCCATCGAAAGGTCTCCGAGGAGCCATCGAAATCCTTTAGGTACCCGAGAATTCGGATGGAAGGCGATTTGTCCATGGTAATTGGGTGGATCAATGGAAACAATGGTATTTCTGAAGCCAATCCAATGCAGATTGATATATGGAACATAAGAACGTCTGGCACCTACTTCAATGCCTCCCATTTTCTCAGAGAAAGAATTAGCCAGCCAATTTGGCTGGCCAAAATGGTAAACATAGTGGTGATGCAGATTGCCAGGGCTGCCATAGCCTACCTTTCTCTATTTTTTTTTCTTTTTTTTTTGATAAGAACGGCATTCAAATAACTCTCACATGAGTACGGCCTGCTAAGTCAAAAGCAATAAAATGATATAAGGAAGAAAAAATTTTCATGATACTAGTCCAAAAAATCTCTTCAGAGTGCCAAACTACGTAAGAGGCGACCCAGTCTAAAATTCTATTCGCTTTTCTTCTTTTAATTACGGATCTTTCTGGTTGCACCAATTTGGCATCCTAGTTTTGTTGATGTTCATCCCGTTACCACCTAAAATAAAGAAAAAGAAAGATTATACCTTGCTGCACGCGTGTTGACAAACATCTCCACACTCCCCTTATATTATTAAGGGTTCGCCTACATTTTTATTTTCAAAACCACGTACAAGAGGCCAATGGGATCATATAAATCTCTAAGAAATAATAAAAAATCGTAAACTGCATTTTTTTTTCTTTGGTACACCTAAAATAGGAGATGTTGACCCAGTATTTTACTTATAAAATTCAAACAACCACTGGAATAATTTCTGCCTTCTCACCCAATAATTTCAAAGCACTTGTGCAATGTTACATATTTTTATAGCATGAATCCATCATATGCGTATTGTAACTGCCACGAAAATGAAAGTATAACAGCCATGACAATGGTAATTATCTGACCATTCCAAAGTTTACCTATTACGAATATGATACATTTTTTCTTTAAAATATGACCTGATGATTATAAAAAGTGATAATACTTTCTTTGCAAATAGTATAATTAAGATCAGAAAAAATCACTATTTTTTCTATTAATATTCTTAATATTTAATTATAACAGCAAATAATCGTTGCATAGCAAGCTATTTCATTTATAGCATCCGCTGCTACATTACAGATTATTAATTTTAAAATTTAATTGGTCCATTATAATCTAAGATATGGTCCATTTTAATGTCACAGCAGTTGACAGGCCATAAGTAATACGTAGCTATGGCCCCATTTTAAAACCATTTTAGAACCAAGCTCATTGATGCTTTAGGACACAATGCTCATTGATGCTTTAGGACACAATGCTCATTGATGCTTGTCTGATAAGACCAGCAAGGAAAACTAGAATACTTGCTCAAACTGAACGACCGTAAGGTATCAGGCGATCAAAACAACAGACTAGAAAATGCTCGGTCCCCTTCCCCCTTAATTATAGATCAGAAAGTTTCTGTTTAACATATCATAAGCGCCATCATAATAACTCATCACATTATATAGGGGATTTAGTAACCTGTCCTCTAGTTTTGTATCAATTAAACTAGCCAAGAAAACGAGGACCAGGATATAAGTATAAAACTGGAGTTGGTAAAGCATTTGAGACCATTTCACGTCCTCTGACTTGACTTATTAGTAACAAGTTTAATGTCATCTGGTTTCCTTGCCCCGGTCATATTTTCCAAGTTTGACTAATTCTCTGCTCTGTGATCACCAGCACAGAATGGCGTACGAGCGATGTTAAAAATATATATTTGCAGTTTATGTAATCATCAATGACACTAAAGACAGCACTGTTTCATAATCATTCATTTCAATAAATTTCATACAGCAAGTTTACCAGTTATTCATCATCTATGTATGTATGTATGTATAGCTGATAAATCAGGAAACATGTTTCTTTTATTCTGAATTCCATGCATAAATGATTTTCTTCATTATTTTTTTGTCTGTGTCGAGAAATAAGAAGCCTTTTCCAGATCAGCAACAACATACTTCAAGCAAGAAAAAGGCAGCATACCGCTCTGATAGCTCATCAAGTAAACGATTCATTTATAAGAAGAGAACTCAGAGTCTGAAGCCTTCTAAGATTTCAGCTATTCTGTTGACATCTCCATAGATGACTTCATGACGAGTTACCACTAAGGCGTAACGGTTGACAGGCCTTCATATAGAACGATGCATATTTAGGAGTCCTGCTTGCAGGTTCAATAGCGCAGAATTTCCATCTGAGCATACACAGCAAACACCCTAGTACTAAAATCTTTGGAGGGGTAATGTTTTACATCTAAAAACTTTCATCATCACTAGATCATCATGAGATTGTTTCTAATTTGTTACGTATGCAATAGTGGTTGCAACTCCACAATAGGCTTTCTAGACAAACTTCCAAACATCCAGTTTGTACAATAAGATAGCCTCCAGAAACAAAAATACAAAAGATATCTGCAACAAATTTAAAACCAAGCACCATATCCCGCTTTAAAATCTAGAAATTCAACAAAGTAACAGAAAACCACAAGCAAGATTATGTCATAGACTAGAAAGAATATGGTAATACTCAAAAAAAATGTAGTGATACTCTTTCCAGTACTCTGGAACTTTTATGTTTCGATAAAATCACTCAACCAAGCATAACCTTTCTCTTTGATATATGGGATATAATTACTCAAAACTGTTCGGAGTTTTAGGTCCCACCATTGACCATAAGTTGGATTCAAGAAATTTGAGCATACCAAGGGGAATTGATTATGCACCAGTTTTCATGAACAATTTTATGAATATCCCACAACACAGCTTTCAGGCAGCAACCTCCACCACAGCCTTTGGGCAGGAAATATTGTCTGACAGAAAATCATGGATCCACACTATAGACTGAAAGATGTTTATTCTTTTAACACCGATTTAAGATCACCACAAGGAATTATGGGGAACCTCCAACGCCAAACACCAAGTCTTTTGATAATTTCTTGAACCATATATTACTGCTGCTACACTTGCTCAAACCTCAATTTCCTCCATTCCACCCACCATAATTTTTTAAAGAATAAAATAATATAATTTTCAGAATCAAACAGAGCATTCTGAAATAACCACAAAATTTCTGAGGAACAATAGACGAGAATAAAATAAAAATTTGAAAAGAAAAGACTAAGGCAAGTTGAATTTTTGTTTGCTCAACAAAATGAACACGATTTAATCATCTGTTGTTGTTACTTTGTTTGTCAGTGACACCATGCCTGCTGATACAAAGTAAGCCTTTCTCTATTAAGAGCTTCATCAATGGTCGAATGCAACATTTTCCTGGCCTTTCTCAAGAAGTTATGGTCTTGAACACATGCTTCACACTTGTGAACTTCAGTGCCATCTAGAATTAGTCTTTTGCCAATTTGTATGATCACAACACTTCCGTTATATTCTTGCAGATAATAACACCATTGTTAACTCATCTATGTATAGCTCTCATTCAGGATTACAGCCATGTATCCAGTAGCCCTTCCTTTTGAGCCAACATGAAATTTTTATCTCTTGAATCAGTCATGTACATATCATAGCCTGGTGGAGTAATAGCCATGCCATCCATCAAACTTCTCTTTGCTCTGTCACATGAATCAAATAAGCAGATAGCTGGTAACAATTGATTTTGATATTCCAACCATAACCCAACAAGCCTTTGTTATCTAAGACGTCATTGATACATAACTGAAATTATCCTTTATCCTTATCTCCAGATATTCCCAACCCCAAAATGGGTTCCATTAACCCAATAATCCATATCCAGTTAATGCTTCCAGTAGACGTAGTTAACACTTTAAACCCAAACCTAATATTTCTTACATAAATTTAATTAACATGCCGTAAACCCAAGCTCAATTAACAGTGTCCAACTAACCATGCCAATGACAGTTAACCCCAGAAGACACAAACAAGACATACCCCATTCTAATAGCCAAAGCAACATAACTCATTGAACAGACTGAAGGAACCTAATAAATATCAATCTCGGCAGCAGCCAACCAAATATATTCAGAACCTTCGAGAATTAAGTAAAACTCTAAAAATTGTAGGTGTAATTTCCACATAGTATGGATAGCTAATGAGATCGTTTCAAATAGTTGCACAGCAGAGGTAGCAACCATTTTAAGAACTGAATGAGTTTGTTACTCCCATTGGCAATTCCAGCAGGCTTAGTTCAATAGAAACAGGTCCATGTTCATCTTAGAGATTAATCAAAAACCCAGCTTTAGAAGTCAAGAGGATGATCTTTAACAACCCATGTAGTGCTGATCAAGCTGAAAAGCAGCACCTCGGCATTGCAGCCAAACACTAATCAAAGCTTGGAGAACTGTCACTTGGCCATGGAACTGCTTACTAGCACATGAATGACTTTCCTGCTCAAAAAGAGCTTCTATCTGAGATTGGTGGCTCCTTAAAACAAGTGTTTATTGGGAAAATTTTAATCAATGCAATTTTGATAAAACTTATAAATGATTTGTTCATAACTTGGAATTGAACCAAGAAGTTGCTTAAATGCTGTACTCACCTTGATAGCCTGAGCAATTCTATTTCAGTGAGGCAGCAAACTGCCTCCAGGCTCTGTTGCACTTAATGCAAGAGTTTGAAGAAGACCATGGATCAAGAAATCTTCCTCTAGTGTTATAACTTAATTAGCTGGAGAACCAGCCATATACAACTGCTGCTGTTTTATACAGTGTACACGTGCAAGCATGCTCGAAAGCTTTCAGCAGAAAACACAAGTTTCCAACAGTCTACTGCACTTTTGAATCATGATCTATCCACTAATAGAGTCATGTGCATCATACAGTCTGGAATATGGACTAGGCAATTGGGCAAATAACACCTGATCATTGTTTATATGATTATGGTCATGCTGTTGATGATGACAATGATGATACATGCACACAGATAACAGCAGAAATGCAAGAAAGTCATGTTACTGAGATCAGACCTGGCCGCACCAGTATGACAGATGTTCCTTCTTGCGTAGATTACTGACAAGGCCCCCGCACTGCAAACAAATAAAGCTGCTCCCATCTGCAAAGGCATCCAACATAATCTGCTTCCTCCCACTCATTGCAAGCATGGAGGGGCCATTGCCATCAAGCAGAATGGAAGGAACAGCTGCACAAGGTGGTGGTAGGTCAGATCTTAGAGGCTGTGCTTCAGCTATAGCACATTCTGCAAACAAGGAGGCCAGTTCATCCACAGCAGCATTAGCCTGCATTTTGCTCTTGTAGAGCTCACGGGCACAGTTCAGAGTGTGGAAGACAGCTTGTTCTCCACCTTTAGATCTCATGGCTGCCATTACCTGTTTCCCACTTTTCCGGTCAGAACTTGACAGGAATCCTTATGATTGGGCAGTTAAATTAGGAGATACAAAGTATTCATAATTAAACACAAGGAAACTGCCCCCAAAGATACATCATCCTATAAAATTTTTAAGATGTAAATATTTTTTGCCTCCAATGAACATGGTCGCTCATGTTTCTGAAGGGATCAATTCAGCTGCTGCTAACTTCAGTTATCTTTCCTTAGATGTCTATTTTAACAATCTGGCCCTTTGTTTTTTGTTGGTTGGGGGGGAGATGCGGAGGGGGGTTGGTGAAATTTCTTAGTTAAAATATGGCCGCCTTAAACTCATTCATATGGCATCCCAGCTATGTTCTCTCCAAAGAACTGGCCCGTCTTCTAAGATATTGCCGGATACCCCCTTAATTCCTTGAACTTTTGGCAATTGTAATCTCATTGGGTTATAAAAATCTTCTCTCTTTCAGCCCAACCCAATTTTCTACCATTCCCCCTAGTATCTCTTCAAGCCCCATTTCACACACATCTCTCTCTCTCTCTCTAATATATGTGAGAGGCATCTAGCTTCTCTCACACACTATTCCTTCAGTAAATACACAATTTACTCCAAACAATGATGATTGATGGGATCACAACCATCCATCTAATGCTTCTTTCTTTCAAGTAAATCACATAAAAAGCATTACTACAGAGCCATCATATTATCTTTCTAATATATACATGAAAAGGAAAAAGATAAATGCAGCAATAACCCATAATTCCAGGCAATAACCCCCCACCCCCGGCTCTCTAGAAAAGAACTATGGCTAAAGGCACAAATTTGAATTTTAAATTTTCATCGTTCTCAAATCTTTTGTCACATTGCAAGGATTTAGAGGGAACTATTGTATTCACCCTCACTTTTATTTAGAATGATGTCATGATGTATTGGATTTTTTTATTGTTTATTTATTATATGATGTCATATAGTTAGAAAAAAAAATTAAATCTCTAGTCAAGTATGCTTTTAGGTAAAAAAGAGGGAATTATGACGGTTTTAGTGATTCCTAATGTATTGACACTTGTATAAAATTCCTTTAAACCATCTAATAAGCAAGCAATAATATGAAAAACTATGAAATGTGGGAAAGTACACAATTAGGTTGCACAATATAAAGTTAGTTAATTCTTTTCTTATCAGATAAGCAACAATGAATGTTTTTATGCTTCATATGTTGGCCCTCCAGAGGACAAGACTATGCCCCTGCTACACCATCTTCTAGTATATTTGTTTTGTTTGATGTACCAGATAGCCTGCATACCATAGGCACCACCACTGAGGTAGGAGAAGAAACTTATCATAATACAATGGGCCACCACAATGTACTCCTTTGTAACATTGAACATCCTTGATTTACGTGCCACTCCTTCAGAGAGCCCTAATACATGCATAACATCCATTTCTGTAGAAAAACTTTAATAAAATAGATTTCCAGAGCTCGGTTAACATAATACAGTGTGATTATATTGTAAATCCATTCTTTAGTTTTACAAGGTGTATACAAAACACCTCACTCATTAATAATCAAATGAACTAGACCAAACAAGGACAGGAGATGATAATTCACAGACACGAGAAAAGGAATCCAAGGATTCAATTATAAAAATTTGAGCTTCTTTTTTCAAAGTAACAATTGTTTAAAATATTTTACTAAACAACCTTTATCCCCAATACTTTTAGCAAAATAGCCTTCCCGCATCTGTGTACCAACATTTTCTTCCTTTGACATCTGATTTAATGTCTAACGGCCCCTATTACCCTTAAGGCCACACAGACATGGCAACAAGGGCATCAAGGCTGCTCCAAGTGCTAGCAGAAGGGATGGGGATAGAGCCCTTGCAATTTCAAATGACCAAAGAAGGGACATCCATTTCAGTAGCTTTTGGTATTTGAGTGTTACCATTTGGTCAACTTTCTCTGTCTCTCTCCACCTTTTCTCGTCACTTTTGCTCCAGACCAGCAACCCCCATCCTTTCGCAATTATCTACCTCTCCATCAAACATGTTAGATAGATATGAGCTCAGCTTTCAGCTGTGAGTCATATAAATCAAGCCAATGAGATGGTTTGAAAATGCTGAAATGACAGTGATTGGCTAGTTGGAACTAGTTTCATCTAAGATTTGAACCCTTTATTTAATTGAATTAGACATTATTTTCTTTACTACTGTACTAGTATTTCAAAAATAGCAAGCTCTTTGACCTTAGCAGACAAATCATTGGTGCAAGATCTTGTCAGATCATGATTTATGGAGATAGGGAGCAACCAAAGTTCGGAATTTGCATTAATAATAGTAACAAGAAGCTTACATTACCCAGATCCTTTGGTTTATGCCCAAAGGATCTGCACCTAAAACTTAGAAATAGATATAGGCCTCTCTCTAAGGTATCAGATTATCAGAAAATTTTAAAAAATAGAAAGACCCAACAAATCAACAAATACCAGTACGTGAAACTTGTATCCAAGTCCATGTACATTGACAAGGAGAACGACGTTGCTCTGGTAGGGTACTATAGAGAAGCCCATCTTTCTTAAAATTGTCTTCAGACTTGAGAGACAAGCGCTTGCTTGTGGTCAAAGTTCTAGACTCTTATTTGTTCATACTCGTCATCTCCTGACAACTTGGCTTGCTCGTCAGGAAAAACAATTGGCACCTCTGACACCCTCATCAGCCACTCCATGAATCTTTGAGGAGAACAGAACCACAAGGAGTTAGATCAAACATCTAGAAATAAAAATAGTAGGAGGAATATTTTGCTAGCTAAATTTAGGATGCAGTTATTTACTTAAATATCACTTGAAAGGAAGCTTTTGATTTTGTTGAACTTGATTAAGTAACATGTAAAGTAAAAACAAAAGGACCCATAACTAAAAGCATAACGGACAGGTATCTTTCCAAAGACAAACTGCAAATCTCAATCCAACCACTTGTTCTTATATAAATGAAATCCTCCATTACAGCATACAAATCCTTTACAATATCCTATTCTAGGTCCAAGAACATGTTGCTCCTTTGCTTTAAAGGAGACTAGCTGCACAATCTCATTTCAATCATATTTCCCTATAATGAAATCAGACTGTTTGTCATGGGAAGCTTTATAACCATTTTAGTATTGAATTCCAGTGTTACTACATTTAAACCTTTGCTTATGAAAAATCAAGCAGTCTTCTTCATAAGGCCTAACTCTAGCTTTCTTTGTACAACAAATTCTTTCTTTGTACAACCTCTTATTCAATATTTTAACCTCTTCCCATGTACTCAATCTTTAACATTATTCCTCCCTTGATATATTTCCAGGTGCACAAGGCATCCAAATAGCACTCAAGTTGGATCTCTACATCAGGAACACTAAATGCCTGACTTTCAAGAAAATCAAATAACTAGATTATTTGTGAATAGGAGAAAAGCCTCATGCCCATAGTCCACAACATAAAATCTGACAAACTGGTTTATTCAGCTCATATGCTCATTTAAGATCCCACCCAACTATACAGCCCTTAATTCTCCATTTCAAGATCCCGAACATAATATTATAATGGTTTATATTTTCTTACCAAATCAAGAGCGAATCTAGCATGACACCTCTACCTAACAACCATGATCACCATCCATAAATTCAGCTTCACTTGATTCACGTTATAAACTTTAAAGCCCTAGTCATCATCACGATATGCATTGTAAAATCCCATTGCAATACTTCCATTCAGAGATTTCTCCTACCTTTCTTTTTACTAATCCTCCAGCCCACAACCCAGGCACACACTCCATAACAAGAACAAAAATGTATCCATTAAGAAATACTTTAATTAACTCGTCTCTTTCCCTAAGTGTACATAGTTCAAATTTCTAATTTGTTACCCAAAACTGGTTGGACTAGATAAAAATTCATCAAATTATTCCAGCCAAACAAATCAAATACCATAATAAAACTCTGTAAAAAGAAATTAAAAAAGAACTAGTCTCAAAAAGATTCCAAATAAATTTTTAATAGCCCTGACCCCTGTCACAAGATTGAGCAATGCCATTAGGAACCAAATTACGAGTAGAGGATAAATGGCTCAAAAATAAACAAAAATGTCACATAAACAATACCCTTCCCTTCTTATTCGTAACTTCAGCTATAACTCCATAAAATGACAAACCAAGTAAACCAACAGATCAAAAGATAACTAAAATTCGTCCTTTTCGAATTCTTCAAAAGAAAAAAAATTGATTTTTCACATGTATGTGGGTATGTATGTATGTGGGAAGAGAGAGAGAGAGAGAGAGCGCTTACGGCTTGGAGAGCGAGCGAGGGCTTGCCTTGGTCGATGAGCTGGCGGGCCAAGGGGAGTAGACTCCAAGCGCTGTCGTGGGCGTCGACGCGGCGGCCGGCGGCGGCGGCCGGCCCGCCACCTGTATCCTCCTCCATATCCCCACTACCGCTCGTCATGTCGGTCTCCGCGGCGTCCATCGTTTTTGATCGGTTTCCTTCCAGTATGGTTTTCGACACACGGTGACTGCGAAATGACGAAACCTTCTCGTGGCTCCTCCTTCTATAGTCTATACCCCCCTTTCCCTTTTGAATCGATTCGAGGGTTCCCGACATTCTCCCCTCTTTTCAGTTTCATTTTCTTTGGTAAGGCGGATGAATTTAATTATTTGAGCATATTTTTATTTTTTATCAGAAAAATTCATATATTATAAAAATATATAAAATTATTCTCGCAAAACTGTTTTTTAGGTCATGCACACATCCAATCACAACCACTCATCCTTACAAATCTCATTCATCAAGTACATAGTTTGATGCATCGCGATGGGCTACACTACGCATGTAGTGTAGAAAATAATTTCTCATTATGCTGAAGAAATTATTCTCTTTACTCACATCAATCAAATTCTACCCGATGTTTGGTTAAAATTTTAATCTTAAAAAAATAAAAAAGCCAACCTCTAGGTTTCACCAAGAGTTTAGATACACTTCCCCCTTTCTTATCTACTTTGCTTTCCGAGTAGATCATGCGATATGCGAGGCTGTGAATCTTCAAATTTACATATAATTGGGATTTCATCAAAAATTTGCTTTATATATAGTAAAAGTTAAACTATTTTATATTATAATTAAGATGCTGATTAACCACCATGCTAGCGATTATAAATTTTCTTGCTTCACCAAAAAAACATAATCAGATATTTAGAATAATGAAGTCATATGCTTTGACACTCTACTCTTGCCTTGGAGGATTATAACTACCGTTGTTTGATCTCAATGAAGATGTCATCAAACATCTAGCAAGCGGTGCCCTGCAAGGCATGCACGTCATCAAGAAGAGTGCCCTTTGTAATAAAACAAATATAGCAACTTTTGCTGTAATGGTCAAAAATAATTCCTCCTCATATAGAGAGAAGCTTAAAGTATCACACTCATGCACGCACATAAGTGGGCCTGGTTGGGCTTTGATTTGAACATAACGCTAAAGTATCACACTCTACTCTACTCATGCACATAACGCTGACTCGAACCCTCTCGGGTCTCAACCTAAAACCAGCCTAGGTGCGCAACTATAGAAGACACTTTAATATGGCAAATATACCATTTCACTAGCTTATTATATTTACGATTGTTGCTAGAAATTTGACCCGAGGGCGACCACTGGCTAAGAAGGAGGAGCTCTGGCAGGAGATGGCGGGTGGCGGTACGTCGGCGGGCTGCGTCCTCCGGAAAACCTACAAGAAGCCGGTGGTCGGGGTTCCCGGCGCCGGCCCTCCGATGCTTAAGTCAGAGGAGACTTTTGTGGAGAAAGAGAGAGTTTTGTATGTAGAAACTAGAGTCAGAGATCCCTTTCCGGAAGGGAGGTTCCCCTTTTATAGGAGGGGTACCGGGTTACCTGTGATTCGACTGGACGAATTAAATGAGTTATCGTCATGATTGAGCATGATCGTGTAAATTAATGCCCTGCCGTGGAGGGCTAGATTGGAGCCATTGAGTTGTTGTGGGTGACTGGGTGTAGTTGAGTGAGTCAACTGGTTGCCGTGGATGGCCTGAGATTTTGAGTAGGCCGGAGATCCATGGAGA